>NC_056688.1:43699285-44008750 GCF_018350215.1 Panthera leo | reverse complement strand
GGGTTCACTTGTCCTTTGTCTAGCTTCTTCAGGTGTAAGGTTAGGTTGTTTGAGATTTTTTTGCTTCCTGAGGTGGGCACGTATTACTATATACTTCCTTCATACGACTGCTTTTGCTGCATTCCAAAGGTTTTGGACCACCATGTTTTCCTTTTCATTTGTTTCCATGTATTTTTTTAAAATTTCTTCTTTAATTTCCTGGTTGACTGATTCATTGCTTAGCAGCATATTGTCTAACATCAATGCATTTGTGGTTTTTCCACATTTTTCTTGTGGTTGACCTCAAGTTTTATAGTTTTGTGGTCAGCAAATATGCATGGTATGACCTCAATCTTTTTGTACTTTAGGCCTAAGTTGTGACATACCATGTTATCTATTTTGGAGAATGTCCCATGTGCACTTGCAAAGAATGTGTATTCTTTGCTGCTTTAGTATAAAAATGTTCTGAATATACCTGTTAAGTCCATCTGGTCCATTGTGTCATTCAAAGCCACTGTTTCCTTTTTTATTTTCTGCTTAGATGATCTATCCATTGATGTAAGTGGGGTATTAACATCTCCTACTATTATTGTATTATTATCAATGAGTTCCTTTATATTTGTTATCAATTAATTTATATATTCAGGTACCTCCAAGTTGGGGCATAAATATTTACAATAGTTAGATCTTCCGGTTGGATGGTCCCCTTTATTTTGATATAGTGCTCTTCTTCATCTTTTGTTACAGTCTTTGGCTTAAAATCTAGTTTGTCTGATATAAGTATGGCTACTCCATCTTTTGTTTGACATCCATTAGCATGATAAATGGTTTTCCATCCCCTCATTTTCAATCTGCATGTGTCTTTAGGTCTAAAATGAATCTCTGGTAGGCAGCATATAGATGGGTCTTGTTTTTTGTTTTTTTTTTTTTTATACATTGACACCCTATGTCTTTTTTAAAATTATTTTTTACACACTGTCTTTTGATTGGAGTGTTTAGTCCATTTACATTCAGAGTAATTATTGATAGATATGCATTTAGTGTCATTTTTATTACTTGTTTTGTCATTGTTTCTGGAGATTTTCTCTGTTCCTTTCTAGTTTTTGTTGCTTTTGGTCTTGCCTTCCCACTTAAAGAGTCCCCTTTAATATTTCTTGCAGGGCCGTTTTAGTGGTCATGAAGTCCTTTAGTTTTTGTTTGTCTGGGAAACTCTTTATCTCTCCTTCTATTCTGAATGATAGCTTTGCTGGATAGAGTATTCTTGGCTGCAGATTTTTCTAATTCAGCATGTTGAATATATCATACCACTTCCATCTGCCTTGCCAAGGTTCTGTGGAGAGGTCTGGTGTTAGTGTTATGGGTTTTCCTTTTAAGTTAGGGACTTCTACTATCTTGAAGTTTTTAGATTTTTTCTTTGTCACTATATTTTGCAAATTTCACTACAATATGTCTTGTTGTTGGCCTGCTTTCATTGATTTTGATGGGAGTTCTCTGTTTCTCTTGGATTTGGATGTCTGCCTCCTTCCCCAGATTAGGGAAGTTTTCAGCTATTATTTTCTCAAACTCTCTGTCCCCTTTCCCCTCTCTTCTGGGACTCCTATGATACAAATGTTATTATGTTTGATGGAGTCACTGAGTTCCCTAATTCTACTCTCATGATACATAATTATTCATTCTCTCTTTTGTTCAGTTTCATTATTTTCTATAATTCTATCTTCTGTATCACTTATTAATTCTTCTGCTTCTTCCATTCTTCTGGTTAAAATATCCAATTGGTTTCTAATCTCAGATACTGCATTTTTAATTTCTGCATGATTGTCTTTTTAGCTCTTTTATCTCTGCAGGAAGGGTCTCCCTGATGTCTTCCATTCTTTTATCAAGTCCGGTGATCATTGCCTTAAATTCTGGATCAGGAATATTACTTATATCCATTTTGATTAGATCTCTGGCTGGCCATGACTTTTTCTTGTTCTTTATTTTGGGATAAATTCCTCCATCTTGGCATTTTGTCTAGGTCTCTGTATTCTTCTCTGCATTAGAAAATCCTGTTATGTTTTCTGTTCCTGAGAGTAATGGTTTTGTGAAGAAGAAGTCATGTAATTTCCAGGGCCTGGTGCTTCATGAAATGTCTGGGGTGTGTGCTGTGTGCACTCTGCTGCTGTGTTTTGGCTGCTCTATCCCTCAGGTAAGTCATCTGCAGGGATTCTCCTTGCCTGCAGTGGGAAGTTTTTGGGCCTTGGCCAGAGTATGGTGAGCTTTAACGAGGTGTGCTCTGGTCTGCTTGTTAAATAAGACCTGATATCATTTCCCATAGAACTGAAACTTTGTAGAACTTTATGGTCAGTGGATATGGTGCATGCAGAGTTTTGTGCTGATCTTCTGAGGAAAGGGACCACTCTGCTGGTCCTTAGGCACACTTACCTGAGAAAAGTAGCACCAGGAGAGGCCAGAGGGGCAGAACTTGGTGTAAGTGGTTTAGGCTGCCACTACTGTGGTGTGCTATTAACTGAAATTGGTTTATGCTGAGGAGTGGGGAAAGGAAATGGTGCCAGCCAGTTTCTTTGTCTCTGGTAAGGGGAGTCCATGCTTGCTACTCTCAAAGCACTCCCAGAATAGTGAAAATTTTCCTCTCGTGCATCCTAGGTGTTTTGCAGTTCGCTGTTTTCATTCTGTTTGTCTCCAGATTGCTTACCTGCCTTGAGCAGCACAGTATACTTTGGGCTCTGTATCAGCCAAGCCTGCTGACTTTTATGAGACTGCCGTGATACCTACTGCACTAACAAGGCACCTAAAGCCTACTGAATTTTAAAACTCAGAACTTTAGGGACTTGGTATGGTGGAGACCTGCGCTGGTTCTCTGGGAGAGGGTCTCGCTGCTCTGGGATCAATCCAGGTTTGAACCAGAAGGGCAGTTGTGCCAGAGCACAGAAGCATGTAATTTGGAGCAAAGCCAGCTAAACAAGACCGTGTCCAGGTTAGCTGCCTTCAGGTGTCTGTACACCTATGTGGAGGGGTGGGGGAGTGAAATGGTACCTGCTGGCTCTTTTGTCCCTGGAGAGGCAATGTGCTCCAAGAAGAGAGGACAGTTGCCTCATCACCATGCCCCCTCCCCACCCCAGGTATGTCTTATGTAATCCTCAGATCACTCCACCTTCCTCTATGTTGTCTGCCTGCCTTCTCTCCGGGAGTAGGGCAGCGACCTCAGATCTCTATCCCAGACAAGCCCATGGACTTATAAAATTCTAGGTTTTGAGCCCCACTGGTTTCAAAAACTAAAGAATATCAGCCTCTCTCATTTTCCAAGACAATGGCTGAAGTGTTCTTGTGCTTGTCCCTATGCATTCCTCTATCTCTCCCCCCCTCTCTCCCTCTCTCTCTTTTTCTGCAACCTCCTCTCCAGATAACCTGAGATTCATTTCTGCCTCAAACCACATTTCTGCACTTCCTACCTTCCTCTATGTGGTCTCTTCTTCCCCTCTAGTTGTGCAATTTGTTCTGTTAGTCTTCAGGTCAATTTCTTGGGTATTCAGAATGATCTATTATCTAGTTGTGTTTGAGGGACGAGGCAAGCCTAGAGTCCTCCTACTATGCCACCATCTTAGCTCCCCTGATTTCTATTCTTTTTAATTCTTCCTGTATTCTTCTATCTACCCCCAACTATCTCTCACCTCTCTCTGGAAGTTTGATACAAGTCTTTTTCCCCAGTTACCTGAAATTTGAGAAAAAAATTTGTCTCAGTATTGGGAGGAGTGATTTTCAGCCACTGAAGTATTCAGAGGGTCATTTTAATCTTGCAATTTGTATTCTTCAATTCTAGAAAATTTTTAAAATATGATTTTAATGATGCATTTCTTTAATTTTCTTTATATTCTGTCAAACTCTTAAATGTTGGTATACCTAAATCAGTTCTCTAGTTTTCTTATACTTTCTCTTCTATATAACATTTTTCCCCCTTGTTTTACATTTTTATATATTTCTTTAATTTGTTTCTCCATATTTCTCTAATAAATGTTTTATTTCTATTATTAAATATACTTTTTATTATTCTATTCATATGTTCAGTATTTTCTTCTACTTCCAAGGATGCAATATCTTATGTTTTTGAAAATATTACTATTAGTTCTTTATTTGAACTTTTCATTTTCCTGAAGAGTCTCTATTTCCTCCAAATAGCCTCTTATTGATTTTGTGCTTTGTCCTCCATGTTAGAGGCTTTTCTCAGATGTCCAAGGATATGCAGTGGTCTCTTTATATTTAACAGTGGGACATTAAAAAAGAAGGAGAAGGAGAAGGAGGAGGAGCAGGAGGAGGAGATTCTGTGCCTGTGGGTGGGGCCTGTCTATTGTGGATTTCTTAACAGGGAGTCCTGACTGGGCTGTCATTGGGCTATCCTTGATGTGGGGCTGGTCACATGTTTCAGGGAAGAAGGTATTTCCACTGGATCTGGCTGCCTGCATTTGAGGATCCCAAGTAGGGAAGAGGACTGAGGCTGTCAATATTCGGTGTGTAAACATTTACTTATTTACTTATTAAGTATAGTGTCCTAGCTCTCAACTGGCTTGGGCCCTTCAATCCAGAGATCCTCTATTTTGCCCTATACTCTGAATTAATTTCACCTTTTCCGCCAGAATCCAAGTGGATTCTGGAGGTGTTTGATACTTATACAAAATTGTAATTACTTCTGCTTTTTACCTTAGCTTCCAGAGGTAGATACCATCTCAGATTCCTGAGCTGGTGGGGGGTGGGGGTGGGTTCTGTATTGTATATTGGATTATTTCTTGGCTGACAATTTGGCTTTCTTTCTATTTCATTATTTCTTCCTACCACTTGTCCATTTAAAAGTTTGTGTTGTTATCATCTCTTCTTCCATTCTTTTTGTCTTTGCATAATTTAAGAAAAAAAATCCCTTAATTCATTTTTTAATGTTTATTTAGAAAGAGAGAGACAGAACATGAGTCAGGGAAAGGCAGAGAGAGAGGGAGACACAGAATCTGAAGCAGGCTCCAGGCTCTAAAATGTCAGCACAGAGCCTCACACAGAGCTCGAACTCATAAACTGCAAAATCATGACCTAAGTCAAGGTCAGATGCCTAACCAACTGAGCCACCCAGATTCCCCTATCCATTTTGGAGGCATTCAGGAGAAAATGGAATTAAATAGCAGTGTTCAACTTTCATTATTGGAAGTTGTTTGGATTGGCTTTTAAGGCTTTACAGAATATGCTGGGGTGGTAGAGGAGAATGGTGGATAATAGTGGTCTTTGATGAACATATCAGGAACTACTAGGATTGATTATAGGAAGGGATCCTGTCCTTTTTGAACCTATACGTACTTTGTCCTCCTTCTCCCCCACCAGCCAATATACGAGGTCTATGGCTTATTTAGAAAGTTCTAAGTCATGAACCAGCTTTTGCATGCATCTACGTGTGTCTGTATGGGAGGGGGTGTGTATGCGTATTTGTTAAACTGAACATTCTTAACGACTACTCCCCTTTAGGAATCATATATTCATATTGTGCACTCTTTTTCTGATTTACAAATACTTCAAGCATAATCATTTGTGTAAACCTAAGCAACATGTTTTTAATCTTAGATATATAAACACATATGAGTTAATACTTAGGAGTTGTTATGAAAACTACCACTTCTCTTCTGACCATAAGTGTAGTCTGAAACTAAGTACCCTACACAACTCTTAGTATATCGCTCTTTGGGTTTTATCCCTGTATTTTCATCTGCAACTTTTCATTCTTTTTACCTCCCTGTTGTCTGTTCAATTTACCTTCAGGATCATCATTGTCTCAATTAACAGGTTAAAGATCAACTGAGCTGGATCTTGAATCCTTTGTTTGAGTTAAGGTTTGTTCTTTTCTCAATACTGCTTTCTTCTTCCTTGATTAATGCCATTTTTGCCAGTCAATAAGGCAAATGCCACCCAAACAAGTTTGAAAGGTTTTCACTTATTTCACTCAGTTGCCTTCAATTTTTCCCTCCAGAGGCATTATGTTAGCACCAGCCCTAATTATTCAGGAATACAAGAGGCAGTCTTATTTGCTTTATTTACCACTCTGTCATCTTAATTGTATTAATTCAGAAATGTGTTATGTCTTCAATCAGCAAATCAATGTTCTCTATGACTTTTATCAAGACAAGGGAATAGACATCACTTGACATACAGTTGTGGGTCTCTCCCCTAATACCTCAACAATCCTTGTAAAATGAGACTGATAACATAAATCACAAGTGAGGTGTAATGAATGCTAGACACTTGAAAAAGCTGCTTTGTGTTTTAAATACGAATAAATCATTCAAAATATGAAAGAGGAAAGACAAGCTGGACTCAAATGATCATGGCTTTTGGAATTAAGTTAATTAGGGCAAATACCAGTTCTATCCATAAGAAATATTATCACTGTTTATGTATTTCTGAAGGAACACCAGAAAAAGTTAAGGCAGTGCGGGTTTTAGTATGAATGACACTACATGCTTTCTTTGACATTTTCAGTCATCCTTACTTCACCTTTAACACTACATGCTCAAACACCATTATATATGTTAACCATATTCTGCATTCTAATTTGGAACACAAATACATTGTATTTTCTTTAGTAGTTACTGGGTTATGCAACAAAAAGTAATTATTTTTATGTAAAAGAAAGGGACAAGTCTCACTGTTGGTGTCAAGCTGGCTTTTAAAGTCATCACTACTCCTTCTGAAATAGTATCTTTAAAGGTATATGCACATCATGGGGAAGCCTTGAATGAGGTCCAAAACACGATCATGGTGACAAAATAATTTAGAGTCAACAGAGCATTGGCAATTCAATTTTTTGTTTTCCAATTTTTAGCAAAATTAACTATCCTTAATTAATAAAGAATATTTTACTTTAAAAAAGATGATTTCTTCAATGCACTTATTATACTTTGCTTCGTAACAGCAAAGAAAGCAATCAAATTGAAAAGGCCACCTATGTAATGGGAAAAAAAAAACTTGCAAATTATTTACCTGATAAGGTGACAATATCCAAAGTATATAAGAAACTCATACACCTCAACAGAAAAAAATCCAAATAACTCAATTAAAAAATGGACAAAGGACTTGACTAGACCTCTCCAAAGAAATACAAATGGACATCAGATACATGAAAAGGTGACTGACATCACTAATTATCAAGGAAATGCAGATTAAAACTACAATGAGATATCTTATACATGTTAGAATAGCTATTATGAAAAAGACAAGACATAAGTATTGGTGAGGATGTGGAAAAATTGGAATCCTTATACACTATTGTGAGAAATGTAGAATGGTACAGCCACAATAGAAAATAGTATGAAGTTTCCTCAAAAAAAATAAGAATAGAACTACCATATGATCCAGAAATCTCATTTATGGATGTCTATTCAAAATAATTGAAATATGGATCTTGAAGAGATATCTGCACCCCCACGTTCATTACAACTTTATCCATAATAATCAAAATATGGAAACAGCCCACATGTCCATTGACAAATGAATAGATAAAGAAAATATGGCATATACATACAATGGAATATTATTCAGCCATAAAAAGAAGTAAATCTTGCCATTCGTTACAAGATGGATGAATCTGGAGAACCTCAAGCTACAAGAGCTAAGCCAGTGAAAGACGGACAAATACAGCATCATGCCAGTCATATGAGGTATGTAAAAAGTCAAACTCACAGAAGGAAAGAATAAAATGGTAGTTGATGAGGGCTGATGGGGAAGGAAATGGGGGATTGTTTACAATGCATATAAAGTTTTAGTAATGCAAGATGAAGACGTTCTAGATATCTGCTATACAACACAGTACCTATAGTTAACAATACAATAAATTTAAATTTTTTAAAATAAATTGAGAAGATAGATAATCATGTTAAGTATTCTTACCAAAACACATACACAACACATACAAACACAAGGTAATTTCTGGAAATTATAGATATGTTTAGTACCCTGGCTATGGTGATAGTATCATAGGTTAGGCATACATCCAAACTCATCAAGTTGTATACTTTCAATGCATCCAAAATATTTTGTACATCAATTATATATTAATAAAGAAAAGATAGAATTAAACATTTGGTTCTTTTATGTTGTTTGTTTAAACCCTCCAGAAGGACAGGGTTACATTGGTCATTTTTGCTACCTTACATTCCATGTATAGTGCTGCAATATAGTAAATACCAAATAAATACTTGTTTAAGAAATAAATAAATGGAAAAATCATTTTTTAAAATAAGGGCAGACAACAACTATACATACACAGACACAGATGCATGGACATGTACATATAATTGTTTGTTTAATTTCACTGTGGACGTTTGAAATTTTAATTAAAGCTTTCTAAGGGCCCATGGGCCTGCACTTGGTAGCCACTATTCTGGTGTTTATTTGGGTGGCCGATGTCAATTTTCAGCCATCTGGACATATTTTCCCTGATGGTTATCATGCATTTACTGGGCACGGAGGATTAGACTGCATAATGCACATAAAAGCATTTGTAATCTTTAAAGCACTACAGAAATATAAGGTATTAGCACTTTGTTAGTTATGATATTGCCTCAAAATGTACAGTAGCAAATTCTAAGCTAAAAAATATCCTCCATGTCTACTTAGAAATCATAAGATTATGTAATATTTTTAAAAATGAAATTTTCCCACAGGAGTTTTCACCACTGCTTTTTTCAATTGTTTTACCACATAATCCAGCCTGTTATAAAAACTGCAAAAATATAAAAATGGAATTGCCAAGCTATAATAATCTCTTGAGGGACTACCATATTAAATGTAGTTACCTCTTATACGTTATTTGGCATATTACCAGAATGAAGATTCTATTGTGGGAAACAAAAAGTTTATTTGCAATGGATTTTTCTTTTTTCAAAAATAGTGTTCTCTTCTCAGGCTGGATAAACGATTTGTACACATGACAAATGGCCTTGTTTTGTTTTGTTTTTTCTTTTTTTTCTTTCTTTCTTTTTTTTGTTTTTAGAGATGAGACGAGAACCTTTTGGACACTAAAAACACAGAAACCCTAGCAAATTCAACATTCATGTAAGTAACAATCAGTGAGTGACTGGCAGTGCCATTCACCTTTATATTAACTCAGTCACCCTCTCCTAGGGCCACCTCCTGGGCCATGACCTCATTTGGCACTACTCCACATCAGCACTCTTGCATTTTAATACCCTCATCTTCAAGCACATCTCATCTTTCTGGGTCTCACAAGACTCATCCCCTCATGCGTGCCCATATTTCATGGAGATCTCTGGAACTATTAGCTTTTAATTTTGTCCTAATATATTCGGCCCCTCTTTCTTATTTTTCTTTTTTAATGATTATTTATTTTTGAGAGAGAGAGTGAGACAGGTGTTTTTCCAGAGACAGAGGATAGAGAAATTAACAAAATGATAAAACTCCCTGCCTTCCTGGAGCTTATCTTCTGGCACAGATTAGAAAGACAATGAACCAAGTGAATAAGAAAAATATGTAGCATAGTAGAAGGTAATGCATGCTGAACTTCAGGTAAAGACTTCAGAGAAGACTGCTTCAGTCAGAGAGAACACTAAATACATAGGCTTTGAAGTGAATATGCAACTCAGATTTTTTGAGGAACAGTAGGAAGACCATTATGGCTGGACCAGAGTGAAAAAGGAGAGAACCAACAGGAGATGGGTGGGGGGATACATGTGGGACTCTGGCAACATATTGTAAAGATTGTGGCTTTTACTCTAAATGAAATGGCATGGCAGTTCAATGGATTTGAAGGCAGAAGGAAGGTAAACTAGTGTGTTCAGGTTGCCTTCTTGACCAGATCCAAATGTCATTTTTGAAAGTATTCTTCATGATAGAGAAAACTGTGAAATCAGCACTCAGGGTCCTAATTTCACATCTCATTTTATTTGTTCTGAGTTTGTGAGTATGTGTGAGTGTATGTGTGTCTGTGAGTATGTGTGTATGTTCTTTGTGTATTTGGATCTGAATATATGACAACCAATGCTTGTGCTGAAGATATGAACACCAAATCTTGTGCTAAAATGAATGTAAAAAGAAGAAAATAAGTAAATATGCTAAAGAAAAAAATACAGATTTCATCCTAATTAGTAAAATAATGAAATAAGCTCATCAAAATCAAGTACAGAAAATGATACTGGTTATCATTACTATTACACACCAATGTTTTAGAGACTTTAGGTTTTAGAATTTTAGAGTGAATACAATAAATCGAAAAATTAAATCATCAGTATAAGTAATGGAGAGGAAATGAGTCAATTATTTTGTGCTGATAAAATTATTGCATATCTAGAAAATACAAAGCTTCTGGAAAAATTGAAAATATTAAAAAAGGAATTTGAATTATACAAACATCAAGTTGCTCTCCCTACACTAGCAAAAATTAACTGGACATAAAAATACGCTAACAAGTACTACAAGCACAGTAATAATTCAATAAAAATACAAAATCTTCATAAAGTAATCTATCTTTATGGAGGGATATAAACATCTGACTAAAATCTGTTCCCTATTTTTGGATTAGAACATCTAATATTAAAATTTCAACCCCTCAAAAATTAATATTTAGAAACTAATTTTATAATTAGAAAAATAATCTTAAAGTTGTTAGTGATGAACAATATTTAATAAAGATAATTATAGAAATAAGAATAATGGGGGGAGCATGCATTACTAGTTATTGAAGTTCACTAAAAAGACAATATAATAGCGGCACCTGGATGGCTCATTTGGTTGAGTGTCCACCTTCAACTCAGGTCATCATCTCCTGGTTCATGAGTTTGAGCCCTGCATTGGTCTCTGTGCTGACAACTCAGAGCCTGGAGCCTACTTCAGATTCTGTGTCTCCCTCTCTCTCTGCCTCATATGCCACCCCACTCTCACTCTGTCTCTCAAAAATAAATAAACATTAAAAAAATTTTTTAAAAAAGACAATATAATAAAAACACGATGCTGCTAGCAAAAGAGAATATAGTGGTACCAAAGAAAAATCTAAAATTAGTATACAGAAAATACAGAATTTTACAAACATAAAATTTAATAAACAAAGCATTATTGTTATTTCATTGGGAAAGGATTATGTATGGAATAACTCCTGCAGGCACACCTGAGAATCTACCTTAAAGAAAATAATGGTGGATCTTATACTGTAGTGAGTTAACTGAAAAAATTCTGGTTGGATTAAATGAATAAAGGTAAAAAAACAATATTCTCTTGGTTTCAGAGAAATGTGATGTTTCTTTTCTTTCTTTTTTTCAGAGAAATTTTGATCAAAGAAAATCCACAATCTGCAAAAGAACCATATTTGATTATGTATATGAAAAGTATGACAGAACATATTCAGAGTCCAAAAAAACAACAACAAAGAAAAATTGGTATGGTGGGAATGTGTACACTATAAGATCAAGAAGAAATCTGAGGAATAAAACAGCCAAGTTATTCATATTTGTTACCTGGGAGGAAGGAGAGAAGAGGAGTGAGGTAGGGTGAGAACCAAGAAGTAAAGAAAAAACAGAAGAAATAATGGAAAAATGTGCATTAGTGTAATGTCTATTTACATTAACACTATATTATACACTAAAAAAAAAAGTAGGAACATTCATCTTTAGAAATTGGGAGTTTGGAAAATATTCTTTTTTGACTTTGTTTTATCAATATAGTACTGTAAAATATATTAAAATTAAATAAATATAGGGGCACCTGGGTGGCTCAGTCGGTTAAGTGTCCGACTCTTGGTTTTGGCTCAGGTCATTATCTCACGGCTCATGAGTTTGAGCCCTGCATCAGGCTCCGCACTGACAGCACAGAGCCTGCCTGGGATTCTCTTTCTCCATCACTCTCTGTCCTTCCTCTGCTGTCTCTGTCTCTCAAAATAAGTAAAAACTTTAAAAAATTTAATAAAAAAATATAAAATCCAGAACCCTGAAAACACCAAATGCAAGACTATGGAGCAAAAGGAACTTTTACTCATTCTTGATATAAATACAAAATGATACACTTTGGAAGGCAGTTTAGTAGTTTCTTACAAATGTAAACATACCCTTACCATACAATCCAATATTCATGCTCCTTGGTATTTACCCAAATGAACTGAAAACTTACGCCAACACAAAAACCTGCACAGGGATGTTTATAAGAGCTTTATTTGTAATTACCAAGTTGGAAGCAACCAAGATGTCCTTCAGTAGGTGAATGGTTAAAATAAACTGTGGTACCCAAGAGATATTATTCCTCTTTAAAAAGAAATGAGCTATAAAGCCATGAGGGTAACTTAAGTGCATATTACTAAGTGAAAGAAGACAATTTGAAAAGGCTACATACTATATGATTTCAACTACATGATATTCTGGAAAAGCCAAAACTATGGAGACTGTAAAGAGATCACTGGTTGCCAAAGGTTAGTGGGGGGAAAGTGATGAACAGGCAGAATTTAGAGAGGGTTTTTAAAGTAGTGAAAATGTTCTGTATGATACTATAATGATGGGTACTTGTTATACATTTCTCTGCACTCATAGCATGTACAACACCAAGAGTGAGCCACAATGTAAACTATGAACTCTGAGTGATAATGATGTATCAATGCAGGTTCATCAACTGTAATAAACTCACCACTGGTCGGGGCAGGGGGTGTTGTTAATAATGGGAAGACCATGCATGTGTATGGGAGGGAGATTATGGGAAATGTCACTACCTTCCTCTCAATTTTGCTATGAACCCAAAGCTGCTCTAAAACCGGTCTCTTATAGAAACAAAGCAGATTTAGAGGTCCAAAAATGTTAAATTTAGAGAATCTCTATAAGTCATCTTGAAAAATAAAGTTCCGTATGCATGTCTTGATAGGGCAGTAGTTGACTATAAAGCTTTAAAGTGTTCTGAACAACTGAACCATTTCTAATCTACATTCACTTCAGTTGGCAAGACTAATGCATTATGGTCAGAGTCCTGAAAAAACTAAACTTTCCATTCGCAAGGAGCTAAAACCTGTGAAGCCTTCCTTTGAAATGGCACAGACATGTGTACAAACATGGTCATGGCATTCCTTATCTCACCATTTCACTAATAATTTGACTTTCACCATTGAAAGTGATCAGTCAATTGTATGACTTAGCTTCATAGAAAGTGCCTCATTTTTCACTGATGTGTTTTGTGAGGGCCAGATGTTCCCATTCTACACTAAAACCTACGAAACAGACCTGTCACGCGAAATCACGAGGGTGTCCTAGGAATTACCTCTGCCCTCTACCATGGGGCTTTTAGCTGGCTTCCTTGCAGAGTGGCCTGCATTCACATAATGCTTTCTATTCCACAAGAGCTTGAAAAACCTCCCTTTCACTTAGGCTAACTGGAGTTGAGAAAGCCTTTTTCTACCCCTACATAACCGCTACACTTGATTTTCTTCTGTAGTCATATCTATTCTCAAATGTTCATAATATGTTAGGTACCAGAAGTCACAAAGATTAATAAACCTTCGCACACACTTCAGAGAGCTCATATTGCAGTGCAGAAGAGGGAGAGGAAAACAGAAAAACAGAAAGTCATAGGGGCTTTAAGGGATTTGTGGAAGTCCTAATAGAGTTTAGGAAGTCTTTGAAACTGTTGGATAATGTCTCACATGACACACTTGAGTTTCACGGTAAGAAAGGCAGGGAGATCTTTCCAAGGATGACAGTGTGGGTGATGCTGTAAGCTTGGTATGTTTGGTGAATTATTAGAATTTTGATACAGGAAAGATAAGGAGTTGATAGTGGTGGAAGGGTGAATAGAAACGTAGCAATTCCTCTACTTAGGTGGCATGTATTGGCACAGATGTACCCATTGACTGTGATTCTCATCTGTTCTAGTTGGACCCATGTTGTAAATAGTTATCAATATTGTAAATATCACCTGTGAGTATAATAGGAAATAAGTGGCAGATTTGCCCATATTTTAAAGGGCCATGTATGCCAGATTAGAGACTTGAATATGAAAGAAAAAGAGAGCCAAGTAAGATTATTATGTAGAAGGATTACATAACTAAATTTTCTTTTTTAGAAAAGTAACTCTCAGGAAAATGGGGAAGAAGGATAAAAGAAGAAAGGATAATTTTTTAATCTATGTCATCAGTTAATTTAGTAAATGAGAGGAGTAAAAATAACTTTTTTAGAAAGACTAACATTTACAACCAAACAGTGCATTCTTTATTAAACTTAGTACATTCTTTTATTTTAGATAAGATTAAATCACTCAGGATTGAATAAAGAGGTGGTTCAATATTTACTTTTATTTATATTTATATTTTTTGGAGAGAGAGACAGAATCAGATCAGAGAGAGAGAGAGAGAGAGCGAGCGAATCCCAAGCAGGCTCCATGCTCAGTATGGAGCCCAACATGGGGCTGAATCTCACAACCATGAGATCATGACCTGATCCAAAATCAAGAGTCAGAAGCTTAACCAACTGTGCCACAAAGGGCCCCAAGAGGTATTTGCACTGTACGCTTCAACCGCTTTGAACATTATGTTCCAGAATGCTTAAAACAACAACAACAACAACAACAACAACAACAACAGCAACAAACTCCTTTGTTCTTGCTCACCTCTCCACACTAAACACAGCACCCAAACCTGTGCCTCTAACTCCGATCAAAATTCGTAGGACTGTCTGATCCCACGACCCACAAGAGGCCTTCAAACCTCAAGGAGAATTGAAAAGAATGTAGAGTTTATGTGCAAACCAGGACTGCCGCTGAATAAACACTCCTCCGGGTCCTAAAATATATGTAAGTAAGCAGAGCTATCTCAGTAGATGGGGGAAAAACCCTTGAAATCAGGGGTCAGAAAACTTTTTTTAAAAGGCCACATAATAAATAGTTTAGGCTTTAACATATAGTCTCTGTTACAACTACTCAGTTCTATAAATATAGCCCCCAAGTAGCCACAGACATTGTGTAAATGAGTGTGTTTTTTCCAACAAAACTTTATTTACAAAAACAGAAGGTGGATTTGATTCACAGGCCTTACTTAGTTAGCCAGCCCCTGTTTTAGAATGATATCCTAGTATCCTCAAACTAACAGAAACCTGTACAGAAGATATTCACTCCACCAAATCATATTAGTATTCCAGAAAACAAGGGAAGAGCAAAGGGATTTCACCTGGTTTCACCACAGAATAATATTCTATGTTTGCCTTTGTTTCTTCACAGGTTCTTGATCATTCTTATAAAGAAACTTTACACTTTTCTGTTTGCTGAAAAATTTCATCAGATTGTTGCCATGGAAACATAGTAATGCAGACTGAAGAGTCTATCTAATAATTGAATTCTTCTAGTTTACACAATCTGGATTGCTCTAGATTTTATTTATATTAGGAGGGAGGAGGAGGAGGAGTAAGGGGAGGAGGAGGAGGGGGGATCTCTCTTTCACAGTCATCTTTCATTGCTAATTTCTTTTTATTAAATATTGCCTATTTCAGTAATAGAGAAAAATAAATTAATCTTTTATACCATAAGAATCAAGTTTATTATTGAAATAAAGAATTATCAGAGATTTCGATAGTTTACCATAGTGGTTAAGGATACAGACCACCTTCTAATGCCCTCTCTGCCACTTACTGCCTGTGTGATCTAGAGCAAATTGCTTGTCTCTCTGTGCCTCAGTAATATAAGAAGGTTAATAATAATAGCTTTCAAATAGGAATGTTATGAAAAGTTAACAAATTAATGCAGGAAAACCAGCCACTCAGGATAGGGCTTGTTACATAAAAAGCACTCCATAAAGAGCTATTATTATCATCCAATTATTTTAAATTTTACTTAAATATATTTTGCAAGTGCAGTTTGTCTTAAAGTTACCAGAACCCTCTGAGATACAGGTGCCTCTAAAGCTCAAGCCCCGGTACTGGAGGAGGCCTTTGAAATCATTTGTTGTTTTCATCCCTCACACAGGAATCTTTCTCTGTCCAATAACATTAAGGCCTTATGTTCTCCTTCTAGGCATTTTCAGCTGTCAGATCCATAGCACCTTACAATGCAACTTGTTTCATTTACATTTCAGCTGCACATCTAATAAGCATGGTGATATTGTTGAGACAGGTAATGTCTCTGAGCTCAGAGTCTTCATTTGTGAAGTCAAGTTAATATTCTTTATCTACTTCAGAAAGGACTTGAGAGAGTAAGAAGAATATTTCTCACTCTAAATTTCACAAAGTAGCATTCCAGAGAGCTTTCCCCTCTCCAGGAGGGAAAAGCACGAAAAGAAAACATGCAGCTTGTCTTTACCATCTCCCTCCCTTCTGGGAATTAATGACTGGTCTGTCTGGTAAGGTGGAAGAAGAATTGAGAAGGTGTGACTTAGCCTCTTCTTTTCTTATGGAGCAGTCTGGACTCTGAATCTGAGTTTTCCTACTGTCATTCTGAAAGCCATCTATCTTCTATAGCAGGAAAGTCCTGTTATTGTCCAGCCCTCGCTGTGACTCTGGGGTTGGGGAATCATGTTAGGAAGTCCATTTGGTCACAGATCAAAGACTTGGTCTCTAATTAGCTGAGATACATTAATCTCCTTGACTCATTTCCATTGGTTTTTAATTTGAGAACAGGGCTGTTGTTTAATCAACCTTTAAAATAACCCTAACATTGACAATTCATTACAATACTTGATGAGACAGTACATATGCAAATGTTAAATTTGCAGTTAAGAGTATTTCTCCATTATAGTATAGACAGATCTTTCTCTCTCTCTTGCTTGTAACAGACAGAATAATATAAAACAAAGATAATATATAAAATCACTTATTAACAGTGTAGTTTTCCTTGTTCTTCAACTTTTAGTGGCAACTTCTCAATCCATTGCTACCCCTAGCCCTGTAACACACACACATTCTGTTCTTGCCTCCAAAATTAGGAAGAAAATGGGGGCTATCAAGTGATTTTCCTGTTTTTAAACCTTTAAACATACCTACCTCGTTAAAAAAAAATATGTTCCACTTCTGGAATTAACCTTCTCAGCTTGCTCCATCCACCTTTGCTTTAACAGCCCCTGATTCCCACATCTTAGGAGTTTTACGGAATTAAGTGTCCTCCCTCGTTTATTAAACCCCCTATCCTACCTGGATCCTAAAATTAAACAACCAAATCTCTGTGACCGGGCTGTGTATGCAGGTTACAAATCTTTATGAGTCATAAAAGAAAAAGGCTGGCATTGCCCAAAATGCCACGAAGTCAAAATTAAATAACAAGAGGGAAAATATTTGCTACACGTGTCAATGAACTACTTAATTTATAAAATACTTTTGTATAAATCAATAAGGAAAAATAAACAGAAAAAACTAAGTTCCTGAAGTCTAAAGAAAATATAAATATATATCACTCATTCACATATGAAAGACATAGAATCTCATAAATGACTACAAATTAACACACTATGATGACAGTTTTCACCTATAAAATTAGCAAGTACCAAATAATTTATTAATACCTTGTGCTAACACAGGTATAAAAATATAAGTGCTTTTCACTGTATAGCTTTGTTCACTGTTAAAATTATTTTTTCATGATCATAAATTACATTTTTGGAAAACAAAGAACTACTGTGTTAAACACCTGTCTTTTGACCCAATTTTTCCTTGAGAGAGAGTTTTATCATTCTCCAATCTCCATTTATTAGTTTAACCTCACAAAACAGTGGCTTACATGCCATGGGTTCATTTTCCCAGCTCCTACTTAACATTTAGCTACTTCATTCTCAATCCACTTTGATTTCTCCATTTGTCCATCTCTTGCTAAATCACCAATTACTTCTACCTCAATAAATCCAAAGGCCCTTTCAGTATTATTTCCACTTGATCTAGAATTATTTGACACGGGTAGCCCCTCCTTTAAACATTCCACACTTGCTGGGATGACATAACATTCTCTGGGTTTTCCTCCTCCAACTCTGGATTTGCTTTCTCCCTATGGTCTTTTCATAGTTCATCCTTTTTCCAATCATAACATTTTGAGATTTCTTTCAAGGCTAAGTTCTCAGACTTCACCAACTTGAATTTTACATACTCATGCATTCTGTTCATAAATCTAAATTACTCAGATGATTCATGCATTTTTATTTACAGGCTATATATCTCTTTTGAGCTCCAGACTGACATATTCTCCAGTTTTCTTGGCTATATTTATGTTTGAAATGCACATCAGGGCAGTTTATCCAAAACCGAACTCATGATCTGCTCCCTACTTCACACCTGATTCTTCTCCAACTCTCTTCATCTCCGTAGTGATCATTACTCATCTTGTTATAAAGCACCAGAATCTTAGGAGTCACTCCTGTCGTCTTCCCCATGCTTCTCTACAATATCCAATGCACCCAACAGCTCCTACTGATTTTTTTCAATGTACTGAGTTGTATATCAATTTTGATACATTTTGATGAGTTTGGACATATGCATATACCCTGATAACACCATAACAAATACATAATAAGCACATTTTAATTAGTAAATAGCTCTTGATCTGCTGCTTAGTCCTTGATGGTATCATTTTTATTAGGGATACTGTTTCCTCTGTATCCACCCTATCACTTTTAATCCATAATCTATACCCAAGTTATCTTTGGAACTATCACATCTATCATATTCTTACTCCCACAGAAAGGCTTCTCCAATAATGGGATAAATGTCAAAATACTACAAGGCTGAAAATGTTATTTCTTAGGCTCCTCTCCAAACTTTTTCACACATGCTCCCCTTACCCTCTGTGCTCAACCCTCGTGGTTTAGAGAGTTTTGCACATGGTCTGAGTCAGATGCATCTAAATAACTGCTTGTTTATAGACTGAACATCACACAATTAGTCTGAACTCAAATGTGGATAAGCATAAAAATCTCCAGGCAAAGTAGAGCATAGTTTGGCTAGATTTATCTGCACTATACATTCATCACAAAAAGCTCAATAATTTTCCAGGCATTTTATTAAGTTTATCTAATTTTCAAAGGGTAACCTAAAACAACAAAAGCAAAAAGAAAGCAAACTTAAATGGAGCTTATCACAAGTGTAGAAACAGTTATGTTGCTAACACTTCTCTCTTCATGATACTCAGAATGGCCACTAGTATAAGAAACTGGTATGATCTTTTCCAGTCATTTAACCTCTTTGAGTCTCAATTTGTTCCCCTGAAAAAATGGGGTCATTATTACCAAACTCAAAGGCACCTAAAACTTAACATATTCATTGCCTAGAGCATTAAATTAATCTCTCTCTCTTCCTCTACCCCCACTCTTCTCTCTTCTCACTGTTTCCTCCTTTCTTCCCCACTCTCTTTCCCTCTCTCCTTGTCTCCTGACACATAACAGGAACTCAATGAAAATAAGTTTTGTTTTGTTTTTTCTCATCACAATTAAATGATAATGAATGGCCCAGTGTGCAAATATACTTATTTTTAAAATGGCTTTAATTTAGAATGAATACTCCTGATATGCAAAGATTAAAGACTAATGTCAACTTCTGAAGAATGCCTACTATAATAGTTCTAGTAGAACAATTGTTTGTAATTCTAGCCACAAAGATATTTATTAGAATAAGCTCTTGTCCTTTCCATTTTGAAAAACATTGATGTAGAGTGACCTCCTGATAAGAAATACTGGTTATAATTCCCAAATAGCTTTGAAATTTAAGTATATTTCCTCTGGCAGCCTGGTAATAATCATCATATTGAAGGACGGAGATTCTTAATTCAAATAGATAAATAGTGTTAGTTAATTATAGACAAGATAAAAACCAATCTTGAAGTAGTTAATTTGCTAAAAGTTGGTCCTTGTTTCCAAGTTCAGATTTAAGTTTATAACTTGTAAATAATATACCTCAAATGATATTTTCCCAAGTAAAAAACTAAAACACTGTATCCATTCTAGAAAAGCACCTTTAGAACTTTCATTACTGTTCATATTATTGATCCCATTCTGCTTTCAGGGCCAAAATGTTTAGCAAGACTATTTCAGGGACCTGGACAGGACATTTTCATTGGCAATGAGACAATGGATTACCCTGAGTTCAAGCGAGAAGACACAGTAGCCAGGTCTATATCACTCTAACACCCTTCTGATGTGCAGTACAGATGGCGAGATATGTTGACGATGAAGTTGTCTCAGCAGCAGTGTTATCTTATTAGTCCCACCATGCATTTTAGTTGAATGACCTATTAAACATGGCTGTCCCATGGCAACTGGACAGATTTATAACAAAACAGGACCCTCTAGAAAGCTGTGAATATAGATTCCTTTCTCATAGCCTTGACTTCTAATTTCTAAGAACCATCCAACCAGGTCTGAGTTGGGTAGGGGAAGGAAAGAGCATGCAGGGAGATTGGGAGAATATATGCAAACAAAATAATCTCAAATTACTAAGAGTACATCATAGAGAATATAGTCAATGATACTGTAATAGCATTGTATGGTGACAGATGGTACATACATTTGTGGTGAGCATAGTGTAACATATAGAGATGTTGAATTACTAAACTGTATGCCTGAAACTAATGTAACATTGTGTGTCAACTATAGGAGTTATAGGGTGAACTGAATTTTTAGGGGGTAGTGTTAAAATAAAAATGCTAACTTAAATTTGAATTATCTAAGATAGTTTCTTTACATACCCAGAATCTATGAAGAACTTGGAGTTTGTTATCAGACAACTGCTCCACTGTTTCTCTTTTACAGGAGACAGTCTGGTAGAGAAAAGCACTGGATTATGGGCCACAGCAATTGGCCTTTTGTGTGACCTTGACCATGTTATCCAAACTTTGGGGGTATCATTTTCCTCACTTGGAAAATGAGAGTGAGTAAATGAACTAAATATTCTCATAATTATTAAATTTTGCCTTTCTGCTCACTACCCTTGACCTCCACTCTTATGAATAGGAATATTTTAAATTTACTGAAAAGTAATAGAACACAATGCTAAATGCTCAGTCTCTACAATTACACAGACTTATATTTAATTTTGTTTTCAATGCATACATCTATATGGCCTTCTCCACATCACTATTACTCAATATAAATTGAGACTTAGAATCCTTGTCTATAAAATGGGGATGATAATAGAATTCAACATGAAGTTGTTCTTAGATTCATTTATTTTTTCTTTCATAGCACTCGCCACCTTCTATCTAATTTACCACCTGCAAGGTCCATAAAGGTAGTGAGTATTATCTGTTTCATTCACTGACATATCCCAACCATCTTAACGTATAACAGCCAGTCAGTATCTATCAAAAAAATAAATGAAACAACACATGTACAGAGCTTAGAGTAGTAATTGGCATAAAACAGTTCATAAATTATTCTACAAATGGTCTTGATAAATGGTTTTATTAATACCTAGAGTGCCATTTCACCATGAAGTAGAAAAGGAAGAAGTAGGAACATCCCAAAGGGAAGATGAAGGGGACCGACCATCATACTGTTACCAAATATCTGAAAGACTATCACGTTACTTTCAAAGAAAAGAATATGAGCCAAGAGGTGGAAACTATAGGAACCTATTTTTTTAAGTCGTAAGTAAGAATGGCTTTTCTAACATAACTCCTCTAAGGTGAAATGAACTGGTGCTCAAGTAAATGTTGAATTATTATTAGCCAATTAATGAAGTGATTAAGAAACCTAAGTAAAAGTTATGCATCTCTTATTCCATGAATTAAATGATATGGAGAGAACTTCCAATAAATGACATATACAAAATAAATTTTAAAAATATAAAATAGGGACACCTGGATGGCTCAGTCAGTAGAGTGTGCAGCTGTTGATCTTGGGGTTGTAAGTTTGAGCCCTACATTGGGTGTAGAGATTACTTAAAAATAACATATATATAGATATATAACATATATCTGTATATATAAAATATAGAATTTTGGCCTTGTGGTACTGTTGGTAATAAAAAATATAGATGGAATATGGCAAATATAGTAAATACCTACCTATTTTCCTTGTGTACATGTGATCAAAAACTATTTACATGTTGACAAATCATATAGCTAAAAAACAAATACTGCCGATTTGTCTCATTAATGTTGGCAAAGTAGCAGATAGGAGCTACAGAATCTCTTATACCCTAGAAGGAAAACAGGATGGTTTAAAGCTAGCTTCTTTATTTCCTTTTCTTTTTACCCCAGTGGTAACACTGCACTTTAGAATTTAATATTGGCAGTGAGAATGTTCCTGAGTTGTATGAAACTAACTGGTGCATCACTCTTGCCAACTAGGGATGATTTTAGATGAAATGTATGACATCAGTGAAAAAGGAATCTCACTCGGTATCATTTTTATGAAGGATAGTTGGCCTCATACTAAAATAGTCCCATCAATCTATTGCCATCAGGTCAGACAGAAAAGCATTAGGTACATAAAGTGGCTGTCATAAAATGTAGCCAAGCAGGAGCCAAGTCTGATCACAGAAGGTCAGTTAAGCATTTAGAAAATAAAGGAAGCATGTTTTCTTTAACGAGCCATTAAAAATTACTAACAAGTGAGTTAGCATTCTATTGTGGACAGAAATACTGAGAAAGATGCAGTGGTTCTGAAGGTTTTCTCTATTTTTTTAATTGGCTGCCTCCTAAAACAAGATATGCAATAACAAAACTTTTTAAAGTTATAGAACAGTGAACTGCATCCACAAAGTCAAACTATGGGGTCATTTTACTAACTGTGATGGCTAATCTCACGTGACAATTTACTGGGTCAGGGGATGCCCAGATATTTGGCTAAACATTATTCTGGGTGTGTCTATGAGGGTCTTTCCAGGTGAGATTAACATATATATCAATAGACTAAGTGGTGAAGCTTGATTCCCTAATGTGGGTGGCCCTCATCCAACCTACTGAAGACCTGAGTAGAATAAAAAAGAATGAATAAGAGGGAACTCTTCCTTCATGAATGCTTGAGTTGGGACATTGGTCTTTTCTGGCCTTCAGAACTGAACCCAAACATCTGCTCTTCTTGGGTCACAAGTCTGCCAGCTTTCAGACCAGAACTGTACCATTGGTTCTGAATATCTCTTTCTCTTTACACACACACACACACACACACACTACTATTTCTGTTTTTCTAAGAGAACTCTAACATTCTGCTTCAATAGCATCAGCAGGCAATAAGCCGAGTTGTACCAATCAAGTGAATTATCCAGATAATTAAAGTCAATCCCTGTAGAAGTTAATGTTTTAGAAACTTGTCTGGTAACAATGTAGGTGATCAGGCAATGTAATAACACTTTTGTAATGTAAAATAATGAATCCATTTCCAATGCTTTTAAAAATTAGTCCT
This sequence comes from Panthera leo, assembly GCF_018350215.1. Classification (NCBI taxonomy): domain Eukaryota; kingdom Metazoa; phylum Chordata; class Mammalia; order Carnivora; family Felidae; genus Panthera; species Panthera leo. The sequence goes on along the minus strand of NC_056688.1, from coordinate 43,985,460 downwards.
GAAGGAATTCCTCACTTTCAAACTTAAAATTCTAGGATTCTATATTATAGAAACAAGTTTATATAACTATTTTTAAAATCAATTTCAAAAGCAACAGCAAAAAGTCTCAAAGTGTTTATTTCCTGAGGGAATGATGAAATTATCCAATTCTCTAAGAACCCATCTCATTTCCTTACAGCCATTTTTTTAAGACTGAAGTAATCATTATCTCATGTGTTGATTCCTGTTATCATCATTAATCAGCAAATGGCAAATCTACTTATTTTCCATGATTATTTCCAGGCTTTGCTGTTTTATGATATTTAAGTTCTACTTCTACTACACAGATTAAATTTCCAAAGAATCTGTCCTTATGCACCAAAATACACCATTTTATGTTTCCAAATTATTACCTTCATGTGAATTTTCTCATTGCCACTCACCTGCCCAGAAGCAAAAATTCTCCTGCTAGACCCAGGCGCCTCATGGCCATCAGGAGACCTCTCACAGTCATGCCCTCACAGAAGCAGGCCACCACCCGGGCTTTGGGCAAGTGACTCCTGAGCTTCTTCAGCAGCTTATCGAAACTCTGTTCCCCTGCGTTGCTGTAGATTTTGTAAGAATGAGCGATGCAAATTCCTTCCTTGGCTGACATATCTTTGAAAGCCTCCATCCCACTTTCTCCATAGTTGCCTGTGTGAAAAGAGATAAGTAAAGGGGTAGTGAATGAGAGTGCTGGATGCACTGAGTCCAATTAGAGTGCGAAGGGCTGGGAGCATGATGGTCATTTGGTAGTGTTGAACTTGGAGCCTGAAGACCTGAATAAGTTTTTGCTCTTTCACTAACTTGTTCACTTTAGGCAATTTACAATGAAATTACATTATATGTATTGAACTTTAAACATTTTTTTCCACTGAGAGAGAAAATAGTATAAAAAGCACAAGCAAAAGGAATTCAGCACCCCCTTTACTTAAAAAGTTCATATTATAGTGTGAGATGATAGAAGACTTTCATCCGCTGTATTTTTATTCTATCTCACTTCCCTTTGCTTCTCACTGCATGACCGTCTCATCCCACCAGATCAGATTCTTGTATTTAAAGATATAATACATATACTAAATATAGTATAGATGTTGTTGTAGAATATTGTATGTTGTATGGTATTATATTTTTATAGAATATTATGCATATTATATTCTATTAGCAATCATAAGTATTAGTGGCTTTATCCCAACCAAAAAATTCCAGATCATTGAGATTTCAGTCTTGTTACAGATAAATGTATAAGCTTATGAAAAATATTTAAATTTTCATTCTACACAACCACAGGGAAGTTAGTGATTTGGGGGAATAATTCCAATGTCCTCTGCAAATTTGGGGAGCCAAGGACTGATGGTGGTCCTTTAAATTAATGGAAAGTGGTGATCAATACTGACAATCAACTGTATGCCAGGAAGTGTACCAAGACCTTTATATATGTGGTCTCACTTAACTCTCACGATAATATACTGAGGTATGCATTATGACCTCCATTCTGCAGATAAGAAAACAGATGAGATGGTTAGGTTTATACTTACTCAAAGTTACATACCCAGTAGGTGGAAGGCTGCACCGAATTCTCAAATCTAAGAGTGCAGATTCTGCTCCCTCCACTCATCCATGGCTGACTTTTGGAAGACTCAGAAGCCCAATTATATCTACATTTCTTTTTCTGATATAAAGGTCATGATACTTCAATTTTCGATATTTTTAGAGCATTTTAAGGCTTTACAAATCATAACAGGCTCATTTTCTGAGTTTCCAAAAGATTAGGTGGATAAGGGGGAAAGATTTTAAGAATATAGGAGCCTATTACAAGACAACCAAGCTACGGGGCACATAAGGATGTAACTAGACTAACAATCAACTAGACCAAGGATTGGAATTTCACCATGAGGGGATCTCAAATGAATAAAGAAGTACAAGGCATTCAATTGCATTGGCTTCACTATATGAGTATAGTAGAGATAACTTATAAATACATATATCTATATAACATTTTGATTTTTGAAGTCTGTTCATACAGATTATAGCTCACTGCTCCTTACACCAACTCTGTGATAGAGGTAATATTATCTTCCAATTCCACTCACAACTGATAAAATTGAAGTTCACACTTAGCAAATAGGTGGCAGAGTCTTGGTTTAAACATAGATCTTCTCACTCCTGACCCTGTGTATGTTTTCCTACAGCACAGGTATTTTGCTGCAAATGAGATCCTCAGACATTGAGGGTGGTTTTTGTGTAGTTTTATCTTCATGAATAAACTGTAAAGGGCAGGGCAGGACAGCTTAAGTCCCGACCACAAATACTGATGGGACAGCTGCATCTTTCCTTTTTCTCCAGAAATAAAATAACAAGGAACCTTGATGATGATGGCAAGTGGGCAATATAGCTATTTTGCAATTAATAAAGTTTAAAGGACCCCCTCTGAAAAATGTGCCCAAGGGCCTTAATTACTAGCTTTACACTAATCTGAGTAATCTATTATTCTCTGGTTTATTTTTAGCGACCTCTATTTTTCAACTATCTTGCACTTAATACTATCATTAATGCTGGGGTATTTGCATACATAATGCGAAATTAGGTACACAGTGATCGTGATGACAATAATAAAAGTTCTCAATATATTCACAGTTAAACAAGAAAAAATATCTGACAAACCCATAATCTTTAGCACTTCTCCCAACAACATTTTAACATTGTTTTTGTTTATACAGTAAATTATATGGAAGCAGCTTGTAATAGAGAGAGAATCTTGTTATTAGAGAGATCTGAGTTCTAATTTAGCTTGGACAGTCTCTCTAAATCTAGCTTTTTCACCTGAAAATCAGAGGTAACACTGCTTAATATATGGATATTTTGTATATTATATACGTTAAACATTATATCTAGTTTAAATATTATAAGAAATGCTTATAATTATTATTTTATAATTATATACAATTGTTATTATACAATATTATATATAACAATAAACATTATACATAATTATAATATATATTATAAGACAATATATGTTAAATATACAACATATCTAATAGGTAGACTGAACCCAATTAATTGCACCTGTTGGGACTATAGAATGTTCTAGGTGCAGTTAAACTGCTCTCTCCTGGAGCATCTAAAACAAATAATGGAGCCAACAGCATTAACACTCAACATTGGATTAAAGAATGAACTTAAATTAGTTGGGGAAATATGATTTTCTGAGAACAAAACCCAAGCAGTACTCTTTAAAACTAAAATAGGAAATAGTTTCATTATATGTGTGACATGAAAATTCTGCAGAATAATTTTGATTTAATAAAAGCAAGCCATGGTAATTTGGATATTAAAAATGGGAGTATGTATTCCATTCATTCCAATAAAATTTGGAGGCCTGAAATGTTGAGATTTTCTGTAACTGATCTAAAGACTGTATTCTGGAATTACACATTTAAAGATAAAGGAGAGGAGCACCTGGGTGGCTCAGTTAGTTAAGCATCCAACTCTTAATCTTGGCTCTGGTCATGATCTCAGTTCATGGAATTGAGCCCTGTGTTGGGCTCTGCGTTGACAGTGTGGAGCCTGCTTGGGATTCTCTCTCTCCCTCTCTCTCTCTCTGCCCCTCCCCAGCTCATCTGGGCACACACTCTCCCTCTCTCTCAAAAAAAAATACATATTTAAAATAAATAAATAAATAAATAAATAAATAAATAAATAAATAAAAATGAAAATAAAGGGGAAACTTAAAAAGTTCATAAATTTATTACAGGAAATGAAATAGATTCCAAGCAATGCACAGAATGAGAAAGAACTAAGGAAACAAAGTTTATTTTTCTAACAGGGAAATAAAAGTGACAAAGGAAGATATGGTGTAGAAAATGAAAGTGGTTTGTGCTTCATTTTAAGTAACTGGTAAAAGCAGGAAGGAATCCATCGGACACTCTTTTAAACAGCAAAGGGCTGGTGATTTGGAATTATCTGAAGAAAATATAATCATAGCTTTACTGGACTCTTAGCTTGCACTACTTATAGCTGCAATAATGCAAATGCCTATTACTGATTTTCAACTTTATGAATCTACATATAGACAAAGTAAAAAAACTCATTATGCAACAGAAATAAATCTGATGAACCTTTACAAAAAAATTAAAGAAAAAGATGATAGGTTGAGAAGTGGAAGCAGGGTGAGCTTGGGTGTTGAAATCCTTCACGCACAATCTGGAAGTCATGATTTAGAGACTGAAAGAGAAATGGTTAAGAGAATTGTTGGAATCTAAAAAATAAGAGACTAATCTATTAATGTAATTATATTAAGGGAAGATACATGAATTAAGAGATGTCTGTTGTCCATAAATTAAAAAGTAGGCACTAAAAAAGCATATGTTCCTACTCAGAAATATGAAGGTAAAAAACAGAAAAAGAACCTTAAAATGCACTTTTTACCCTTCTGTACTATTAGATTTTGAAAAATATAAAGTACAAGTTTGAGTGAAGAAAATTTAATAACATAATTTAAAGTTATTGAAATTGAAAAGAAGATATGGACAATTGTAAATAGTTGCTTTCACTGGTACTATTTGACCTATGTCATGTCGTCTGGAAGTACCTGCATCCATTTGGGCCTCCAAAGTGCACACTGAAAACAAAACTGGCTAAAGAATAAGTTTAAATCTTTCTTCTAACCTAAGATTATTTATTTGAACTTTATGTTTAAAGGCACTAAACAATCCTTTAGTATATAATGTATAATCAAAGATAACGGCTCTTGCAGATGGTACCAATCAGTATCAGTAACCACTGCTGTTACTGAGGCTTAAACATACTTTCATATTAAGGTAATAAAGTATGGCAATATAAACAGGATATATCTAGAAAGTGAGAGATTTTCCTGGCACAATATACATTTGAGATATGGTTCACGTTTATAAATTGTGTGTGTGTTGGGGGAAATTATCATAAGAATAAAAATTAAATTAATAGAATTATACTAAAAAGACTCAAATACTTTTCTTTGACATTTGTTTATTTTTTTTTCCATTGTACTCCTACCTCTCCCACCATAATCAGACCATCACTATTCCTTCAATAGAAGCTTACATGGTAACATAACCTTTCACCATCTTCTGTCTTCTATTTATTCAAAACCTTACCAAATATTACGTTTACGGGTCTTATTTCTTACTATGCTCTTCTCTATGTCCCTTGGATGCCCAGCACATTCCTACTTAATCACTTTTATTCATGATGCTCTTTCCACCTGGAATACCCTTTCCTCATGTCTTGATGTTGAAATCTTACCCATTCCTTCTGGTTCACCTCAACTGCCCAGACTGTATACTTATTTAGGATATAGACCATATCTCCATAACACTGCCCAGCATACACTCGTGGAACTAAGCTGACCTACTCGACTATCCTTTTCAAGGATCTTCCTACAGGGAATAGTGTAGCCTAGTTATTCATTTAATAAATATTAATGAATTAATTAAGTACAGATATAACACTAAGCACATGGTAGACTCTAGATATTTAAACATTTAGCCTATTTATCTATTTTATAATACTGAAGGGAATAATTTTGTTACTTATAATTGTTAGAGAAGTTTATAATTGTGGTTCATTTACCTTATAACTACTTTTTAAAAAGTATTCACCTTAGGAAATTATAATTCACTTTAAAAAAATATTGAGCTTGATGTTGCATATTAAAACATTTTTTCCTTTCAGTTGGCTCAAATTATTATTTGTCAAAAAAGAAATGAAGATTCTCAATATAAACTGTGATTTAAAAATGTATTCCAATTGGCCTTTACTACTAATATCTAGTTGCTATTACAAACAATGTTTGTTTGTTTGTTTTTATTGACAACTACCAGTGAAGGAAAACACTGCGATTTCTCATAGGAGTTACTGCCTCGCATGATACCATCCCCCAGAATATGTGTGAATAGGATCAATAAATCAGTATCCCATCACCACTTCCTGCTCTTTCATGGAGCCATAAATGTTCATCATGGGATCTTAGCCAAAACTGTCCTTGTTGAGTGGGCTATGTCTTAGTTCAACTAGTGGTTAACTAAAACAACTAGAAGGGAGAAAAGCCAGAGAGACAAACATCTCTTTTCACTGTATTACTATCTCTTTATAAAGATGTTCTTTTTAAAAAAATGTCTTCTCCCTCATTATAACCATCTGTGCAGTAAGTATAGCAATTCCAAATTCTATATTGCACTCATTTATGTTTGTCTCCTGCTACCAGACAATAAAGTTCTTCAAAGCAGGCATTTATATCCTCACAACAAAAACAATGTATATGTAGTACCTATTTTTGTTCAATGAAAAGAAAGAAGAAAGCTAAGTGGCCCAAGGAATATTCCTAAATAGGCCCACAGAACTGAGATTTAGATGTTTGGGATGCTAGAGATATAATTAATGGGAAGATTTTATTTTATTTTATTTTTTTTTTTTTTTTTTTTTATTTTATTTTATTTTATTTTTTAATATATGAAATTTACTGTCAAATTGGTTTCCATACAACACCCAGTGCTCATCCCAAAAGGTGCCCTCCTCAATACCCATCACCCACCCTGCCCTCCCTCCCACCCCCCATCAACCCTCAGTTTGTTCTCAGTTTTTAACAGTCTCTTATGCTTTGGCTCTCTCCCACTCTAACCTCTTTTTTTTTTTTTTTTTTCCTTCCCCTCCCCCATGGGTTTCTGTTATGTTTCTCAGGATCCACATAAGAGTGAAACCATATGGTATCTGTCTTTCTCTGTATGGCTTATTTCACTTAGCATCACACTCTCCAGTTCCATCCATGTTGCTACAAAAGGCCATATTTCATTCTTTCTCATTGCCACGTAGTATTCCATTGTGTATATAAACCACAATTTCTTTATCCATTCATCAGTTGATGGACATTTAGGCTCTTTCCATAATTTGGCTATTGTTGAGAGTGCCGCTATAAACATTGGGGTACAGGTGCCCCTATGCATCAGTACTCCTGTATCCCTTGGATAAATTCCTAGCAGTGCTATTGCTGGGTCATAGGGTAGGTCTATTTTTAATTTTCTGAGGAACCTCCACACTGCTTTCCAGAGCGGCTGCACCAATTTGCATTCCCACCAACAGTGCAAGAGGGTTCCTGTTTCTCCACATCCTCTCCAGCATCTATAGTCTCCTGATTTCTTCATTTTGGCCACTCTGACTGGCGTGAGGTGGTATCTGAGTGTGGTTTTGATTTGTATTTCCCTGATAAGGAGCGACGTTGAACATCTTTTCATGTGCCTGTTGGCCATCCGGATGTCTTCTTTAGAGAAGTGTCTATTCATGTTTTCTGCCCATTTCTTCACTGGGTTATTTGTTTTTCGGGTGTGGAGTTTGATGAGCTCTTTATAGATTTTGGATACTAGCCCTTTGTCCGATGTGTCATTTGCAAATATCTTTTCCCATTCCGTTGGTTGCCTTTTAGTTTTGTTGGTTGTTTCCTTTGCTGTGCAGAAGCTTTTTATCTTCATAAGGTCCCAGTAATTCACTTTTGCTTTTAATTCCCTTGCCTTTGGGGATGTGCCGAGTAAGAGATTGCTACGGCTGAGGTCAGAGAGGTCTTTTCCTGCTTTCTCCTCTAAGGTTTTGATGGTTTCCTGTCTCACATTCAGGTCCTTTATCCATTTTGAGTTTATTTTTGTGAATGGTGTGAGAAAGTGGTCTAGTTTCAACCTTCTGCATGTTGCTGTCCAGTTCTCCCAGCACCATTTGTTAAAGAGACTGTCTTTTTTCCATTGGATGTTCTTTCCTGCTTTGTCAAAGATGAGTTGGCCATACGTTTGTGGGTCTAGTTCTGGGGTTTCTATTCTATTCCATTGGTCTATGTGTCTGTTTTTATGCCAATACCATGCTGTCTTGATGATGACAGCTTTGTAGTAGAGGCTAAAGTCTGGGATTGTGATGCCTCCTGCTTTGGTCTTCTTCTTCAAAATTACTTTGGCTATTCGGGGCCTTTTATGGTTCCAAACAAATTTTAGGATTGCTTGTTCTAGTTTCGAGAAGAATGCTGGTGCAATTTTGATTGGGATTGCATTGAATGTGTAGATAGCTTTGGGTAGTATTGACATTTTGACAATATTTATTCTTCCAATCCATGAGCAGGGAATGTCTTTCCATTTCTTTATATCTTCTTCAATTACCTGCATAAGCTTTCTATAGTTTTCAGCATACAGATCTTTTACATCTTTGGTTAGATTTATTCCTAGGTATTTTATGCTTCTTGGTGCAATTGTGAATGGGATCAGTTTCTTCATTTGTCTTTCTGTTGCTTCATTGTTAGTGTATAAGAATGCAACTGATTTCTGCACATTGATTTTGTATCCTGCAACTTTGCTGAATTCATGTATCAGTTCTAGCAGACTTTTGGTGGAGTCTATCGGATTTTCCATGTATAATATCATGTCATCTGCAAAAAGCGAAAGCTTGACTTCATCTTTGCCAATTTTGATGCCTTTGATTTCCTTTTGTTGTCTGATTGCTGATGCTAGAACTTCCAGCACTATATTAAATAGCAGCGGTGACAGTGGGCATCCCTGTCGTGTTCCTGATCTCAGGGAAAAAGCTCTCAGTTTTTCCCCGTTGAGGATGATGTTAGCTGTGGGCTTTTCATAAATGGCCTTTATGATCTTTAAGTATGTTCCTTCTATCCCGACTTTCTCAAGGGTTTTTATTAAGAAAGGGTGCTGGATTTTGTCAAAGGCCTTTTCTGCATCGATTGACAGGATCATATGGTTCTTCTCTTTTTTTTTGTTAATGTGATGTATCACGTTGATCGATTTGCGAATGTTGAACCAGCCCTGCATCCCAGGAATGAATCCCACTTGATCATGGTGAATAATTCTTTTTACATGCTGTTGAATTCGATTTGCTAGTATCTTATTAAGAATTTTTGCATCCATATTCATCAGGGATATTGGCCTGTAGTTCTCTTTTTTTACTGGGTCTCTGTCTGGTTTAGGAATCAAAGTAATACTGGCTTCATAGAATGAGTCTGGAAGTTTTCCTTAATGGGAAGATTTTAAAGCTAAAGGATTTGAGTACATAAAACATTATCATTTATCATGTACCCTTATCATGACTCCATGAATTATTATAAATGCCTCTGCTATGAAAACTTTTGCTAACAAACAGATTTACAAGTTTGCACCAATTATTTCAAACCCTACCTTGGAGTCTTTCTATGACATGACCCAGATAGCACAGCATTCAGTGTGATATAGGACATGATGATATCTTATTCAAAGTGTTTTATTATTGAAAGTACTAGAAAGATATCATTTAGCAAAATCACTTTAGGCATTACTCAAGGCATGGATTACTTAAGCAACATTTGAGCAATATTCCAATAGTGAATTCAGCAGAAAAAAACCTTAGAATTTGAACTATATATATAAAATATTATTTATGGGACTATTAACCAGGGCTACTGAATATGGTCAGAAAAATATGTACCGAGCAGTAGCAGAACAGTATACTACATTGGTGAATTTTCCACTGGCTACCAGGAAAAAAGGCTACAAAAAGGAATTTGATCTTAAAAGCAAAGATACAATTTGACTATACAAATCAATGCATGGTAGAGGACAGGAAATCAAATAATGAAAGAATACATGAGAGTTGTAACTGTCACATATGTTAAATACAACAACTCTGAATCCCATCTTTGGTTCTGTACTATAAGTTGCTGAGCCTTAGAATCAAAAGTTGTGAGATGTACACAGTCCTATAACTCTAATCCATATAACTGTGTTGAAATAATTGAGATAGACCAAACCAAAAGGGAACCAAATTTAGAAAAAAAGAAAGATCAAGTTTTAGAATTTATTTTTAAATATCTTTGAAATAGCTAAGTAGGAATGCCAAACAGAAAAATGAATAAGGACATTCTGGCTCAGAGAATAGAAATCTAAATTGGAACTATTGAGACCATTAGAATATGGACAGCAACAGTAAGAGATGAAATTGTAGGATGTGAAGGGAAGAGGGCTCTGATTATATCCAAAGGAATTCAAATATTTATGCATTAATTGAGAAGGAAAAGGTTACAGAGACAATGAAGAAGAAGAAACCAAGACAATGTATTGTCATGGAAACCATCATAACAAAATGCTTTGCATTTATTTTGTACATTAATTATGTGAATAGTAAAGTAAGATGGGAGAAGGTTGTATGTGAATGGGAGTAAAAGAATGAAGATAATATATTGACAACATTTTGAAACACTTGGCAGTGAAGAGAAGCAAAGAGGAATGGTGGTGATTGGCAGAGAATGCGACAATCAAAGGAAAAATTTTGTTTATTTTTAGATAGGGGTACCTCAGGTGAAAGGCTTAGCCCAAGACAGAGTAAGTACTCAATATATGATCATTTTTACCACCACCACCACCATCATCATCATCATCATCAATCTAGATCATTTGGCATTAACCGGTAAAAGGTTAATAATAATATTATTGGTCACTTCCAATATTACTACTACTAATAATTTATTAATCATATTTAAACCAACCAATTCTTGAGGTCGCTATTATTTCTCACATTTTTAAAGTATTTATGCTAAGGAATTTGTGAAATAACTGATAGGTTCATCTGTCAAACTTAAAAGCCTAGGCTTTCTTCCTACAGCATATTATATCCTTAAAGCATTCAGTGAGAATTGCTCATTTAGTTCTGTGGTTCTTCCAAAAGGATTTACTCACCACTAAATGTTTCATTTGAAACCAATGCTTGATACTATTGAACAGAATTAATCTCAGCAAACATACATTGTTTAACAAGTGTTTTTCCTAATGACTAAATATATGATAGACATATATGGTTTAGCACTAAATTATCTAATCCACATCACTGCTGAGAATTGGTGTTTAAATATCAAAGCCTTCCTACGAAACATACATGCTTAATTACAGCTTTTCTATAGACAAAGACCTGTAAAATAAGAGGGGGCTTTTGGAAATAGACTTGCCATATCATCTGTTATTTGTTACTTAACTAAATCTTTGCTGGTAAGGGAAGAATGACTGCAGAGGGACAGAAGGAAGATAAAAAAAAAAAAAAAAACAACTTGTTTTTCTATCAAAAATTCTGCAGTGTTGCAATTATTACCTTGTTATTGTAGCTGAAATTGAGATTTGCAAAATGAAAAATATCACTTTATTAATAATCTTAAAAATAATGGAGTTGTCAACTCATTTGGTTTTCTGACTATTCTTCCTAGAGGAAAATAAAAAAAGCCGAGACAGAAACTATGACCCAGATTCCTTCTCTAACCCTCCAGAATTCAACTTCCTTCTTTTTTGTAAGCTGTCAACTTCACAGCTAAAGCCTGCGGTGCATGTCTCATTAAGAGTGATTCCATTTCCACAGAAAGGACAAACCTCTATATAGAACTGTGTGTCAATGGGTCGGGTGGGTTGGTGAGTTATTCATTTTGCCTGTTTTAGCTCACAAGTCACCTATGATCCTGGATTCTAACTGGATCTAATGGCAACCCGGAAATTCCCCCATCTAAGCTGAAGGCAGAAAATCTCTGCAGCACAGCCAAAGCTGTTCAAGCTTGACAGACTTTGCTGAAAAGAAGTAACTTCTCTGACAGCAGCTCCCTGGCCTGCCTCTGCCTTCTCCAGTTTATATCTGTCCTATCTGGCTTCTGCGGTTGTTAGATTCTGTCTGGAAGGACTATAACTCCCACAATACAGACAGCAGGGACTCAGTTTAGAAATATCTGTCTGGACCATCATTTACTGCAGGACTGAGAAATGAGCAGAAAGAATTGGAATGTAGTGCAATGGCTGTGGTGTCATTGCCAAATTAAGCTTCTTTCAGGAGTTGGCCAACCATGCAATATGTATTCTAGGATTATGGTCTTGGTGACAGTTTTCTGTAGTTCAGACCTATGCTGTCCATTATGGTAGCCATTGGCCACGTGTGGCTATAGAGCATTTGGCATATGGCTAATTCAAATTAAGATATTCTGCCATGATAAAACAAAATAGATTTCAAGGACTATATGATAAAATAATGTAAAAATCCCCATTAACACTTTGTGATAGTACATGTTGAAATGATAAAATTTTTGATGTTTTGGGTTAAATAAAGTGTATTTTTAAAATTAATATCACTTGTTTCTTTTACCCTTTCTTAAAATTACATACACACAATTATATACTCATATCTTTATTCGAGAGTACTGAATTATACATTTAGAGAATATTGACATCCTGTATATTTCAGCTAGAATCTAAACCTCTTAGAACACTTTATGATACCAAGGATTTTTTATCATCTAGTGTCTAATCTTTTTCTCTAGACTCACTGCCTGCATTTTTTTTATGCATATAGCACATGCTTCAGCCACACCAAAGAATATACCAATTGCCAAATACACCATGTTTTTTCACATCTCTAGATTTCACACACTCCTTTTTCCTGAGCTATTCTTCTGTGTAGCTACTTCTGGCTCATACTCAAGACTCAGAGGAAAGTGACAGAACTCCCTATATATACCCTCTACTGTGCTCTCACTGACCACCTCCAATATCAGAAGATTTTTCATGTTTTATTGTAATTATTTATTTGTTTGACTCTCTAAAAAACTATGAACTAATCAGCAAAAGGGGTTACATCTTAATTACCCTTTTTCTCTAGAGTTTAGGCAGCCTAAGTATTTGTTCAATAAATGTAGTCTAGAAAATGAGTATTAACTTTTCCCCCAGGTTTACTGTGCAAATGTGATGAGTTAATATATAAATATATAAATATATAAATATATATATATATATATATATATATATGAAAATGATTACTATAATAAAGTTAGTTAACATATCCATCACTTCACATAGTTTCTTTATTTTTGATGAGAATATTTAAGATCTACTCTCTTAGCAACTTTGAAGTATACAATGTAGTATTGTTAACTACAGTTGCTATGTTGTATATTAGATCCTCAGAATTTATTCATCTTATACCAGCAAGTTTGTACCCTTTGAAAAACATCTCCCCATTTCTCCCACCCCTCTGCCCCAGCAACCACCAATTTACCCTTTGTTTTTCTGAGTTCAGCTCCTTTAGATTTCACGTGTAAGTCAGATCATACAGTATTTGTGTTTCTGTGCTTATTTTCCTTAGCATAATGCCCTCCAGGGTCATTGATTTCTCATTTAAAAATTATTGTGGAGCATCTATTATAAACAGCTGTGCAAAGCAGCTCTGCTATTGAAGTTGCTCTGCACTCGCTGTCGTCCAAAGGGGCTGAGCTGGACTAAGATAAAGTCTATGGTGAAGGGTTGCACAGCTCAGGAACCTGCACCTTGGGTAGCATAAGGGGACAGTTTTTGAAACTTGTTATTCAGCTTACCACCTGCATGGTCTTGGAGAAACCACATAACTTTTGTTCTGATTTTTTTCTCTGTATCTATAAAATGATATGCACTCTAAGGATCCTTTAAGTTTTAGACCTGCATCTTATGTGGTTTTGTTATATTGTAATAATTATGAAGAGAATTGTAACCATTTTCTCCATTCCTTTTACATATGGTTGCTCCAAATTCCATTTTCAATGTCTCACAATATGTATTCTGAGCCTTATGGATAATTCCTAAGTTAAGTTTGCTTTGTAAATTTATATGTTTCAAGAATCAGAACTTCTACTTGATGCAGAGTTAATGGAAAGGTATCAGAAAAATGTCTCTGGTAATATATGAAAAATAGTCTTCATAAAAGTGGGAAATTTTGCAATTTATTTAACTATACTGAATTCAATAATCTGTTCTACCTATACTTTCTGGACATCATATCAAGTATTAGTTGGTCTTTTTTAGATATCTCATTCTTCATAAGATCTGCTTAGTCTGATAAGGCTTTTTTCTTTTTGTCTCCTTAATGTTCTCATGTCAATTTGTTATAAGATTCCAACAATTCAATGAACTCTCCACCAGACAAAATACATTCGTTTTTATATGTGTCAAACCAAGGGAGAACTAAACTCCCTAAATATATTTCTAAAAGAATTAAAACTGCTGATAAAAAAAAAAAATAAAATTGTCTGCTGATCATAACTGGAAACCTACAGGGGGAAATGTACATTTCCTTGTAAATGAGATGTGTGTGCGTGTGTGTGTGTGTGTGTGTGTGTGTGTGTGTGTGTGTTTGTGTGTGTGTATACCAAAAATTCCCTAGGAGTGTCTAAATGTCTGTTTTAAGGCAAGGTTAAGGAAAGTTGGTTATTGTATTGTTGGCCGGGGAATGAAACTAAGAACAAAGGCCTGGAAACAGAGGAAACCAAGAAGATTTGAAATGGTATCTTAAGTGATATCTGATATTGGGGAGGTAAAACACTGGGGTTAATTTTTTAATGTTTATTTATTTTGGGAAAGACAGAACATGAGCAGTAAAGGGGCAGAGAGAGAGAGGAAGAGAGAGAATCCCAAACAGGCTCTGTGCTATGGGGCTCAATCTCACAACTCATGAGATCATGACCTGAACTGAAACCAAGAATTGGACAATCAACCAACTGAGGCACCCAGGCACCCCAAATATTGGGGTTATTTAACTTATTTGCAAGTGCTTCTGGTTTTTTTTTTTTTTGTGGTTTTTTTTTGTGTTTTTTTTTTGTTTTTTTTGTTTTTTTTTTTTTTTTAGCTTTCGACGAGGTGTTTGCTTATCTCCCATGATATGAGGGATGTTTGGTGGTAAATGTTTAACAACTACCTCTCTGAAGGGAAATGTTTTCTGTGTGTATGTGTTACAAATATTACTGATTATAAAATTCATGTAGCACACACTTTAAAAAATAATAAAATGCACAAGTTCTTTATTATAAATTTCATATAGCCAATTAACTTTCACAAAAGGCTTTCACTGAATTTTGCCAAAATCTTATATCCACAGGCAATGTATGTTTACAATTGACCAGTGCATTTTTATATGAATATTAACTGAAATTTTTACATATGTTAATGTGTTTGATAAAAGTGAAGCCAAATAATTGTACTTAGAACTCTGCTTACTGATCAATGATACAAATAACTTATTTGCTGAATCACAAAATGGTTTCAAATGCTAGAAGAATATTTTTTACATATTGTGTAATCACAATGTTATGGCTACAGATTTGACAAACTTAAGTTTAATCTGAATGGTTAAGATTTTCTCCAACATTTTAAGTCCAGACAATAAAAAACAAGCCCTGGTTTTTAGAGATTTGCCAATCTCTACAGTGTAAATATTCCCACTATGACCAATTTCAAGCTACTGATATGAGGTCAGTAAAAATGGAGTTGGAAGGGAATGCACAGTAGCATACCAATATAGTATACTGACCATATAACTACTGTCACTGTAAATAGCCTAAAGAGTACAGAAAACTAAAATGTGGTAAAATAATTAATAATAATCTGTTTTCATTAGAATTTATTGATAATTTAATTTTTAAAAATTTATTTAATTATAAATTAAATAAATCAATTTTTAATAATGGCTAAGCTTAACAATAGGCTACTGAAAATATAAAAATTCTCTTACGCATACCTCTATGAACTGTTGCCAGCACACAATGGATATGCCAATAAAATCTTTTAAGATTCTGCTAGCCAATGGTCTCTGTTATTTTTGGTTATTCTAGGACTTTGAAAAGGCCATTGAGGTTACAGTGCCTATAATTCAGACTCCTTTGTAAAGATTCAATACTGTAAAGGTGAAAGTTTCGTGGTGGAAAAAGGAATATTATATCACTTCTGATAGGGTTCAGTAAAAGGCCTGCACATGAAGTAGAATTAAGTTGGGTCTTACAGAAGGAATGGATTTGGTCAATTGGGAGATAGCATTCCAGATGGAGTTAAAAGAACAAGCACGGGTTGAGATGGATAAGCATGTGATAAAGACCCAATCTTCCCACCTCAGAGGTGACAAAAAGGACCAGATCCAGGCCAAGATCACAGTGGGGAGGTCCTAACTCGACAGATGAAGAGGCACAATGAAAAGGGTTTGAGAAAGCAGATGACATCTGCATTGCACTTAACAAAGAATACCTTAATGGGGCGCCTAGATGGTGCAGTCAATTAAGTGTTTGACTCTTGGTTTCAGCCCAGGTCATGATCTCATGGTTTTAAGTTTTGCACTGGGCTCTGTTCTGACAGTGCAGAGCCTGCTTGGGTTTCTCTGTCTCCCTCTCTCTTTCCCTCCCCCACTAGTGGTGTCTCAGTCTCTCTCAAAATAGATAACTAAAAAAAAACCGTTTTTTTTTTTTTTAACATTTATTCATTTTTAAGAGACAGACAGTGACAGAGCATGAGAGGGGGAGGGACATAGAGAGAGGGAGACACAGAATCCAAAGGAAGCTCCAGGCTCTGAGCTGTCACCACAGAGCCCAACGCAGGGCTCAAACCCATGGACTGCGAGATCATGACCTGACCTGAAGTCAGATGCTTAACCAACTGAGCCACCCACGCACCCCATAAACTAACTTTTTTCTTAAAAAAAAAAAAAGAAAGAAAGAATACTGTAGTAATGACACAATACAGTGAAGTGGTGGTCTAAAGAGAAATGATAGAGTATTGTAATTACAAAATTTAGAAGTAAAAAGGGAATGAATTAGGATGGTGATAATGGAAACAAAAACATAATGGTGTGCAGGGCCTAATTTGTAATATAACTCAGAGGGAGTTCATGTGGAATATAAAGTGAATGATGGTCTTTGGGATTATGCTATGTGCTCTTTAAAAAACTGACAAATGATTACTTCATGTGAGACTAGAGAGAAAGCAGGAAGCCTACTTAGGACGTTAATGGG
Organism: Panthera leo; assembly: GCF_018350215.1. Lineage (NCBI taxonomy): Eukaryota > Metazoa > Chordata > Mammalia > Carnivora > Felidae > Panthera > Panthera leo. The sequence goes on along the minus strand of NC_056688.1, from coordinate 43,968,617 downwards.
GTGAGAAATGGGGGTAACTTAAAAGTAGTGTCAGTGGACATTATATCCATGGGCTGAATTATGTGTCCCCAAAATTTATATGTTGAAATATTAACCCTCCAGTAATCTCAGAATACTACTGTATCTGGAGACAAAAACTTTCAATAATGAAGGTAAAATGAGGTCATATGGGTGGTCCCAAATCTGATATGATTTATTTCCTTATAAAACAAAGAGATTAGGACACAAACACACACAAAGAGAAGATGATGTGAGGACACAGGGAGGAGATAGCCATCCACAACCCCAGGCCCTAAGGAGGACAGCCCACTTGACACAGGCTTCCAGCCTCCAGAAGTGTGAGGAAACAAGTTTCTGTTGTTTAAGCCACCTATTTTATGGTTCTTTGTTAGGCTTCCCAAGCAAACGAATGCAACCCTCTGCAGCCATCCTTAGGCAGGATAAAAAGTAATATAATTTTGTGATCAGAGGAATCATTTTTGGAAAAGACGCTGGTGTCAGTAATATATAGAGTTTGATTCTTGCATCAGCAATTTCCAAAATGCATGAGTCTAGACAAATTATTTCAATGTCTCTGAGCTTTAGTTTTTTAAATCACATCATACATAATACAACAGCCACCAGCCCAATGTCTGGCACAAAACAGATACAACGAAAGTTAGTTGTTAGTTCTCTCCTCGTTTTTTCTTCGTAACAGGTAGTCACATTACAGTCACATTACAGAGAACAGCTCTAAAGTTAGACTAAGTTTAAATCTCACTTGAATTAATCAAACCTGGGTTCATATTCTGGCTCTATCACTTATTGGCATTTGGGCAAGTTACTTAATCTCTCTAAACCTTTGTTTCCTCATTGATAAAATTCTCACAAAGTGATTATTAATTAAATGTGATTTTGCATGTGAAATGCTTAGAACATAAATAGTGCTGAATACATAAAAATGAGACAGCAAGTATTAATATTACTAATCACATACAATTTTTTATTTTTTTATTTTTTTTATTTTTTAATATATGAAATTTACTGTCAAATTGGTTTCCATACAACACCCAGTGCTCATCCCAAAAGGTGCCCTCCTCAATACCCATCACCCACCCTGCCCTCCCTCCCACCCCCCATCAACCCTCAGTTTGTTCTCAGTTTTTAACAGTCTCTAATGCTTTGGCTCTCTCCCACTCTAACCTCTTTTTTTTTTTTTTCCTTCCCCTCCCCCATGGGTTTCTGTTATGTTTCTCAGGATCCACATAAGAGTGAAACCATATGGTATCTGTCTTTCTCTGTATGGCTTATTTCACTTAGCATCACACTCTCCAGTTCCATCCATGTTGCTACAAAAGGCCATATTTCATTTTTTCTCATTGCCACGTAGTATTCCATTATCACATACAATTTTTGTAAGTTCTCTTTCCTAGACACTGGTATTTGCCATGACTGTCTATGACCAACTCTTCTCAATAGAAATTCTTCCTTCATGGCGGGGGGGGGGGGGGCGCCTGGGTGGCTCAGTCGGTTAAGCATCCGACTTCAGCTCAGGTCATGATCTCACGGTCCGTGGGTTTGAGCCCCGCGTCGGACTCTGTGCTGACAGCTCAGAGCCTGGAGCCTGCTTCAGATTCTGTGTCTCCCTCTCTCTGACCCTCCCCTGTTCATGCTGTCTCTCTCTTTCTCAAAAATTAATAAACATTAAAAAAAAATTAAAAAAAGAGAAATTCTTCCTACATGGTTTACCTCTATTCTCAAGGCTTCAGCTAACACCAATGGCTCCTAATGTATATCTCCAGTTAGATACCTGGCAAATGTTAATTCAACTATTGCCAAGAATTCTTCTGTGAAATTTAAGACTAAAGCTGTTCATTAGATATGGTGATGCAATGAATGTTCAGTAGTGTTGCTACAAAGTAACAACATTTTAGTGTTTCTTAAAAACATGATCTCTATCCTTATTGCCTATGTAAGCACCTCACATAGCAAATTAGAACAGAAATAACCTCTGTCATCAGGGAACTTAATAGCTAAAGCATCTTGATTGGATTCACCCAGTGTTTTAATAAAATCACTCACGGTCCAATTCTCTTGTCCTCATTTTGTTGCTGATTAAATCCCAGGATAGTACCAAAGTGTTGGCTTTTTTCACTCTGTTGCACTAATGTCTGCTCTCTTCCCCATACTCTAATCCTTTAATCATACCTTTGGGATACTAGAGTGTAGTAAACCATTTGGGATGATCTAACACATAGGAATAGCAAGTTATTCTCTGAAGCACATGAAGGCTGCCAATGTGGCTTATTTCCTCCCTGTCCCTCAAGGTATCCTTGATTCCTCCCAAGGCTCCATGGGGCACTCCTGGCTAAGAGAAATCCTTGAGATGGAATTCTTGTCTATTTTCAGCTTTTCATTTAAAAAGCAAGTTAGATTTAGAAACGATTTTAGGATTCAAGACTATGCTGGGTCATGAACTCATAGAACTATGGGCCAGCTATGAAAAAAGTAAATGATGATGGTCCTGCTTTAATAAGAACCTATTATTATTGATACCAACACGGTATCTTGGAAACCCTTACTTGGCAACAGATTCCTCTGCCTGTTTACTTGAGATGAGCATTTAATCTGCTGATACTTGCAATTCCTTAGCCCCTTGGCTTCAGTGATTGGCCTAAAGGGGTGAGATGTTACCTAAACTGGTTACCAGGTCTTTTGCTTGGATTTTCAAACTCAATTTCAAAGTTAATCTAGGGGATATCTCTCTTGTCTGAAAAATCTCTTGATTCTCTGCAAAAATGTGAGCTAAGAGTAGTCAGCATGGTTATAGATTCCACAGAGGTATTAGAACCTTAGTTAGGCCATAAAGGAAGGTTAAAAAAAAGAAATAAGGGAGAGAGGAGGAGTTAAGATGGCAGAGAAGTAGGGGGACCCAAAACCTTCAAACACACCTATTTTGAGGTCAAATCACTTGAACACCCAGGAAATCGATTTGTGGAATGGCAGAAGGATCTCCACAGTTGGAGGCAGTCAGCTTGGCAGGCTTACTTTAGCAAACAAATCAAAGCACACCTCGTAAAGGTCCAAACAGTCCCTGCTAAGAGCAAGGAGGAGCTCTGCAGAGGACTGACCAGTGGGAAAGAGCAGCCAAAACGCAACAGCAGAGTGTACACGGCATACACCAGAAATACTTCCTGAAGCGCCAGGCCCTGGACAGTGTATGGCCCATTTTTTAAGAAAGAAATTTACCCGAAATGACAAGATGGAAGAATTCTCCCCAAAAGAAAGGTCAAGAAGAAATCATAGCCAGGGACTTGCACAAAACAGACGTAAGTGATATATCTGAACAAGAATTTAGAACAACAGTCATAAAACTAATAGTTGTGCTTGAAAAAAGTAAAGAGGGCACCAGAGAAACCCCTGCTGCAGGACCTAAAAACTAATCAGGCTGAAATAAAAAACGTTGAGATGCAGTACCAACTGGGAATAGTCACAATGAGGACTGGAGAAGCAGAGGAGAGAATAGGTGATGTAAAAGATACACTTGACCGGATGGAGTTGACAGATATATTCAGAAGATTTCATCCTAAAGCAACAGAATACACATTCTTCTCGAGTGCACATGGAACATTCTCCAGAATAGATCACATACTGGGTCACAAATCAGCCCTCAACAAGTACAAAGAGAAAAATTTTGGAAAGACCATGAATACTTGGGGATTTAAAAAAAATCCTACTAAAGAATTAACGGGTTAACCAAGAAATTAAAGAAGAAATTAAAAAGTACATGGAAACCAATGAAAAAGAAAACGAAAACACGATAGCCCAAAACCTCTGGGATGCAACAAACAGGGTCATAAGAGGGAAGCAAACAGCCATCCAGCCCTTCCTAAAGAAGGAAGGAAGGTCTCAAATATACAATCTAACCTTTACACTTAGAAGAGCTGGAAAAAGAATAGCAAATAAAGCTCAAAACCATCAGAAGAAGGGAAATACTAAAGATTAAAGCAGAAATCAATGGTATATATACATATATATATATATATATATAAAACCCCACAGAACAGATCAATGAAAACAGGAGCTGGTTCTTTGGAAGAATTAACAAAATTGCTAAACCTCTAGCCAGGTCAATCAAAAACAAAAAGGAAAGGACCCAAATAAATAAAGTCACAAATTAAAGAGGAGAGATCACAACCAACACCACAGGAAAACACAAACAATAAAGAGAATATTATGAGCAATTATATGCCAACAAATTGGGCAATCCAGAAGAAATGGAAAAATTCGTAGAAACATATAAACTACCAAAACTGAAACAGGAAAAAATAGAAAAATTGAACAGATCCATAACCAGTAAGGAAATTGAATCAGTAATCAAACATCTCCCAACAAACAAGAGTTCAGGGCCGGATGGCTTTCCAGGCGAATTCTACCAAACATCTAAAGTGGAGAAAATACCTATTCTTTCAAAGCTGTTCCAAAAAATAGAAATGGAAGAAGAACTTTCAAACTCATTCTATGAGGCCAGCATTACCCTGATTCCAAAACCAGACAAAGGACCCACCAAAACCGAGAACTACAGACCAATTTCCCTGATGAAAATGGATGCAAAAATTCTCAACAAGGTACTAGCGAATCAGATCAAACAACATTAAAAAATTACTCACCATGATCAAGGGGGATTTATTCTTGGGATGCAAGCCTCGTTCAGTATACACAAATCAATCAATGTGATACATCACATTAATAAAGGAAAGGATAAGAACCTCTCAATAGATGCAAAAAAGTATTTGACAAAATACAACATCTTTTCTGAATAAAAACCCATAAGAAGTAGGAATAGAAGGAACAGACCTCAAGTTCATAAAGGCCATATACAAAAAGCCACAGCTAATATCATCCTCAATGGGGAAAAACAGAGCTTTCCCCCTAACGCCCAGAACAAAACAAGTATGTCCACTCTCACCACTGTTATTCAACATAGTATTGGAAGTCCTAGCCTCAACAATCATGCAACACAAAGAAATAAAAGGCATCCAAATCAGCAGGAGGATATCAAACTTTCACTCTTCACAGATGACATGATACTCTATGTGGATAACCCAAAAGACTACACCAAAAAGCTGCAACTGATACATGAATTCAGAAAAGTCACAGGATATAAAACCAAGGTACAGAAATCGTTGCATTTCTATACACCAGTAATGAAGCAGCAGAAAGAGAAATCAAGGAGTCTATCCCATTTTCAACTGCACCAAAAGCCATAAAACGCCTAGGAAAAACCTAACCAAAGAGGTAAAAAATATATATATATATATATATACATACATACATACACACACTGGTAACTATAGAAAGCTTATTAAGGAAACAGAAGTAGACACAAAAAATGGAAAAAAAAAACATTCCATGCTTATGTATTGGAAGAACAAATATTGTTAAAATTTCAATACTACCCAAAGCAATCTACATATTCAATGCAATACCTATCAAAATAACACCAGCATTCTTCACAGAGCTAGAAAAAGTAATTCTAAAATTTGTATGGAACCAGAAAAGATCCTGAATGCCAAAGCAATCCTGAAAAAGAAAACCAAAGCTGGAGGCATCACAATCCTGGACTTCAACTGTGTATTACAAAGCTGTAATCATGAAGACAGTAATGTATTGGCATAAAAACAGACACTCAGAACAATGGAACAGAATAGAGAACCCAGAAATGGACCCACAAATGCATAGCCAAGTAATCTTTGACAACGCAGGAAAGAATATCCAATGGAAAAAATGACAGTCTCTTCAACAAATGGTCTTGGGAAAACTGGACAGCGACATGCAGAATAAACCTAGACCACTTTTTTACATGACACACAAAAATAAAATCAAAACAGATGAAAGACGTAAATGTAAGATAGGAAGCCATAAAATCCTAGAAGAGAAAACAGGCAACAACGTCTTTGACCTAGGCCACAGAAACTTCTTATTTGACATGTCTCCAGAGGCAAAGGAAACAAAGCAAACATCAACTATAGGGGCATCATCAAGATAAAAACTTCTGCACAGCAAAGGAAACAATCAGCAAAACTAAAATGCAACCTATGGAATGGGAGGAGATATTTGCAAATGACATATTATATAAAGAGTTAGTATCCAAAATCTATAAAGAACTTATCAAACTCAACACCCAAAAAACAAATAATCCAGTGAAGAAATGGGCAAAAGACATGAATAGACACTTCTCCAAAGAAGACATCCAGATGGCTAACAGACACATGAAAAGATGCTCAACATCACTCATCATCAGGGAAATACAAATCAAAACCACAATGAGATACCACCTCACACCCGTCAGAATGGCTAAAATTAACAACTCAGGCAACAACAAACGTTGGCGAGGATGTGGAGAAAGAAGAACCCTTTTGTACTGTTGGTGATGTAAACTGGTGCAGCCACTCTGGAAACAGCATGGAGGTTCCTCAAAAAATAAAAAAATAGAACTAGCCTACAGCCCAGCAACTTCACTAGGAGGTATTTATCCAAAGGATACAAAAATACTTATTTGAAGGGGGACATGTATCCCAATGTTTATCACAGCACTATCAACAATAGCCAAATTGTGGAAAGAGCCCAAATGTCCATTAATTGACGAATGGATGAGGAAGATGTGGTATAAATATATAAAATGGAATATTACTCAGTGATCAAAAAGAGTGAAATCTTGCCATTTTCAACAATGTGGATAGAACTATAGTGTATTATGCCAAGCAAAATAAGTCACTCAGAGAAAGACAAATATCATATTATTTCACTCATTGTGGTATTTAAGAGAAAAAACAGATGAACATAGAGGAAGGGAAGGAAAAATAAGATAAAATGAGAGAGGGAGGCAAATCATAAGAGACTCTTAAATAGAACAAACTGAGTGTTGCTGGAGGGGAGGGAAGTAGGGGGGTGGGTTAAGTGGGTGACTGGCATTAAGGAGAGCACTCGTTGGGATAAGCATTGGGTGACATGTAAGTGATCATCACTGATTTCTACTCCTAAAACCAATACTACACTGTATGTTAACTACTTTGAATTTTTTAAAAAAAGAATAAAAAAATGAAATACTTTAGTAGATGAGACAGAATTCCAGATATGGGAAAGAACTTCATTTGGAGTTGAGACAAGGATAGCGGATATGAACTATGTTACTGGTTGTTATCTGATTTTTCTAAATTACAGGGTCCATGTGTGTTAGCAATAGGAGAAAGCACTAAAATACAGGACTGTTTTAAATCCAGGTAAAGAGTTTCAACCTAATACAGCAGACAATGAAATCATTTTTATGTTCCAAGCAGGAACGTTACAGAATGAAAATAGCATTTTAAAAATATTTTCCTGGAAGTGATTTTAGCAGTGACTAGCGGCAAGAACACAGTGAGAGATCTCCTGAGAACCTGCTGAAGGAAACCAATTATGAGATAACAAGAGCTGAGATTGGACATGGACAGCAGGAATGGAGAAGAAAGAGTTAATTGTAAAGGCACCTCTAAGAAGAAAACAGTGTTGGTTACGTGGAACACTAGAACATAGATCAGACCTCAGAGTGCAAAGGTAAAATGAAATTAGGAGGTTTGGATAATGTTTATAGTCTGCAAATTAAAGTTCATGGAAATAAAAGGAAGGATGTAACCAATCTAACTCAGGTAAATCAACATTAGCAAGAAGATGCTAGCATAATAGGGAAGTTTTCATTCACATGACATTTTCACTCTTTGGAGTAATATAAAATGCTAATTAATGAAAAAGAATTTACAAGTATTAACCAATAGCTATAATTTTAAACTAGGTAACCTCAACTGCATTTTACTGGCAAGCAGATATATTATAATTCCATAATAACCACTGGAGAATGAGTTAGAGATTATTATACCCACTATACAGATAAAGAAACTGAAGTTAAGAAAACTTCAGTAACTTGCTGAAGATCACAAAACTAGTAAATATTTGGAATAGAAACCAGCCTTCTGGAATTAATCAAGTTCTCTTTCCATTATATCACACAGAAACTTAAAATCTAATTATCACTTTGCTATTAGGAAAAACTAGATTTTCATTTAGAAGAAAAATGAGAAGTACAGAAAAAAAAGAAATTAACGCTATTTAGCATTATCTGGTTACTCCTGGGAATCCTTATGAGACTAATGAGGGCTACATGTTCCAGAAGACACTATGTTATCATATATGTAAAGAATCATGAGAAATAAAATTAATAGCCTAAGAAGAAAAGCAAGTCAAGATACAGGAAATAATATACAAATACAATGTGATGATATAAATTCAATCATCTAAGAATGATAATACTGATAAATGATGGAAATCAGGGATAATTTAAAACGTAAAATTCACTGAAGTGAGTCTTCTAAAAGGTAAATTCATAATAAGGTAAGGTGAAGCTCTAATTTCTTTCTCCTTCAAGACCTATATGTTTTAAATGGGGGACTTTTTGGAATAGATGAAAATAATGTCAGATGTAAACTATATTCCGAATATTAGTGTAAGTACAATAGACTATGTAAAATATTTTATGCTAATCAGATCCACCTTTCTAAGAAAAGGTATGCTATCACAGTGCTTTAATCCTGAAGGCTTCCATTAAATGATAATAAGCTAAAGGATGTACAGACCAAAATTAAACAGTAAATATTTACTGAGCATTTACATTTGGAGTCCTGGGCCCTGAGAAGCATATACAGAAGACTGACAGAGTCAATGCCTTGAGAAGTCTGTGTTACAGAAAAAAAAATGCTTACTTTAAAATGGAAATAACAATTTGATAAAATGTATAGTATAATAAAATACAGCAGACCAGAATTTACATGCTATTTTGTAAGACATGAAGTTTAAGGATAGCATTTCAAGTAAAGAGCACATTGATGAAAGAGTGTAAGATCATTAATCAATGACATATAATCCACTTTGGCTTGGAGGGCAATAATCCCACAGTATAAGAGAAGGTTGTTGGGCTGAAAACACAACATAAAGGCAAGTTATAGAGGATGGTGAGTGTGGGTTGAGTAAATTAGCTCCAAACATTTGATCTGAGAATCTTTTGCCCTGATAGCCAGCCATCTTACAGGGATCATTCAAATGAGAAGAGATGTTGTATTTGCTTTTCTGGGTCTACTCCACATTTATAGGGTTTCTTACCCCATCTCCATGGCCTCAAAGGGTCTATGTATAGAACTCATAGCATTCATTATTTTGATTAGGCAAAAATTAAAAGAAACATACCAAAATTTGTATAATATAGTAGGTCAGTGTTAGAAGGAAATTGATCACATTAAATGCTTAACTTTGAAATTAAAAGGGGTCTTAAATCAATAATATAAGATTCAACCTTAACAAACAGGTAGAAAAAAAGTGCAAATTAAACTCAAAATAAGCAGAAGGAAGGAAGGAAAGAGAGAAAATATTGATAAATTCCAGAACAGAAAAACAATTGAGAAAATTAATGAAAGCAAAGCTGAACAGCTAGCCATACTGACCAAGATTAAAAGGGAATTGGCACAAATCACAAATATTAGGAGTGAAACAAGGACACCACTACACAGTCTATAGGCAAAAATATATTAAAGGGATACTATTAACAACTGTATGATTACATACAGACAACTTAGATGAAAGGAGACAATTATTTCAAAGACATATCTACCAATAGTTCCTCAAGAAAAAAATGGATAATTGAAATAGTTCATATCTAGTAAAAAATATTAAGTTAATACTTAAAATTCTTCAAACAAAGAAAGCTCCAGGTTTAAATCATTTGACTACCCAATTCTTCCAAACAATTAAGGAGGATATAATATCACTTCTATTCAATCTCTTCTAGGAAATAGGATAAAAGAAAACAATTCACAATTAATATTATAAAGCCAGAATTGTTCTAATACCAAAGTCTGAGAAAGATATTACAAGAAAACTACAGACAAGAAAAATCCTCAATAAAATATTAACAAATCAATCCTAGCAATTTAAAAAAGAGACAGTATATCACAAGAGAGTGGGGTTTATTCTAGGCATGCAATGTTAGGTCAACATTTAGAAATCAAGCAGTATACTTCATCATATTAAGATAATAAAGAAAAAAATAATATGATTCTGTCACTATTCACAGGAAAAGCTTCAGACAAGATTCAATATCCACTCACAATAAAAACTCTTAGCAAAGTATGAGAGAAACCTCATTAACATGATAAAAGACATATACTAAAAATATAAAGATAACACTATACTTCATGTGAAAGAATAGATGCATTGCCTTTAGATCAGGAACAATGAAAGTGTGTCCCCTCCATCATTATGATTCAACATTATACTGGAAAGTCCTAACCAGTGCAGTAAGGCAGGAAGAATAACTAAGATAAATTCAGATTGGAAATTAGAAAATAAAACTATCTCCTTTCACAAACATCATTTCCCATAATAGTCTAGGTAAAATATCCCAAGGATTACAAATCTGCTCTTAGATTAAGTCAATTTAGCAACATCACAAAATATAGCAACATCACAGAAACATCAATCATATTTCTAAGCATAAGCAATAAGTAACTATAATTCAAATTTTAAACAGTAGCATTTATAATAGCACCACACATAAATTAAATATTTAAAGTATATCAGAACAAAACAGTGTAGGTTCCACAGACTGACAAGTACCTGGATAAAAGGAACTGGTAAGAGCTAAACAAATGGAGAGATTTGTATGTTCATGAATTAGAAAATTCAGTATTGTTAAGATGATATTTTCCCCCACCTTCAGCCACAGATTTGATACAATTCCCATCAAAATTCCAACATAATTTTTTTATAGATAGTAATAAGTTCATTTTGAAATTTATATGGAAAGGCGAGTGACCTGGAATAGCCAATTAAAAAAAATGGAGTATTCACACTGCCTGATATCAAGGCTTACTCTAAAGTTACACTGACCAAACATTATTGGTGAAAACATAGACGCATAGGTCAATGGAACAGAAAAGGGAGTCCAGAAATAGATCCAAACACATATGGCAAATTGTCATTTGACTTAGTTGCAAAGGCAACTAAGGTAATTTAAAGGAGAAAGGATAGTCTTTTTAAACAATTGAAGCTAGGAAAAATTGGGCATTCACATGTAAAGAAATGGACCTCTATGAAACTTTATATCTTATTAAAATTTAACTCAAATGGGTCATAGGTATAAATAAAAAATCTAAATCTATAGCCTTCAGAAAACAGGAGAATATCTTTGTGACCTTGAGTAGAAAAATAGTTTTTAGATCTCATACCAAGACATGATTCATAAAATTAAAACAACATTGATATATTGGACTATATGAAAATGAAACACCTATGCTCTGTGAAAGATATTCCCAGAATTTTTTTTTAATTTTTTAACATTTATTCATTTTTTGCGAGACAGAGAGAGACAGAGCATGAATGGGGAAGGGCAGAGAGAAAGGGAGATACAGAATCGGAAGCAGGCTCCAGGCTCCGAACTGACAGCATAGAGCCTGACACAGGGCTTGAACTCACAGACTGTGAAATCATGACCTGAGCCCAAGTCAGATGCTTAACTGACTGAGCCACCCAGGCGCCCCAAAAGATATTCCCAGAATTTAAAGACAAGCAACAGACTGGTAAAAAGTATTTGCTAATCACAAATCTGACAAAGGATTTGTACTGAAATATGGAAATTACTCTCAAGACTCATCAACAAGGAAACAAACAATTTAATTAAAAAAAATTTTTTTTTACATTTTTATTTGTTTTCGAGAGACAGAGAGAGACAGAGCACACGTGGAGGAGGGGCAGAGAGAGAAAGAGGCACAGAATCCAAAGCAGGCTCCAGGCTCTGAACTGTCAGCACAGAGCCCGATGTGGGGCTCGAACTCACAAACTGTGAGATCATGACCTGAGCTGAAGTTAGACGCTTAACCAACTGAGCCACCCAGGTGCCCCAATTCAATTTTAAAAATAGGTGTTTGTGTGTGTGTGTATACACACACACAAGGGTAGGAGGGGCAGGGATGCAGCACAGAACCAAACCCCCACAGGGAAACACACATGTGGGTAGGATATCATAGGCATGGAGGTTCTCCCTGAGGAGCAGGGGGATCAAGCTCCACATCAGACACCCTCCACCCTGGGGATTTACATAGAGAAGACAAGCTCTTATAACATCTGGCTTTGAAAATCAGTAGTAGTGCTTTAATTTGAGAGCTTTGTCAGCAGGGTTTAACTCTGGGAGAGTTGGAGGGTTATAGGAAACTGAGACTCTCGGCGAGCACACTATATCACTCACTCCAACATCCAGCAAAGGCAGCAGTTTGAAAAGCACCTGGGTTATATGTGAAGGATATTTATTAACTAATTTTAAGGCAAGTTCTGGAGGGCAGAGATACGATGGAACTTTCTCTGGGAACAGAAGTACTGGCAGGTGCCATTTTTCTTGCCCTCCTTCAGCCCAGCTAGCCCTAAGCTGATAGGAGCCAGTTCTGACATTCTCCATCTTTCTTGCTACCATTGCTTGCCCCACCTCAGCATTTCCCTGTAAACCTGCTCCACCAAACAAACCAGCCCTACCAGGTACCCCTCCAAAGAGAAACCTGCTTTGAAGAGGTGGTGGGGCAAGCCCTGCCTACCAGCACCCCCACAGCAGCTCCAGCTGGGCCTCTCAGCCAGCTATACCAGAGGCTAACCTCACCCACAGGCAAGCCAGCAGCAGCTGCAGCCAGAACTCTCAGCCACCCACACTGGAGGCCAGCCTTGCCCACCAGTGTGTCCACTACAGTCATGCCCTACTCACAGTAGGAAGGTTCATGCAGCCCACACAGGGATCACCCTTGGAGTGCCTGGATCTGGTGACCAGGCAGATTACACTACTGGGCACCACAGGACCCCTTCTACATAAGGGCACTACTTTTAAGACAAGGAGATGTAGCTGTCCTATCTAAAACATAGACACAAACACAGAAAGTCCAACGAAATGAGACAGAGGAATACATTCCAAATCAAAGAAAAAGACAAACTTCTGAAAAAGAGCTAAACAAAATGGAAACAAGGCATCTACCAGATAAAGAGTTCAAAGTAACGATCATAAAGATGTTCACAGGACTTGACAGAAGATTACAGATGAACTCCATGAGAACTTCAACAAAGAGAAAATATAAAAAAGCATGAATCAGAGCAAAAAAATTTAAAAATCGAAATGAAAATATACTAGAGGAAATCAATAGCAGATAAGAGAATTCAGAATAGACCAGCAATCTTGGAAGACAGGATAGGGAAATCATTCAAGCTGAACAGCTAAGAAAAAAAGAATTTTTTTAAAAATGAGGATTATGGGTCACCTGTGTGGCTTAGTCGGTTAAGCATCCAACTTTACCTCAGGTCATTATCTTGTGGTCCATGAGTTCTAGCCCCGCGTTGGGCTCTATGCTGACAGCTCAGAGCCAAGAGTCTGCTTTGGATTCTGTGTCTCCCTCTATCTCTCTCTAACTCCCTTGCTCACACTCTGTCTGTGTCTCTGCCTCTCTCTCAAAAATAAATAAACATTAAAAAAACAAACAAAAACAAAAAATGAGGATTAAAAAATCATAAAATAAAATATAAAATAAAATAAAATAAAATAAAATAAAATAAAATAAAACAATGAGGATAGGTTAAAAGACCTCTAGACAACATCAAGCATACTAACATTTGCATTATCAGGGTCTCAAAAGAAGAAGAGATACATATGTGTGAGAGAGATTATTGTATAATTTACACCAGTGAACAGCAAATATTTTTACAGCAAAGACAATTTATAACAGTCTACAATGTTGAATTATTAATTAGATATTATCATACATATCAAGAAACCAAGTAATAACTATTCATTGGTTCCTCAGATTTACCTGTCCATTTTGCTTTGAATAATAGGCAGAGCAGCTTGTGGAAAAATAATAATGACAGATAGTAATATTTTATATTCTTTATAGCTCAAAAATATTTTTACAACCCAATTATAATAGTCAACATTTATTATTAGCTGTGCAAAATTCTTAAATGTATTATTATGTAATCCTCATGGTATCTAAGCGATGGGTATGGTTATGATTCCTTCTTTACAATGAAAGACACAGTCTTATTGAGGTTAAATGATATGCTCAAAGTCACAAAGGTACAAATCAGGATTCAAAATTCCAGTCTACCTGTTGTCAAAACTCATTCATGTTCATAACCCCTATAACCTAAGAAGTAGTTTTCAGAATTACCTCCACTCCACACATGATGAAAATGTGTAACAGAATTAGTTATGTAATTCAGTGATACAAGTCTCCCCAATCTAAAACCACTGGCATCTACTGAGAGCTCAACTTAGTCTTTCTTTTACCTAAGTTTTATTTCCTTAGTGTTTCTTAGGACCAATAATATACATGTTAACTCATCAAAATCTACATCAGATTTATAGTAACCTGCTTCCAGTAAGATACAGAAATTTTATTCCAGAGTTAACACTGTCTAAGGCTATTTACCATTCAAACATATATTATTTTACCTCAGCTTTTGTTTGTTGTATGAAGTTTCACAGCTCAGATCTTGAGAAATAAAATGCCTCTTTTACCTCTATATTTGAGTAGGCATATGAATTTATTTTCTGCCTGTCAAAAGCAAAATAATGGCCCTCTAAATATGTCCATACCCTAATTCCTAATCCTAATCTAACAATCCAACAGATACATTACTTTACTTGGAAAAAGGCACTTTGCAGAGGTGATTAAGGTTGAGGACCTTGAGATGGGGCACTTATCCTGGATTTTCAGGTGGTCTCTATCCAATCACCTGAGTCCTTAAAAGTGAAGAATTTCTGGTCGTAGAGAATCAAAGAGATGGAAGAAAGAAAAACAGGGAAAAAAAACCCAGCATATTCTAATTGATCATATTGCTATTACGATGAACAAAACAAGCTACAATACATCTGTCAAAAGGTCAGAAATATAATTTAAAAATTCTGACAAAAAAAGAGTTGTGATTTTTTCTATAGAATTTAAAGAATTATACGCTAAAACTTTAGTGTATTCTCTAAATATTGATGAAAATATAATTAAGATATATTTTTTTCAGCTTAATAAATTAAAACATATTAATCATTATCTTAAAAGAACAATACCTGCTAGGGAAGTTAAGTGCAGAGTTTGTGATAAGCTCCTTATTTATAAAGTTATTTCTATGGTAATGAAGCATGAATATTGCTATTTGCATTTTAAAGCAAGATTTTCTTAAAATAAATCAAACTACCAAAAGCATATTCGTTATATTTTATTATTTATGTAAGGTATAGTATTACTACAATGTCTTGGATCTTGAAATTGTGCTTATGTGTATTTTTATACATAAATATTGAACATACCCTTCGTGTGGTCCCATAGATTTTTAAAGTCTTCATTCATGTGTGATGTTAAAGTTTCTTTTATTTTTGAATATAAAAGTGAGTAGAAGCATTTGGCTTTATCCAGTTATCAACAGAGATAAAATAGAACTGACTCTTCTTTCCTTCCTCAGAAGAACAGATCTTATACCTATTTCAGGACATTGAACACAAATGCACTGTTGATAAAAATTTGCTGGACTACCCACCACACAATCAACATTGGTTTTAGATTTCACTATGTTGGATTCTGAATAGGAAAATGAAAAATATTAGTCTGAAAATATTTGAAGAGTTCTAGGTAAAATATGGATAGGACACCAGAAAAATCCAGTTTTAGAACAGCTACAAGGCAGGATGCAGTTGTCAAAATTGTGGCATTTAGACAATTAAGTACTTGAGTACTAAATCTAAGGCAGCTATGATAGCCTGGAATCTTTAGAAAATACATTTTTAAGCTTTACCATTCTACATACCAGTCAACTGAGTTTCTATATTGATGAGTTTACAAACAACAACAACAACAACTCTAGGGACTATCAACCATGTTAACTTGTTACTGAGATCTGTAGGACTCCTTAAGACAGGACTGATTTAATACTTGGGTCATTCTTCAGGGCCTTTAGAATTAGCCTCAACTCAGTTTTCTAATAAAGGAAGACACTTTCCCTACGTTTCCACTTTAAACTCATGCTTAACAATTTGGGTAAAAAGCACTTCCTTTGTGTAGGAAGAAACACGTGGGCTTTGGGACCAGAAAAGGGTTGTTGTGAATAACTACTTACTAGCCTTCTGTTTTTTTGGAGTTCATTAGTTAGGCTGCCATAACAAAGCAATACAAACTAGGTGGCTCAATACAACAGAAAGTTATTGTCTCACAATTCTGCAGGCCAGAAGTCCAAAATACAGGGTTATGATTCACTGAAACCTGTATTGCCTATTTCTAGCTTCCAGCGTTTTGAGGGCAATCGCTGGCATTCCTTGTCTTATAAATGCATCAGTCCAATCCTCCACCTTCCCTTGGCATTCTCCATGTGTTTTCCCATTGTCTTCTTTCTATGCACATCTGCCTCTGTGCCCCAATTTCCCCCTTTTATAAGAATATTAGTGACATTGAATTAGGACCAACCTTATAGTCTACTTTTAACTTGATTACCTCTGTAAAGGCCCTGTCTCCAAATAAGGTCATTCAAGTACATTCTGAGGTACTTAGGGGTTAGGACTCCAACCTATCTTTTGAAAATGACACAATTCAACTGAAACACCACTTACTTAATTTCCCTAAGCTTCTGTTTCTTCATCTGTAAAATGCAAATATGTTGTCTGTGGCATTACTGAGAAATAAGCTACAGAAAGCCAGCTAGCATAGCAGCTGCTGTATCACAGGTGCTCAAATATATATAATTTTCCCTTTTCATTTACATTTCACCCAGATATTTATATCTCCTTGGTGTTCACACAAAATATGATGCAATTTTCTTTCCATTTATTATATTCAAACTGCATATCTGTTTATCTGTCTGGCTTGCTACTATTTTTGAGATCAGAGACTGTTACAGCAATTTTTAGATGTCCAATACATAACTTAGTTTACTCACTAAGGATTTATTCATAAAATCAAAGGAGGAATGAACAAATGATGGGGAAATGAAAAATGCCTAGACTTTACCAAAATATTTCTTTTAAATCTCAATTTCTCTTAGTTGGTCAAAGTGTAGGGAGTAACAAAATATAAAGAATATACATGCTCTGCTTTATAATTTCCTTATGTTTTTGTTCTTGTCACTTGATAGTTTCCTAGTTATCTGATTGTGATCTTGAGATCTTTTCACTACAAGCTTGGATTTTTAAAATCTAATGGTGTTCGCTGCAGTTTCCCAGGAATTTCCTCTTAGAAAATCTGCCAAAATAATTCATTGTTCTCTCAAGTTATTTCATCTTAAAGACACCAACATTCTGCCTGGGAGGGGAGTGTGGGGAGAAATCTCATCAGTAAAGATGCTGGTTATAATCAGACATCTATCAATCACAGTTAAATGTTATTTCACACTCTCTGAGATGGCAGAGATGTGGAACCAATTTACATTTTGCGATAAAAATTCTTTCTTTCCCATTTACTATATTTTGGAGAAAAACCTAGTAGCCTCACTGGTTATTTATGAGAAAAAGAACTGAGAACAGTATTCTAATAGAATTTTAAAACACACTCATATTCTTGAATGCTTCCACCCTCAAGTAATGACAGAGGAAATGGACTGATTTATAACCAAAGATTGCTTTATAATAATGAGCTGCAGTTTGAAATCCAGGCTTCATTTAGTGACATGAAACAATTATTCACAATACTGGAATAGCATGAAATAATCTTTTATTATCATGAATATAAATTTTAAGTTAAAAGGAAAAAAAAGCCTACATATTTTCTATGCAAAGGGGTATAAAACAATCTCAGCCTTACATTCCAAAACAATCTGCAGAACCACCTCAACTCCACATTTCTTTATCCAAATAAATAAGACAAAGGAGACTTTGGGTCAGTTGATGAAATTTATTGGCACTTTTAGCAATAGCATTGTTTCCTAGCTCCACAAAGATTCTATGTCCAGTACACTGAACTTTGAGCTGGATCTACTCACAAAGCTGATTCTCCCAGCTGCTATTTATAATATGCAAAGACTTTAAAAGATACATTAGGAAAGAAACAAGTTATATATGGAGACTTTCCCATATTAATTAATTGCTTATTTTATGGGTGTCTGCTATATATGCAAACAATTCTGCTACAAATTATTTATGGGCACCTATGTGGCATAAAGAATGAAATGGAACCAGAAAACTAGACATAGCTCTACCTTAGATAAAACCATGAATGTAGATGTACACAAATTAGAGTGGATTATATACAGTTATATGCTGGTAAGTGCAAAACCACCTACTCTCCTGGAGATTAAAAAGCCCTGACATGACAAACACTCCTACCATTGCCAGTTTCAAGGTACCAGTGTGAAATTGCTAAACATGGAGTTGGGAAGAGATGCACACAGGTGCTTCCTGTGAGTTGGTGTGAACAAACTTCAATGCACCACTGCTTAGATGTAAGTATGTACAGTGAATGATTATTTTGCCAAACGGAATATTAAAGAACTTAAGTGAATTTTTAACTAACATAGAGATTCCTGTATGTCCAAAAAATGCCTGTCAAAATTACCATTTTAAATAGCTAAATGGTCAGAGTCATCCTCATAGTAGTAATGCAATTAAAACAGTAAAAACTTTCTCTGTTGAGCTCATATTAACTGCAACAAAATATGTATTATATTAAATTTTATAGAATACCTACTACGTGTTATATTAGACACTGTGCTAGAAGCAGGTGACTCAGAGATCAATAGGGCATTGCATCTCCCTTTACATTCTAAAGAGGCCACTAAATAGGTAAATCCAGTAGATGATGGAACAAATAGTAACATGGAGGTAAGAACCTGTTCTGTAGTGCAGACAAGGGATAGATAGCCCAGACTGACTCAATATGGCTTTCTGGGGAAATGGTGCCGCCAGAGCCACTTTATGAAACACAGGCTTTGTCACTTTAGAGTCATTCAGGTATTGCTAACCACGTCTGGCCCCCATATTTGAGGTGAACTCTGGAGACTTCACTTGAAGGCGAAGCAGGTCCCTGATTTTATGAGGATGGTTAACAGAGGATGAAAATCAGATGGAATTTTTAGGTCAGATGTAAGATCTTTAATGTCATCAAAAGTTGTTTGGTGGTGATGGTGAGATGGAGAGCTCTGATGGCAGCTGGAGGACCAGGTAATAAACAAGTTCCTCTTGGTCATTTTCCCTTATCTGTTTTTTTTAATCAACAAAATAAATGGTTTAGTTTGAATAGTAACAAAATAACAGCTATTTCTTACTGTCTGACTTCAATGCTGTTAGATCCTTGCATATACATTAATTCACTTAATTTTCACAATGAACCTATAAAGTGATATAAAGATATTTTTCTTTCCCTCTTTATATTCAAGAGATTTGAGATAATTATAATCTGCATAAAATCGCAAAGTTAAGAAGGGGCAGAAGTAGAATTCCAACACAGCTCTTCCTGACTAATTGCTTAGACATCTCCTGCTATAGTTCCCAGCCTTAATATTCTTTCATTTCTGAATTATCTTGGAATGCTGCCTTAATTGCTATATTGACCACACAACAAAGCCTGGGGAAAACAAGGATCCAGGTTATGTATGCTCCTTTCACATACATGCACCCTTGTGAATGAGCTCTGGAAATCACAGGGAATTTTGCTATCAAGTTTTCACATTAACTTTTCAGCAATATTCCCCAGTTTACCAATTAGGAGGGAGGTCTGTCTTCTCCTTGGCCTTTGAAAAGTGATCATTTGCTTGATTGCTCTCAACAGAGATCTTCCCATAGCCTCTGATATTTTATTTTCATCTCTTCTGGGTTGTTTATTTTTAATTACTTAACATTTTTGAAGCCTCCTACTCTGAATGCATCTCAAACCTAGGGCTAAAAAAGCCAAATGCTTCTATTTTGTTCCCCCACCTTCTATGCAGACAGCCAAAATGAATTTCACAAATGAGCCATGTTTTTTTCACAACTCTGGAATTACACAGGCTGTTCTTACTTCTGGGAGTGGTTCCATCCTTTCACCCATTTCTTTACATGGCTGAATTTTCATTATTTATGATTTAGACGATCTTGTGAGAAGCTTTCAAGTATTCCCATCTTCACCTTGTTATAGCCCCTTGTAATAGCCCTCATCCTATTGTATTACACGGTGCTCTTTTCTCTCATAAAGCTTCAGGGTGCATAAAGCAGGGAAGAGCTTATCTTCTGCATTTGGAACAATACTGATATAACATAATGTGAAAGAACTTGGGGTCTGTAGTTAGGATATCTAAGGTTAAATATTACCTACTGCCACCTAACAGCTATGTGACCTTGGGAAAGTTTCTCACTTTCTTTTAGCCTCACTTACTCATTTGTGAATAGCAGATAATAAGACAACTCACTTCCAAAGATTTTTGTAAGAATTAAAGTGGTCCATGTAACTTGCTTGGCATGTTTTCTGGTACATACTAAGAGTTCAACAAATGTGATTATTACTAGGTGCTCAAATGTTTAATGATCAATAAAGAAATTAATGTATATATTCAGAAAATATTTATTATTGCTTACTTCATGCTAGACACATTTCTAAGACCTGGAGAAACAGCAGTGAGCACATGAAAGCCACTCTCTGGTTCTACAGAGCTTACATTCTCTTAAAGAGACAAAGACACCAAACACAAAAATAAACATGATATGTGTGCAAATAAAGAAGAGTAAGAGAATAGAAAATTAAAAAGGAAATGTGATTTTAGAGCAGGTAGCCAGGGATGGCCTCCTGATTATCAGATTTATTCACACACCTATATGAAGAGAGGGGTATATCTCTATCTCTGTCTGGGGGAAGAGCAAATGCAAAGGCCCTGAGGATACAGGATTTCTGATATTTTCAAAGAAAAGCAAGTCAACTGGCTCCTTTGGTAGAAGGGGAGTGATCAAAGGCGAGTTAAGGGGGTGGGAATGTTAGGAGGAGAGGGTGAGCATGATAGTGTGACAGAACTTCAGGGCTACTGGCCAGTTAAGGACTATGGATTTCATTCTGAGTGAGGTGGAAAGCCACTTCAGGGTCTGGAATAAGATTACAGCATGAACTGACTGCTTCAGTTGAAAATAAAATAAATAATTAGGAAGAGGGGAACCTTCAGATAGAAAACAATAGCCAACCTATGAAAAGTATGCATTAAAAAGATGGAGTTCAGAAAGATGAAGAATTCACAAACTGGATATATTAAGAGTAAACCTAAACTGATTTTGTGCATAGAAAAATGAAGACAAAGGCACTGTGACAGGTATAAGACTATGTGTGTATGAATGCAAGCCTGTGGCTAGTTGTCAAGTCTTCACCACATAGAGAACCTTTGAGTATTTATTTTCCACTTAGAGTGCATACTCTGAAACATTTTAGTTGCCAAATATAATCATAGTTAATTCATGCTGCCATATTTTATTCACAAAGGTTGTAAATAACCATCAATCTGAACTTCTGATTGGTGACAGCAAACTAATGTCATCCCTCTTAGAGATACCATTCTAGCCAAGAGCAAATAAACCTCAATTTCTATCAGCCTGTGTTACCCTACTTCAAGTATCATATGCTATCTCTTAGGTTCCTTTAAATACTGAAGATAACTTGAATATTCCCATTACTTCTTTGGTGGAATCTTAGGTATCTGTGTGCCATATGTTTGAGATAAAATACTCATGTAAACCTACAAATATAAAGTGTGTCGATGTAATGCATTATATATTTATTAAATCATACATAAATATATGTACATATTGTGTATATAATGCTTGTAAATAAGGACATTCACAGCTCTGGGGGTTAGGACATGGATATATCTTTTAGAAAACCACCATTCAAAAAAGTTGGATTGGAAAGAAGAGCTATTACACTGTATTATCTGTTAAGTAGCTAGGATTATTATGGGGTTTGTTGTAAGTATTTTTTAGTGTATATTTATTTTTGAGAGAAAGAGAGAGTAGGGGAGGAGCAGAGAGAGGGAGACAGAGGATCCAAAGCGGGCTCTGCACTGTGAGCACAGAGCCCAATGCAGGGTTTGAACTCATGAACTGCAAGATCATGACCCGAACAGAAATCAAGAGTTGGCTCTTCAACCAAACCATCCAGGCACTCCTAGGATTATTATGTTAATATAAAAGACCCCATAAATGGAAGCCCTTGCTATCCAGTCAGAGTATACTCATTCTTTATTAGTACATGATTATATGACTGAATCATGAGCTCCATTGGGAGCACGAATGTGTCATACATTTGCATCCAATCACATGGACTTGATGGCCTGTTGTGTTCATATGTTTTATCTGTTGATCTTTCAAAAACTGGAAAATGTTACTCTTGAAGATAAATCATTGTCACCGAGGGGAAGATTATGAGGTAGGGGAGAGTGGGGAAATAAAACATGTCTGGACACCTATTCCCAAGGATAGCTCAATATTCATTTATGAGGGCCCTGAAAGCAGGGCTTAGCAGAGAGCAGAAAACATGCCCTTGAGAACAAAGAGGCTAATCTATTACAGAGGTAGAGATCTCTTGTTAGACTGATTCTCCTAAAGGATTGTCATGCTGAGTTTGAGTGCAAGACTCTTTCAGGATCTCTCTAACCCTCATTCTAAAAGGCATTTATTAGACACCTTCTAATGCCAGATACAGATATGAGCAAATGAACAAAACAGTTTCTGCCTTGAGGAAACATAAAGCCTGCAGAAGGGCTGAGCAGGAAGGGGTGCTGGGGCCTGGAAGAGAAATATATGCATTTACTACCTTCAAATCTTACATTTTAATTTTTTCAGAACATTTTTAAAAATTAGAAGACAAAAAGCAAGATCTAAAGAATGTTAAGAACTTTAAAAATACCATATTCAAAATTCTTGAAGTACCCTTAAATCTACTTAACAAAGAGCAGAAATTGAATTATATTGGTTGTCCATGTTTGGTAAACTTGAATTAATTTTAAAGCATCTTTCTAAAGCAGATAAAAGAACCGTTGTTTATTGACAAGTAAATCAAAAGCATTTATAGTTACTGGCTTGTTAATTTCAGCTGACACTGGAGAGCTTCCAGCATTTATATTGAGCCATTTTGATTAGACACAACAACACACAGGACAGTTGAAACAAGAGTTTCTCTAAAGTGAATTTTTTAGGATACAAGACATACTTTAATACTTTAATACCATCCCCAAAATTTGAAAATGTTTACACATAAATCTGTGAGTTATTTTCAAGAGGTTATCTCACAAGGTATCTCCCTAAAGTATAAGTAGCATTACTGAAGTAATGCTTTCCATTTGGGAAAAAAAATTAACCTCTGCATTAATTTTGTCTACTTCCATTTTAGGCAGAAGCAAACCTACACCTAGGAGAAAAAGATGTTGGCAAGTATTTGAAAAATAAATACGTGCCAAAATTTTGGAAATTATCTGTATTAAAAATAACCACAATCATGATAAAATGAATATAATGCTTTACTTGGAATTGGGAAATGTGGCATAAATTTTGATCTTTGTCACATACTAGTTATGTGACCTTGTGAAAATCACTTAATCCCACTTAAACATAGTCTTCCCTGCAAAAAAACTGGGTGAATTAGCATGGAGAAATTAGATTAGAACACATTACCATGTTTGAAAGTGGTCAGGGATCCATACAGGAAAGTTAAAGTAGGACATAATCACTCACTATTATTTTTTAAAAAATATACTTTTTAATTCACTTAAAATTAATATACAGTGTTATATTAGTTTCAGGTGTTCAATATAATGATTCAACAATTCTATACATATTTCAATGCTCATCACTATACGTGTATTCTTAATCCCCTTTTTATATTTTATCCTTTCTGCCCTCACCTCACCTCTGGCAACCAACAATTTGTTCTCTGTATTTAAGAGTCTTTTTTTTTTCTTTGTCTCTTTTTTCCTTCATTTGTTTTGTTTCTTAAATTCCATACATGGGTAAAATCATATGGTATTTCTCTTTCTTGTAGTTCACTTAGCAAAATATCCTCTAAATCCATCCATGTTGTTGCAAACATCAAGATCTTGTTTCTTTTTAATGGCTAAGTAATAGTCCTGTGTGTGTGTGTGTGTGTGTGTGCACGCGCACACATGTGTGCGTGTGTATATCTATATCTGATTCCATTTGGAAGGTTATGTTTATAGGAAATTTCCATTTCTTTCAGGTTGTTCAATTTATTGGCATATACTTTTTAATGATATTCTCTTATAATCTTTTGTACTTCTGTGATGTTATTTCTCATCCTTCATTTCTGATTTCATTTATTTGAGTCTTCTCTCCTTTTTTCTTGATGAGTCTGGTGAAACACTGATCAATTTTGTTGATCTTTCCAAAGAACCAGCTTCTGATTTTACTGATTTGTTCTATTTTGTTGGTTTTTTAAATTTTTGTTTTTATTTTATTTTATTTTATTTTATTTTATTTTATTTTATTTTATTTTATTTTATTTATTTCTGTGCTAAAATTTATTATTTCCTCACTTCTACTGGCTTTGGGCTTTGATCTTATTTTTCTAGCTCCTCTAGGTATAAGTCTAGATCATTTGAGATTTTTCTTGGTTTTTGAGTAGGCCTATAATTGCTATGAACTTCCCTCTTAGAACAGCTTTTGCTGCATACTAAAGATTTTACACTGTTGTGTTTTCATTGTCAGATGTTCTCCATGTATCTTTTTTATTTCCTCTTTGATTTCTTGACTGACCCATTCATTGTTTAGTAGCATGTTATTTAGCAATCATGTATTTGTGGTCTTTGCAGATTTTTTCTTGTGATTGATTTCTTGTTTTATACTGTTGTGGTTGGAAAAGATATATGATATGATTTCAATCTTTTTGAATTTACTGAGGCTTATTTTGTGGTGTAATATGTGATCTATTCTGGAAAATGTTCCATATCTTCTTGAAAAAAATATATGTATATTCTATTTTTAGATGGAATGTTCTGTACACATCTATTAGGTCCATATGGTCTAATGTGTCATTAAAAGCCACTGTATTCTTGTCAATTTCCTGTCTAGATGTTCTATCCATTGACGTATGTGGGTGCTAAAGTCTCCCATTTTTATTGTATTATTATCACTATGTCTCTTATGTCTGTTAATAGTTGCTATATGTATTTAGGTGACCCCATATTAGGTGCATAGGTATTTATGATCGTTATATCCTCTTGTTGTTCCCTTTATCACTATGTAGTATCATTCTTTACCTCGTGTTATAGTCTTTGTTTTAAAGTCTATTCTGTCCAATGTAAATATTGCTACCGCAGCTTTCTTTTTGTTTCCGTTTGCATGGTACATGCTTTTCTATCCCTTCACTTTCAATCTGCATGTGTCTTTGGGTCTGAAATGAGTCTCTTACAGGCAGTATATAAATAAGTCTTTTTATCCATTTAGTCACCCTATGTCTTTTGATTGGAACATTAGTATACTTACACTTAAAGTAAATATTAATAGATATGTACTTATTGCCACTTTACTTAACAGTTGTTTTTGTATTTCTTCTTTGTTCCTTTCTTCTCCTGATCTCTACTCTTGTGGTTTGATGGCTTTCTTTAATGTTGTGCTTGAATTCCTTTCTGTTTTTTGTGTATAAGTTTTTGGTATATGGTTATGATTAGGTCCAAACATAACATTTTATGTGTATAGCAGTTTATATTACCGTGGCTGCTTAAGTTTGAACTCATTGTAAAGGCACTAAATTTTTACTTTCCCACCATGTTTATGTATATGATGTCACACTTTACATCTTTTTATTTTGTGAATCCCTTGACTGATTTTTGTAGCTATACTTGATTTTACTGCTTTTGTGTTTTAACCTCCATACTGGTTTAATAAGTTATTAACCTACCTCTTTTATTACACATTAGACTTTACGTGTGAAATTTTTTTCCTTTATAATTTTCTTACTCCTGCTTATTGTCCTTTCCTTCCATTCAAAGAATTCTCTTTAACATTTCTTATAAAATTTAGTGGTCATGAACTCCTTTAACTTTTGTTTGGGAGCCTTTTTATCTCTCCTTCTGTAGAGTATTCTTGGTTGCAAGTTTTGTTTTTGTTTTTTCCTTTCAGCACACTGAATATATTATGCCACTCCCTTCTGGCCTACAAAAATCTCTGCTGAAAAAATCAGCTGATACCTACATGGGGTTTCCTTTGTATGTAACTGTTTTTTTCTTGTTGCTTTTAAAATTCTCCCTTTATCACTCCTTTTTGCCATTTTAATTAGTATGTGTCCAGATGTAAACCTCCTTGGGTTGAATTTTGTTGGGGGCTCTCTGTGCTTCCTGGATTGGAATATCAATTTCCTTCCACAGATTAGAGAAGTTTTCAGCTATTTTTCTTGAAATAAATTTTCTGTTCCCTTCTTGTTCTCTTCTCTTTGTGAGATCCCTATAATGTGTATATTATTATACTTGATGTCATTGAATTACCTTATTGTCATTTTTTAATATTCTCTATTCTTTTAGCCATTCAGCTGGATTGCTTCCCATTACCATGTCTTCCAAGTCACTGATCTGTTCTTCTGCCTTCTCCAATCTGCTATTGATTCCCTCTAGTGTATTTTTATGTTTATTTATTTATTTTGAGAGAGAAGGAGCACATGCAAGCAGCAGATTAGCAGAGAGAACAGGAGAGAGAAAGAATCCCAAGCAGGCTCCACACTGTCAGCACAGAGCGCAACTTGGGGCTTGATCCCACAAACCATGAGATCATGACCTGAACTGAAATCAAAATTACTCAACTGACTAAGCCACTCAGGTGCTCCATCCCTCTAGTGAAGTTTTTTATTTCAATCATGGAATTCTTCGTCTCTGATTAGTTCTTTTTTTTAATATTTTCTACCTCTTTTGTTAAAGTTCTCACTCAATTCATCCACTCTTTTCTCAAGTCCAGTGAATATCTTATGACCACTACTTTGAATCTTTTATCAGGCACATTGCTTATCTCTGTTTCATTTGACTCTTTTGTTGTTTTTTTCCTGTTCTATCATTTGGGACATATTCCTCTGTTTCCTCATTTTGTCTAATTTTCTGTCTTTGTTTCTGTGTGTTAGGAAAGTCAGCTACATCTCCTGATTTTGAAAGTCATGGCCTTATGAAGAAGAGGCTGTATGGTGTACTGTAGTGCACTGCTCCCTGTTCACTAGAACCAGGAGCTCCAGAGCTATCTCCTATGTGGGCTGTGTGCACCCTACTGTTGTGGCTGAGCCACATTTGCCTTCAGTCCATTTGGCTGCAATGACCCATTTTGCCTATTGTAGGCACACCATCAGTTACTATTATTAATAAAAAGAAATAGTAAGTAATTTCAGGTTTGAACATCTATAGTAGCCAATTACAACCTTATTTTGTCTGGCTGTCCTAGTAATTTAAGAGTTACTTTGAGGATTTTAGATAGGTTAGCTAATAGGTAAAGAATGTTGGCTTGGAAGCAGATACCAGAGTTCAAGTTCCATTTTTCCAGCTGTGAGGCCTTGCATAAGTTATTTGGCTTCTCTGTGCCACAGTGTCCTCATTTGTATAATGGGGATAATTATGAGAATTAAGTAAGTACATGTAAAGCCTAGAGGCTTGTCTGGCATATAGGACCCACCCCATTAATGTTAGCTAGTAGGTGTCACTGTAGAGTTTGGATGGGAGCCTAATAACCATACAGTCACAGCTGGTCATATTCCAGCTTCCCACAAAAGCCCCACAGGAATCCCCTCTAGTCTTATGTGCTTCTGCTCTGCCCAGGCATGCTTCTAGTGCCATGTGTGGACAAGAAAGAGACTGAATGCAACTGAAAGAGAAGACTAAGAAAGAGAAAATGGTGGAAATACAATAAAATACTATTTCATCACAAGAGAATAGACTTTGAAAGGCAGAGTGCTAGGCCACAACCCAAGGCCCAGCCTCTTATGTTGTATTTTATCACTAAATATGTGTATGACTTTAAAATATCACATCTTCTCTGCAGCTGTTTTTACTCATCTCTATATTTGAAATTTTTACAACTACATGGAAAATTTGTATAAAATTTTATAATTTACAAGGGAGAAGTGCTAAATAACATAATTGTGAAAACCTAGAATTATGGAATCAAGCAGATATGGATCAAATCCCAGCTCTGCCATTCCATCCTGTATAATCTGGTCACTTAACTTCGAAGAGCAGCAATTAAGAAATGATCCTTACAGAATTATTAAAAGTTTAAATAAAACTGTGTAAACACATATAGTTACAGAATCTGATAGCAGAAAGTTTGGCAGTGGTGGTATTCATAAATACTAGCTTTAAAAACATCTCGTGCTCTCTCTGTTGTATGTGATTCATACCATTTGCAAAGGACCCCCCCAAAACTGGAAACAATATTACCTGAGGGTATTCAGCAAAAGAAGAGAATACTGGTAAAATTATATTATAAAACATTGCCATGAAAAAAATAAAATTATTTACTAAAATACTAACTATGGTTATCAAAATGAGATAAAACTTGGGGCAGTGTTTCTCATTTTATCCTTTCCCACATTTTATACTTTTCTTACAAACATTATATTTTTAACAGTTGATCAAATTACATATGCAATAGAAATAAAACTGTGACTAGAGTTACATGCTGACATTGCCTATCTTGCAGTGCTGTTCAAAGTAGAGCAAACCCGCTGTGCCTGCCTTCTATCTGGTAGCTGCAATAGGAGGTATTGCCCCTGAAAAGCCTAGAATTACATGATAAGTTTCTTGAAAAAGATAGTCATGATATCATCTCTCTTATGTGATAAAAGAGAAAACAAATTATTAGACTTTTCTGATAATATGAATAAACACCATTGTCTTGGGTCTGGTCAGTAGTAATAGCATCCTTGCAATCATTCCTGCGGGAGTCTCTTTCCTCTGAAATACATCTTTTACATACAGCCCCTAGCTCAGATTAGGTAATTATTTTCCTGTGAACTTAAAAATGATTGCCCAAAGCATAAAGAGGCTAATTTTTTGCCCGTTTTCCAAAAGTAATATGGCCTTAAGTTTGATTTTTGGCTTATTATCCTATTGTATCTACTTTTACTACTGTATTTCATTTCCTAGGTAGATTGAAGTACAATATCCAAACCTTTGGTCATTTTTTCTCTCTGATTGGTATGCATTATTATTCCCTATTATTTTCCTTTGAAAATCCTTTTCATATCTCAGATTAACCTAACATGCCACCAAAGAGAAAATTTTAAACTCATTGCTCAGATTTCAGGATGCCCACTGAATAATGGGTCACATTAATAGAATGAGGTCACCCAAATGCATGTGGCTCTCTCTTCTCTCCACTCCCCAAGGAAATCTATCAACCTTGCTTTCCTGGTTGCTTTTTATTGGTACTTTGGTTCTCAGGAATTTTCATCACTTTGATCTTTGCAACCAGCTAGTGGTAAGATTTGGACTTTGAGGTAGAAAACTTTGCTTAGTAATATTGAGTCTAATTCACATACTTCAATCCAGCTTTTCCAAAAAGTTTCTTTTGCAGTTATAGGCACTAGCCCAACTAAAATTAATGTGGAACTTTTCTTTCTTATTTGTCATTGTTTGTTGAGTATACAATTGCCTCTGAAACCTCAAGGGAAATAGATGATTTATAAGACATTGTTCTAGTGGTCTTGGGTCACTCTAGCAAAATACTATGTAATAGCATTCTAAAACTCATCTTACACTTACACTTATATTAGCAAAGTTGGCACTTTGTTCTTGCACATCTATTTACTCCTTCAATGTGGCTGATGTGTGAGGTAAACTACGTCATATTATTATTATTTTTTTTACCTACAACTAACATGTGGTTGAATGGTTACAATGATCTGCTTTCCCTATTTCCTCTGACCTTGTGTTCATTTTGATTTTTCTCTTCACTCTGAATCCTATGTTTCTTTAGAAAGAGGGTCCTCCTCCACCCAACCCCAACAGTACACACACACACACACACACACACACACACACACACACACACGATATTTCATACCGTGACTTCTTTCCTTTATGGCAATTATTACAACTTGCATTTTTCTCTTTTTGTTTGTCTGTTTGCTTGATGTTTCTCAGCCTTCCCCACTTCTATGTAAGCACCACAAGGGCTCACTTCCATATGCACAGTCCACACAGCAGTGCCTCTCAGGTATAAGGAGCACAATAATAATAAATACATTCTCATCTGAAATCAGGCACCCAGAGCCCCACAGTAGGCAGCCTCAGCTATTTCAATGATGGTAATTTTGAGGGCAAATAAGATTTTTCCTGCTGTTTGTCTCTATTTTTTCCTCTAGAGATGGTAGGTATACTTTATTCCTTTTTTTAAAAATGTGGTAAAATATAAAATAACAAAATTTACCATTTTAACTACTTTAAGTGTAAAATTTGGCAGCATTAATTACATTCACAATGTCGTACAACCATCATCACTATCTCCAAAAGCTTTTTATCCCAATTAGAAACTCTTTACCCATTAACCAATAGCTTCCCATTGTCCCTTCCCCAGTTCCTGGTAACATCTAATCTACTTTCTGTCTCTATCAATATACCTATTCTAGATATTTCATATAAGTAGAATAATACAATACTTGACTCTTTGTGTCTAGCTTATTTGTCTTAGCATAATATTTTTCAAGGTTCACCCTTGTAGCATGGAATGGAACTTTTTTAATGGCTGGATAATATTCCATTGTAAGGATATACTGCCTTTTGTTCTCAATGGATATTTGAGTTGTTTACACCTGTTGGATATTGTAAAATAGTGCTTTTACAATACCAGTGTATATTTTCGAGTCCCTGTTTTTGAACTTTTGGGTGTGCACCTGGAAGTAGAATTTTATGGTAATGTAGTAACTCTACATTTAACTTTTTGAGGTCCCACCAAACTGTTTTCCACAGAGGCTGCACCATTATGTTCTGGTGAGTGTAGTTTAGATTGGCTTTTCTTTAACTGAGCTTATAAGCAGGAATGTATTAAACAAACTATTGAAGCAATTGCTTTTATATATATACATATATATATATATATATGTGTATATATATATGAAATATATATGAATATATATATATGAATATATATATATATATTCATATATATTTCATATATATTTTCATATATATATATATGAAATTGTCAAGCAGACAAGAAGAAATATTTTCACCTATGCATTTGAACCTGAAGCACTTATAAGCAAAAACATGACAAACCAACAGAGGTATTTAAGACCTATTTCAAGCAAGAAGCCAGTAGCTGAAATATCTATGCACATAAATATGTAGCTACATAAGTGGGCTTATCACTAAAAAATAAAATGTAGAATATATTTTATTTCAATACAAGTCCTAAAATTTCATGCAAACTGAAATCTAAAAAACATTTTGGACTTTTTGGTAGCTAGAGAAGAGGGAAGCAAAGAGAAATTCAAAGTCTTCCTGATTTTTAAGTATTAAATCTTCTACTGGAATGAGCATATATCCTAAACTAACAAGTAAACACCTCATCATATTTGGAACAAAATGGTTTCTTTATAAATAGGAACATATTTTTTTCCCAGCCACATCTTGATTTTTCCATGTGACTCACCTGCTCCCAAAGAAATGAAAACGATAAAAATTCACCACACAGAGTCTAATAACAATAAAAAAGGACTGGTCCGCATTGTGTACACAACTCAGCTCCAGGTACAGGGATAACTGGCTGGACTCTGGGGAATCATAAGAAAAAAGATCCATTTTTTAACAAGCCTTTTGCCTATAGGACACTATAATTGCATAGCTTGTGTGGGTGTCTGTATCTTTCTCTATCTATCTGGTGTTTCCTGCTCATTTCCCACTGGAAAAAAAAAGTAATAATAAAATAAGCCAGGAAAAATTAAAACAAACAAATTAGCAAGCATTTATGTATCTTGGAGTCAAAGGTAAAGCTCTCCCTCCCTGATGGAATACTCTAAATGTTTCTATCTGTAGGATTGGCAGTGTGAGTAGTTCATGCACTTACCAACAGGACTTTAGCCTAGGTCACATACTGTACTCAAAAAAGC
This sequence comes from Panthera leo, assembly GCF_018350215.1. NCBI lineage: Eukaryota > Metazoa > Chordata > Mammalia > Carnivora > Felidae > Panthera > Panthera leo. Next base: position 43,936,503 of record NC_056688.1, on the reverse strand, counting down.
ACTGAGGTTCACAGCCTTGTTCTTTATCCTGGCTGTAATCTAAGAAGCTGTGTGATGTTGAGTGAGACACCAATCTCTCGGAGTTTTTTATTTGTAAATGAGGAGGTTGAACTAGATTGTTGGTTTACACATTGTGTTATCTCAGAAGTTAAAATTAGATGTGAGGCGTTGGTAGTGAATTGGTGGGGCTCTGGGCTCTTTATCCTCACTTCAAATGGTGGTTTTAACTTTAATTGTATCATGCTTTTGGAGTCTGTGCACAATTTTGTTTGGGAGAAGTAAAAGTTCTCTTATTGGAGATAGTGGTTGGGAACATAGAAATTTGAACTATTTAGTAACAATAAATTCCTTATCCAAGTATGAACTTCACTATTTCCTTAATATAAACCAGATAAACTGGGGCGCCTGGGTGGCGCAGTCGGTTAAGCGTCCGACTTCAGCCAGGTCACGATCTCGCGGTCTGTGAGTTCGAGCCCCGCGTCAGGCTCTGGGCTGATGGCTCGGAGCCTGGAGCCTGTTTCCGATTCTGTGTCTCCCTCTCTCTCTGCCCCTCCCCTGTTCATGCTCTGTCTCTCTCTGTCCCAAAAATAAATAAAAAAAAAAAAAAAAAAAAAAACGTTGAAAAAAAAAAAAAACCAGATAAACTGATAGCATCTACCAGTTTGGGGGTACCGGTGAGCAATCATAAGTAACTGCTGTGTAGCAGAGTAGCAGAGTGCTCAAAAGTTGAGATTGTGGAGTACAAGCCACAATTTTGTTCTTCAACAGTTTTTCTTTTTTTTGCATCAAGATAGCACATTAAATTATAAGTTTACTTTAGTGCAACTAAAATAATGATAATGCTATACTGACAATTTACTGTCATCAAACAAATCCATGCTTATTATTTTCATAAGGGAGTGGCTTATACTAAGGAGCTTCTTTATTCTCTCATATTTCATGAAAAAAAACCTACAAGATGGAAATCAATATGCTCTGATTCTGGTCTTGGGCCCCTAAACTAACTCTATAGTCAAAGACTGGCCTGTGCCCTCTATGCATTTGTCCTATATTTCTGTACATTGCCACATATTTACCATAGTATAATTACAAAAACATAATAAAGCCCTAATAATAATGGAGATGCAAATGCCTAAAATTTGGGCATCACAATTGTATAGGAAAAAGACCTGCAAGATCTCTCCATAAGAAAAAGACCATAGAAGTACACTCTGGCTGGCTAATCATTTCTGTTTGTGTGTGTGTGTGTGTGTGTGTGTGTGTGTGTGTGTGTGTGTATAAATCCAGTTAATCTGTCTACAATTGAGGATAATATATCAGCTCTTAATGTAATATTTGTCAAAGAATAGGTTAGATTTATAATCCTTACAGTTAGAAACATCCATGTCGGTCATTTTGTCCAACATCTTGCTTACCATGAAACCCTTTCCATAGCATCTCTGACTGAGTGTAACTAAATTCAGCACAGAAAATTCCAGATATAGGAAGGATATTCTGTTATCAAACAGATCAACTTATTTAAAAAATACAAGCAAACAAAGAACACTTGACAAAATGCACTTCCTTGGATGTGGATTTTACTATCCTAAGACACAGACAAAGCTTCACCCACTGACCAATCATTTACATGACAGTCCCTTCAATGTGTGATGGAGGCAAACATGTTGCCAGGGCTACCTACATGAGCACACAACCTGGGAGTAGAAAGGCAACATGCTTGGTTTAATCCTCTGCCATCACAGTTCTGATAGTCTCATTAATTTTAGAACAATGATCCCACAGCTTGCTTTTACAGTGGGCTTTGCAATTTATGTAGCCAGTTCTGTATGTTTTCTTAAATCATCTGTTCCCAGGCTTAATAATCCCAGTTCTTTCATTCACAGTGGCTTGCATTAGGTAGCTTGTGTTCATTTGTCAATGACCATGTTAGAAGGTGGTGCCCAGAATTAAGCACAGTGTCCTGTGATCAGTGAGGAAATCAGAAAAGTAATGTGTCCTGTGACAGTTATCCCCTGTCTCCCTGTTCCCACCCACTGGAGACCAAATCTCTAGACTTCTTTGCCTGTTTTGTGCCCAAGAAGGCTTATTCTTAAAGAGACAGCAATTGGGATCCCTTCTTGCTTGGCTTCCAGTGGGGTTTAGTTTATGGGAAGCAGTAGGAGTGGGTGGTATAGAAGAGAGAGTTCAAGATATTTCTTTCTCCTCCTTTCCCATTTCAGAGCTGCACCTCCCATTTCAGAGCTGCATCCCTCCCTGACTACAGTTCCCTCTGGTTGGCACCCACAGCTCCATATCTCACTGGGCTCATAATACTATTTTCTCTCCTTGTTCCATCAGTTCTAGTGGGTAGCAATGGTTTCCTGCTGTTGCTGGTCCCTTGGTGCTTAACACACATTTATGTGGAGTCTCTTCATTAAAGTATCTTTTTTTGAATCATATGAGGTAAATTCTGTGAATACCCTGAACGATAAACCATAAAGCGTGTAGATGTCATGTGTCCATTAACACAACCAGTTTGCGTATGTTTTTGGAAATTTCTCTAAAAGGCTAAGGTTGATTTTCTTTGCTTCACTCAGTAGCTAATCTGTTTCCTTCCATGTTTTCAATCACCATCTGTAGCCTGATAATACTCAAATTTCTATCTTCGGAACAAATTTGCTTCCAGAATCCATTCATTCCAACAAATAAGAAGAAATACTTACTATATGTCAAGTATTCTTCCAAGTGCTAGGGATATAGTAGTGACTAGGCACATAAAATTTGATATCCTAATGAAGCTTATATTCTTGTGAGGAGTGACAGATAACAAAACAGAGGACTCTGAGCAACTAAATGACATGGCTGACATAATTTAAAAGGATCACGCTGGTTGCTGTGTTGAGAATAGACTGTCAGGAGCCAAGGGGAGAAGGCTGGAGAACAGTTAGAGTAATCCAGGTAAAAGTCATAGAAGTCAGACCATGGTAGGGGAAGCAGGGGTGCTAAGGATAATGCCTCAGCATACAACCTACCTCCCCTGCTGCCTATTCCACTGAACCCCAAAGGAGGAGACATACCCCCCCCAACCCTTCAGCACTTCACTGGTACACCTCAAACAACATGTGAATAACTTCATAATGAATTAAAGGTCAAGAATACCTCAGAAGGACAAGGAAAATAATTTTACTATTTTTTAGCAATATTTATGACCTTTTGTTTTCTCAAACATAAAAAAAATGAAATTACAGCAAGCTGCCTAGGAAAATTAAAAGGACAGTGAAAAACCTTTTACTGATGATTAAAACTTGTCGAAAATGAAATATGAAGGTGACTGTCATCTTTACTTGGTCTTGGTGTTTAGGTAAGGATAAGAAAATATTCAGGTAATCAAGGTTTTCTCAATAACATTTACAATGGCTTTTTAAAAAACAACTTTTATGAAAAAGTGAATGTTCACATTTTCCAGAAGATAGTATAATCAAGAATTATAATATTTATGGCACTAGGTATGGCTACCACAACCTAAACTCAATAGGATAAAAATATCTTAATTTTGAATTATACTGAGAGCAAAAGAAATTGAGGAGGAGGAAGAAAAGAAGGAGGGCAAGAAGGGGGGAAGGAGGGGAACATAGAAACAGCAATACCCTGAAGCAGTTCTCCAAGTTTCCCTATAAAGCTTTTCTAAAGTAACATAAAGTTGTGGTTTTACATATAAATCATTGAACGATCCACTCTTTGAAGGGCCTCAATGGAGAACTCACCAAAACATAAGTCCCTCAAAGGCTACTCCCTGCTCCCTGTTGATCCCATTCCTAAATGGTCCTTTACACATGGTAGCTACTCAGCAAATACTAGTCAATGAATAAATGAATCTAGTCCCTCTGTTTTAAATAGATAAACTAACGAAATATTTAGTATTTATACTTCTACTATTTAATATTTAATTAACAGTTAAATGTTCATACTTCAACTATTCACATATCTAAGCCATTTACACTAAAATGTTATCATCTATTGCTTTTCCATTTATTGTAGCCTTTTGGCCTTTTTCTCAGAAGGCTAAAACTCTAAGGCATACCATACTCATTCACTGTCAGCCTCACAATGTCTCGAATAAAGAAAGGCCTCTTTCTCCCTCAATGGTTTGGAAGAACTGAGCTCAGTGCACCAGGACTGAGGAGGTACCAAAAGGAAGGAAATCAGCACAGTCATCCAGGAAGCTCCATCCTCCTGTTGGCCCTCCCCCGATCTGCTAGTGCTATTTGCACACAGCCAAATACCCCAGGATCGAAAATTAAAGCCTTCAGAATTTTTGGCAGAAAGAATGTATTCTAGAAGTAAGACCTCACTGTTAGGTTGTTTTGACTATTTGGAAGAAGGCATCATTATTTAGAGTTTGCAATGTGAATGCCACCACCCCCAAAAAGAAAAGAAAAAAAAAAACACCTCAGTTTGAAAGCTGCACATATTTGTCATTATTTAGAAAGAAGATTACATTTTAAAAGGCCTAAATGATTTCAACAGACATTTTTCTACCACAAAAGACTTAGCATTTTATCATAAATTTGGTATTTGCCAGACCCCTGAACTTAATTTAAATGGGCAAAACTTTGTCTCTTGGCAACCAGAATCCACAGGAATTGGTAGGCAATGTCTCTGGGGGAAGATCATGCTCGTCAATATTTATAAGCCACATTATTAACTGCTCCATCTTTTCTCTAGCTAAAGGCTGGCATTACTATTGAAAACCCTACAAAGTTAAACCACCAATACAGGCAGAAAGGATTTTCACTCTATTTTTTTCTTGTTTCGTTTGTGCATTTGTTTTATTTGTGTGTGTGCTCAATGAAGTTTAATGAAATAATAGTGTGATTTAGATTCCTTAAAAACATTCTCCAAAGACATTATTTATAGCTCAAATGAAACCTCTAATAAATGTACATTATATCAAGTGCTTCCTGCTAAAATCCAGGGGGAAATGTGCATAAAAATATGATCTAAAGATTCCTTCAACCGTTAGGATTTCAGACCTATGTTCTGGTAGCCCACTCTCACTACACCTCCCAGATTGTTTGTTTTTTAACATAGGAATAAAGATGGTAGTCTTGACAAGTGTTATTACCTAGGGTTTGTGAGTAGTCTCTAATGGGATTGTGAAATCCTTTAGGATTATGTGCATTTTATACGGATGGGCATATGTACACTTTCCTGGGCTAAAAGTCCACCAGATTCTCAAAGGGACCACAAGCAAAAATGATGTTAAATTTTATTGTGGAGAAAACTGTATAAGATCAAAATTTAGCAATTCTGGATTCTGAATATAGTAAGGTGCTCACAAGTTATATAATGGTGATTAAATCACTTTCTCTCTGGGACATAGTTACTTTATCTTTGAAATGAGAATAACAGTCTGTCCCAATGATTCCACATTGTGCACTGCAATTAACCACAGCACCAAAGACCTGATGTGAGGAGTCTATGAATCCATAAGTACACCAAGCTCCATTTATAGATTGGTAACATATTTCACATATATGTTTCTAAAGAATGTTGATTTTACTGGGATTAATAAAATACAAAAGCACTTAAAAGTATCCTTCATTAATTCTAGTGTTTGGTCACTACAAACGTTTTGAATCAACCAATACTGAAAAAAAAATGACAATTAAGTATGGGCTGTCCCAACATATACTGGAAGGGATAGTCCAGATGACTCTTATAGTATATACAATTCAGTAAATATGAAGTTCAAACATTTAATTAAGTATACCAAATATGAACCTAAATTTTATGTTTTAATTTTGAAATGTATGTTTACCTACATGAAGATAATTTTAATATTTAGACCATCTGCTAGCATATGCTTTTGTAGATGCATGATTATAGTAAAATGATATTAAGAGTTATGGATGGAAAGATTCTTTCCCTTAATGTTATCTAGAGGTATGCACCTATGTTAAATACATTCAAGCATTTATTTCTTGGGTATTTTGGCTTCTGAATATAAGATTTAGTGTCAGACAAACTTAAGTTCATATGCTAGCTCTTTTCCTAGCCAAATAAGTGACCAAGTAAATAAATATTTCCAACTTCAGTTTTATCATGAGAAATAGGGACAATAATAACCAAGTCATGGTAGAGTAAATACTCAAAAATTAGAATTCTACCTTCCATGTATAATAGGTTCTTGGTTCTGGATTACTGGTTCAATCTCCACTTCCAAGGGTATGTGCACTCAACTAAGACACAAGTAAGCTCTTACACTGTTTTGTTTTATGTTTTAAAATAGAATTTTATTTTTTCCCCTTTTAAGAGTTTTTATTTAAATTCCAGTTAGTTAACATAGAGTGTAATGTCAGTTTCAGGTGTATAACACAGTGATTCAACACTTCCATACATCACCTGGTGCTCATCACCACAAGTGCACCATCCCATCACCTATGTCACCCATCCCATGCCCACCTCCCCTCTGTTAACCATCAGTTTGTTCTCTTTATAGTTCAGAGTTTATTTCTTGGTTTGCTTCTTTTTCTTTTTCTGTACTTTTCTCATTTGTTTTTTTTTCAACTTTATTTATTTGGAGAGACAGAAAGAGCTTGCATGACCAGAGGAGGGGGAGAGAGAGAGAGGGAGAGAATCCCAAGCAGTCTCCCTGCTGTTGAGACTGATCTGAGCTGAAATCAAGAGTCAGACACTTAACCAACTGCCATCCAGGTGCCCCTGTTTTGTTTCTTAAATTCCACATATAAGTGAAATAATATGGCATTTGTCTTTCTCTGACTTACTTATTTCACTTAGCATTATGCCCTCTATATTCACCCATGACATTGCAAATGGTAACATTTCATTCCTTTCTGTGGCAGAATAATATTCCACTGTATATATATACCACATCTTCTTATCCATTCATCAATCACTTATACTCTTTTAAATTACCATCTAAAATAAAATTGTAACTAATTAATTAATCATATTAATAAATCCAAAAATAAAAAGAATGCTTTGTAAACCAACATTTAAAGAAAACAAACACCATGTATTCATCCTGAATTGTTATTAAACATGAACAAAATACTGGTATTTTACAAATTTAATTAGGAAGTTACTTTTTTTAAATAATTATTTATTTTGGGGGAGAGCACAAGTGGGGAGGGACAAAGAGAGTGAGACAGAGGATCTGAAGCAGGCTCTGCACTGATAAGCTGGAAGCAGTGAGCCTGATGTGGGGCTCAAACTCACGAACCACAAGATCATGACCTGAGCCAAAGTTGGACACTCAACTGACTGAGCCACCCAGGTGCCCCAGGAAGTTCCATTATTCACATTCAGATTGTCCTAGGTACAGCCAAAGGCAAGATCAAAATTTGAGGCTATTTCAATTTATCACAAAAAGTGTTTGGTAAGGACAATGGTCCACTTAAAACTAATTAAGAGCTGGCAACAGAATTTGGGTTTATTAATCTTCCCTTTTGTGAGTTTACCATCTTGTTGATTTATCAATAAGTATTTTATGAACTGATAAAGTTAACTGATAAAGTTAATGAGACCTCACAGATTCTTTTTTTAAAAATGTTACAAATGATAAATCAAATATATTTATCAATTGCTAATGTTATAAATGTATTCTAATTAAATATGAGTAATCTGAGAAGTAATCTGTGATCTCAGAAAGATTAAAAACTGAAAACAAATTTCCCCAATTCACGTGGACTGGATCACTATTACATATAAGTGATACATATGTTATTCTGATTCATTTCTGTTACATGTAAACAGACTGAGGATCTTAGTTTGTTTTATTGCCCTAGTTTTTCTTTTTTTTCCCCTAGTTTTTCTTAAAATAAGATTATTGGGTCAGTGTGATATATCAAAAAGTAAATATATAAATAGTTACATAAAGTTGTTAGACACAGAGAAGAGACTGTCATCTCTCCAAACTTGACTGCTGGGTATGTTTCTCAAGCTCTGCCAACATAAGATATGCCAAAGAAAGACTGGCTATGTTAACTCAGGCAAAGGAAAATGATGGATTACATAATAATCTGGCACATTACACAAAGAAACACAACTTGGATTATTTGGCCCTCAAATATGACTTCATATCACATTCATTTGATAGGTAAAGAACAAAAGGAAGTGGCCATAAGAACCATTTTAATTATTGATAAAGTGAAAGCATAGTAGATTTTTAAAAAAATAAAGGTGAGGGAGTGTGATTTCTGATTTTATTATTTCTAGCCATGGAAAGTTAGACCAAATATAAAAAATGGAGGACATTATTCTAATGACAGAATGCAGAAAAACACCATTATATATGCTACAGATGTGTGACTACTGTGAAAAATTTGGAAATTTTCCTGAAAATAATTTAGTTAAAAAAAATTCTCTGGGGTGCCTGGGTGGCTCAGTTCATTGAGTGTCAGACTCTGATTCAGGTAATAATCTTGTGGTTTGTGAATTTAAGCCCCATGTTGGGTTCTGCACTGACAGCTGGGGGCATGGAGCCTGCTTCAGATTCTGTCTCCTTCTCTCTCTCCGCCCTTCCCCCATTTGTGCTCTCTCTGTCTCTCTAAAATAAACAAACATCAAAAAGTAAATTAAAAATTCTCCAAAGACCTTAGAATATTATGGCTATAAGAATAAACATTATAAATAAACACTACATATTATTCTTTAAACAAATATTTTTAAGTATACACTTTGCTAGGCATTGTGAAGCTGAGTTCTGGTAAAACTGCAAAGGTGAGGAAGATACATCCCACTCAAGGAATACACGTCCAAATGGGAGAAGTGACCTTAGTAACAATTAATCATAAAAATTAAAACTAAACAGAGAAACAATATTGGGAAATCAAAAAGAAAAACAATCAATTCTAATTAGGAAGATCAAGAAAGCTCCAAAGTAGACACTAGCATTTGATCTAGGTCCCAGTGATAAGTTGAGTACAAACGGGTAAGGAAACCTAGAACAGGCCTGGAAAGTGAGGCTGAGGAAATGATGGCATGAGCAAGGACAGAAATGTGTAAATTCTTAGCCCTAGTTTGTGTTCTGAAAGAGATAAAATGCAGTTATTATTGTTGTTTTTCCCTTGTACTGGCTCTATATTATAACCTGGAAATTGTATTGTATATGCTGTCATACCCCATTTGGGGAATAAATGCCCTTATTATCTTATTTTTATTGTCATTTGCTATTTGTGTATAAATGGAAAGTATGCTCAAATACTTTTCAGACATTTTTACAGTTCACATTTGAAATAAAGTGATAATACTATTTAAACCTTCTCTTCTGTCTCCAGATATGTAACATTATTTATGTTCTGAGGGCTCACTACTTGGTCCATCTAGTAAGATGTCCTAATACATGAACCCATCTATAAGTGCCTCCACAAGTAAATCCCCCTGGATCAGCTTCAAGGTTGACCAGCCTTATCAAAGATTGAAACACATGATAACAACAGTGTAAGCAAGACTGTAGGGAAAGAAGTCTCATGAATTATTAATGGAGATATAAATTGACATGAGGTTACTGGATGATAATTCATCCATCCATATCAAAACCTCACTTTTTTTTCTACCTTTTTGATACAACAATAAAATAATGATGTTTCAATGGGATATGTAAACATTTTGATTCGAGAATTATGCTTGTAACAACTATCCCCAAAATAATAATGTAAGATATATGAAATATTCGATTGTAAAAAATCACCTTATGTTTATATATACAGCGTGGAATATTTGGAAATAACATAAGTGCCTGGTGGTAGTTATGGGACAGTCATTCTATGCTATTCTGACATGCTATGCAGATATTAAAATTATAATGTATATATATTCATTCAGTTAGTGAGATGGAAATGTTCAAGATATGTATAAGTGATGCTCAGCATAGTTCACTGCATATAGTGAACACTTGATCCCACTTAGTTATTATTACTGTTCTTATCTATTAGTAGTGAAAACGTAATATAATATAAATAATACTACATAGATTTTATAATACCTGTGTATACCAAATAATCAGAGGAATAGCTATACATGTAGTAACATGCTAAGTGTTGTTATATTTAGGTCATGGTATAATAGTCATTTAAAAATCACTCTTTGTTAGCCAAAGCAATTTTGAGAAAGAATAACAAAGCTGGAGGTATCACAATATTAGATTTCAAGATACGCCACAAAGCTCTAGTAATCCAAACAATATGGTACTGGCACAAAAATAGACACATAGATAATGGAAAAGGATAGAGAAGCTAGGAATAAACTCACACTTACATGGTCAATTAATCTATGAAATGGAGACAAAAATATGTCTTGGGGGGAAAAGACAGTCTCTTCAATAAATGGTGCTGGGACAACTGGACAGGTATATGCGAAAGAATTAAACTGTATCACTTTCCTACACCATACACAAAAATAAACTATTAGGACTACATCAAAATAAGAAGTTTTAGCACAAGGAAGGAAACCATTAACAAAACAATAATGGGAGGAGATATTTGAAATCATATATCTGTTAAGTGGTTAGTACCTAAAACATATAAAGACTTATACAACACTAAAAAAACCCCAAATAATCCAATTAAAAATGGGCAGAGGACCTAAATAGATATTTTTTCAAAGAACACATACAGATAGCCAATGGCCACATGAAAGGATGCTCAACATCACTCATCATTAGGAAAATGCAAATCAAAACCACATGAGATATCACCTCACATCTGTCAGAATGGCTAGTATCAAAAAGACAAGAAATAACAAGTGTTGATGAGCATGTGGAGCAAAAGGAACCCTTGTGCACTGTTGGTGGGAATGTAAATTGATGCAGCCACTGTAGAAAACAGTATGGGGGTTCCATAAAACATTAACCATAGAAATACCATATGATCCACTACTGGGGATTTACCCAAAGAAAATGAAAATACAAATTTGAAACGATACATGCATCTCTATGTTTACTACAGTGTTATTTACAATAGCCAAGACATGGAAGCAACCCATGTCCACTGAGGATGTGGAATATTACCTAGCCATAAAAAAGAACAAGATACTGTCATTTGCACCAGCATGGATGGGTCTAGAGGATATAATGCTAAGTGAACTAAGTCAGAGATAGGAAAATACCATGTAATTTCACTTACATACAGAATCTCACAAAACAATTACAAAATAACAAAACAAAAAAAAAATATAAGCAAAAAAACATAAACAGAACCTTGTTAAATACAGAGAACAAACTTGTGGTTGCTAAATGAGTGAAGTGTGTGGGGATTGGGTGAAATAGGTGAAAGGGATTAAGATGTACAAAATTCCAGTTATAAAATAAGTAAGTCATAAGAATGAAAAGTACAGCATTGGGAAAACAGTCAATGATATTGTAACAATACTGTATGGTGACAAATGGCAACTATACTTATGGTATGCATAGTGTAATGTACAGAATTGTCAACTCACTATGTTGTACACCTAAACTAATGTAACACTATGTTAACTATATTTCAGTTTAAAAAATATCATTCTTTGTTTTATATATACTTGGTACTCACTAGATACTTTCTGAGGTTACCAATATTTTTAAATCATACTGTCTCACTTCAAATTGAAATGCACTCTAGACAAGTGAGTGTTACACGGAAGTTTCAGAGCCCTGTTGATTCATTAGATAAAAAGTCTTTAAAACCTGATGTTGCCAAAATGCCAGTGGGCTTTCACTAAAGACCACCTAAACTGTTAACATTTAATTTGCAATTACTTATCTACTTGCCTTGACCCATGTGTCTCTAAATCATGTAGATGACCTTTTTACAAATCAATTTTATTTGGATAAACACACTCTTTGAGATTCTTTTAAGTTGTCTCACAGACAAGCCTTCCAAATGGGCAATTCAGAAAGGTCACTCATAAGTGATTAACATTTAAACTTTACATTACTTTGTAGCATTTAATAAACTAGAAAAACTGGGAGGTTTTCAGAAAATACTTCGGCTGTGCAGTACAAATGTTCTGAGCAATTCTTTTTGCTAAGCACATGCTTCTATTTGCCAGTGGAAAAGAAATGTGTCATTTTTGCCCTCAATGAGACTCAAGAATAAAAAAATAATAACAACAGCAATGAATGTCGATGTCAAAGTCCATGAGATGGAGTTCTATTTGGGAAATGTCTCTGCTACTTTGGCTGGGACTCTCCTGTCTCACTGTTCATTGCTAAATTTCAAATGGATGTATTAGAGATGAACTGCATGTTAATAGCCTTTCAACTGTTCATATTTTCTCATCTCTCAAAATCCGTGGACATGCTACTCTTTGGATATTTTCCCTCACTTCTAAAAATTTAAATACTTTCATTAATGTTCTCATTCATCATTCCATGTCATATATTCCATTCAGTCTCACTTGTTGGATCTACTTAGAGTCTTAAATCAATCTACCATCACACAATCGTCTACACATTTGACATTTTTCCTAATTCTATCCATTACTTACTCTTTCATTAGACCCAAATCATGAAAACCCAGAAATTACATTAAAAAGTATTACTTAATTCATTCATTTCCTTACATATATGCTGCCTACTCTGCTCCAGGGAGATAAGAATAAAACCTTTTTAAAAATGCTCTTCAGAGATTAAAATCACTTCTTCCTTCAATAAATGGCTTGGAACATTCATTACTTACACTAGGCATTAAAGGGAATATAAAAGTGAACCAGATCTAGACCTACTGAAATAAAAATGTACCCTGAAATACTAGCAAAAAAGGCAAGGACTACTAGGGCTACAGTCTTAACACTGGTTTTTATCTTACTTATACCTTTTTCTTTGAAAAATGGGTTTAACAGCATAAAAATCATACTTGCTATAACATGACTAAAAACTAAACCAAAAAGAAAAAAAAGAAAAAAAAAACCTCATTTCACACTGCCCCAAATTGCTTCATCTCCATTTTTTTGTCTTAATAATGTTATCAAAAGAATTACTAAAGGTTTCGTTTTGTTCTTGCATCTTTTTCTGTTTGTTTGGTCTTTGAATAAGGAAGGATCTTTCAAATAGTGATCTGCTATTCTTTGATAACAGGGCTCATAATGGAGTCTATAAATTTTTCAAACCTTGTCAACTGATGTCAAGGATAACCCCAAAAAGTTAATAGTTCTTATCTTTTGGATGATAATCTAAGGGCCAAATACTGTTGCACATCTCAGTGCCCAGAGCCACATCCGATTTATTGGCCATGTAGTTTTAAGAAACAAAACAGTGGCATACTGTATGTAGACGGTTATTCGCATGAAGTGGAGATTAAGTAGTACCATAACTCAATGTAGAAAATAAAGGACTTGACTAACAGAAGTAAAGAAAAGTGACAGGAGACTTGAGTCATCACATCGTACAATGAGACAGAATAATGCTAAATGCAAACTCATATTCGGAATTATACTCATGTTGCACACCCTGATTTAATTTCAGAAAAAATAACATCAATAATCATATTACAGTAATGATTTTATTTTAGTTTTATTGGATGTTAATGTAATTTAAATTTTATTTAAAAATCTCTCTACTTAAAATTGAATGGGCATTATAAACACTAGTATTTAATTCATAATGTAGTGCTTTTATATTTTGAGTAAAAATAATGTATATGTCAGTGGTAGGATTTCACATGAATGTTTTCCTTTAAAAGGAATTGAAAGGTAAATCTGAAAAATGCTGGTGTTCAGAAACAGACCACCAATGCATGAGATAGTTTGCAAAATTCTATGATTTAAAGCTCCAGTGAAGGAAAGGGAAGGGGCAAATTAACATCTGTCAATTGTCTGCTGTGGGCCTAGTATGTGCCAGGCATGGTGCTAGCTTTTGTTGTAGCTAACAATTTCATCTAATTTTCACATCAACACTATAATTTTCTGACAATTAATATCCCCATATGACAAATGAGAAAACAGAAGTATAGAAAGATTAGGTGACTTCATCAAGGTCCCAACCTAGGAAATGACAGAGCCGAGATTAAGATTCTGATTTTATTATTCTACAACCCCATGTTCTCTTCCAAAGGAACTCTGTTGTGAGCTGGCTTTCAATTTTCAGTTTAGAGGATGCCAAAAATAAAGTAAATGGATTAAGATGACAAGGGTGAATGGAATAGTGAAGAGAGAAGATGACAGGGATGATGACAAGAAATAATTGTGTATTTTTAAATTGTTACTCATCCAGTCCTTGCTACCTGGAAGTAATGACTTCCCAGCTTGCAAGTAAGTGAATAAGACTGGGAAAGTTACATGGTTCCAAAGCCATAGAGCAGGAATTACCAATCATGCTTGCCTAGCTCGAAGGTGGTTCTGTAGTCATTATGCGCAAACATGCTTCCAAATAAATAAGGAAGGGTTCCTGCAAGCTATCAGTGTGGTTTGGGCATTAATTTCTTCCATTACCAGATGACCTCATAAGAGTAAACGACGGGGGCACCTGGGTGGCTCAGTCAGTTAAGCATCCCACTTTACCTCAGGTCATGATCTGGTGATTCGTGAGTCTGAGCTCCACATCAGGCTCTGCACTCATGGTGCAGGAACCTGCTTTGGGATTCTCTCTCTCCCTGTCTCTCTCTGCCCATTCCCCACTTGTGCATGTTCTCTCTAAATAAATAAATAAATAATCTTAAAAAAATAATAAAGAACAATGGGTCGTCATCTTGAGCCTTATTTCTTCACTGGATTAATGGAAAGAGATATTCTTGTCAAAGAAACCCAATAAAATAGAAATTTTACAGGAAATTTTACAGGATGAATAACCTTTACATATACAGTATACATCATATGTTTTCATGTTATTTTCTGTTGGTTACACTCTTTATATTTTTTTAAGTATACATTCTATGATTTCTGGAAAGAGAGTTGGCTGACTAGTATATGTTTGGGGAACATATAAGCCCCAATTAATCCTAATGTTTTCTGGCAATATTTAGACGGCATGCAGATTACAACTATTTTTATGTTTTTTTTAAACATCTTCTATCAAGTAAATCCCACATTTCCTTTTTTCTGATTATCAGAAGTCAATAGGAACTGCTGATTATTAATGGATACAAATATCAAGACTACAGGCAGTTATGGAAACAGTCTCAGGAAGTCCAGGTTCAAATATCACTGCAGCCACCTAGTAGCTATATGAGTTAATTAAGTTATTTAAATTGCTGAAGATTTGAGTTGCTCATCTGAATAATACATTTCCTGCAGGGTGATAGCATAGATTAAAAATGACATGAAAATTTGTTAACCAAGTGCCTGGAATTGGCAAGAAGTCAATATACAGTGAATACTATTATTAGTCAGATTATCATTTTAAACATAAGTGAAATCTTAATAAATAAAAGCACTTGTTGAAGGAAAGAGAGGCTAGACTATTAAGGCCAATAACAGTAAGACACATGTGGCTCATCCAGCTTTCTCATTATTGTTTCTCACACTTTTCTTCTGTTTACTACCATGTTAAAGAAAGAAAGGAAAGTTGTGAAAACATGAAAAACAATATGAAATAAAATGGCATTTAACATGTAATCAAGGAAATCTGAGACAACTATATAAAATATGCAGTAAGAACAAATACTTTAATACAAAAGATATAACAATGGATATGGAGATTAAAGCCATAATTAAAAACTCCCCCCATAATATTTTAACTTATTAATTTTAAATCATTATGAATGGTAACAGAAGTATTAGTAATCAATTTGTTCACAAAAAATTAGCAGGATGTAAGGCACCTAAAGAGCCAGGTACTTCACTCAATTAATTTCATTTGAACCAACTGGACTACTAAAATTTAAACCTACCATTGAGAGAAGACTATAGCCTGGGCACAATTTATTAAATGTTACTCACTTTGAGCACTAACAGCATACAGGACTCTTCTAGAAATTGAGGTATAGAAAGTAGGAGTTGGAGAAGTTAGAAGCAAGATTACTAAGGGGTGAATGGGTGGCTCAGTCCGTTAAGTGTCAGACTTTGGCTCAGGTCATGATTTCATGGTTCATAAGTTCGAGCCCACATCCAGCTTTCTTCTGTCAGCACAGAGCCCACTTTAGATCCTCTGTCCCCCTCTCTCTCTTCCCCTCCCCCATGTGTTCTCTCTCTCAAAAATAAAAATAAACATTAAAAAGAAGATTAGTAAAGAAAGAGCAGTTTCAGTCTTCGCCATGCTATATAACTTATAATTTATTATATACAGGAACAAATAAATGACATTGGTGACAGTGGTAAAAAAAATACTCAAAGTCATCTGAAGAAAAGAATGTTTATTTGGGCCTTCTAAGAAAGAAAGTATTGAGCTTAATTAGAGCACAAAGAAGCCAACTGGCCTCGACCTTAATGTGTGGGGATGTCCTCATGATTTTTCATACCAAACATCATACCTATCATATATGCTTGCTTTCAAGATGCTCAAAATCAAACAGTAAATGACATTATTAATAATATCCTCTAAGTAGAATAAAGAAAACATGAAAGTAATTTGAGGACTTGATAAAGCAATATTTACACTTGCTTTTCTTAACAATTCTCTCCTTTTGTCATTTATAATGATGGAATTCTAATTGATGGATTTCTCATTTTCTAAACAATGACAACAGAGCTCTCTTTCTGATATAAATTTGTGTATCACCATTTATGAGCCATAGTATAATAAATGAACCAAATGAAAACAATTGTAGTAATGTTTCTTTTTCTAGCATTCATAGGTCTCAAACTCCAAATTAAACAAAATATACTCTCAATAACTAGAAGGAAAAAAAAAAAGGTTTCCAAACAAATTGTAGGCCACAGAATCCTTGAACTCTCTGCATCTCTTTTAAGACAGCCTTTCAGGCATTCACGTACAGTATGTGTCCTCTTATTTTAGAGACAGATTTTGAAGCAAACTCAATCCAAGCATACTTCAGAATAGAAACAGAAAGTTAGAAGAGATGGTTGTGACCGAGTCACACTGCCATCAATGAGCAAAGGCAATGACTATGTGGGCAAAAAAGAGAAGTAATACAGGGCACCCCTGCGTGGTTCAATTGGTTGAGTGTCTGACTCTTGATTTCAGGTCAGGTCATGTTCCCAGGATCATGGGATGGAGTTCCACACTGAGCACAGAGCCTATTTAAGATTCTCTCTCCCTCTCTCTTCTCTCTTTTCTCTCTCTCTCTCTCTCTCTCTCTCTCTCTCCCCCCCCCACCTGTGCATGCTCTTTTTAAATTAAAAAAAAAAGAAGACATAAAACCGTACATGACATAGTGTCATTTACAAAAGAGGCAAATAGTTGTAATGATTTAAAAACTTTAGAAAACATGGTCGTCTTAAAACAAAATGTGATTAACAAATGATCATAACAATGAGTCTTATGGATAAGAAAATATTCTTTTTTGTACTTTTTATGCAGGTTAGGAAGACTGCAGAGTATGGAATATGTTGTTTTGTTTTTTGAAAATATATTGTTATTTAAAAGGTGAAGAAATCTTTTAATATTTTCATCTTTGAAGAGCTGAACATCCATTATTCAAAAAATTAAGAGAAAAAGCCTGATCTTCAATAAGAAAAAAAAAGGATTATTGAGTATGTATTATATTTGAAGCCTTGTGCTAATGTTTTTCACATATTTTCTAATTTAATCCACACAATAATCTTTTGAGGTAATTATTACTGTGCCTTTATTTTTTTTTTTTTTAAAGAACGAACTGTGCCTTAGAGAAGTCATGTAATTTGTCTAAAGTTGCTCATTCAGTAAGTGGTAGAACCAAATTCAGTTTTTCTGATGCTCAAGTACCTCTGTACAAAACATTCTGCATTGACTTACTGTCTTCATATTGCACCTCCACCATAATGGTGTTTAAGTAAAGACAGGTTAATCATTTGAATGCAACAGTAACATTTGGTTATATTTTTAAATCTGCATGTTTTGGGATCAAATATGTAAAATTTACATTTGTTTTAGATTTTCGAAGTTATGTTAGTGTTGCTTCTTGAAAACAGACCACTTCTGTGTTCCAGGATGGATGATAGTCCATATTCTCTTTTATCCCCATAGCTGTATATTTGTACTGTGCTTGCTGCCCTGATATTTGCCTAAAAAGTTCTTGATTGTGCTATATTTCAAATACATAATTGCTCTATTTTTCAACTTCTGCAATATTTTTTCTTGCATATTCTATATTTTTAGTTGATGACTAATTCATCTGTGGATGACTCAAGAATCCCTTTTTATTCTGGCACATCTGAAATAATTTCTCTCCTCTTGAGTTCACCACAACATATATTCTGATTTCATTCCCCAATATCACTTGTAAGATCTGAATTGTTTACTCAATTGTGTTTTGCTCTGTTTTTATCATTACAACTTGGGTTCCAGGTGTACCTACCTTAAAATAGTATCTTTACAATACAAAACAATTAATTTTGAAATCAAATAGCCAAGCTTGCCTACATTAATTGCATTTTCATGAAGCTCAGACGAACAAGATATACCAATATTATCCTAGAGACTAGGGAAAATAATCCTAGCACTAGGGAAAAAACAGGACAAAATGATCAAAGGACAGTAGAAGCTAATAGCTTTTAAAAGTTGTAGTTTGTGTGCATATTTTATCTCCACATGAGCGCTACAAAGGAAGAAATCATGATCCTTCCTCTTTGGTAATTCTCACTTGGTCTTTAGCAAACATCTACTGGACACCCCTATGTGTTAGGCATTGTGCTGGGCCCCTGAGGCTGGCCCTCAAGGAGCTCACAGTTTAGAACAGATAAAGCAAACACAAAGCCAGATTGGAATAATTGAGAGTGTATGTATATTTGGTGAAATACTATGAGCTCTCCTAACATTTAGTAGGTAATGGATAAACAAATGTTGAGGGACAGGAAGGAAACATAATATCTAATGTCTACATAAAGACTTGTATTTAGAAGTAGTAGCTTCCAGGTGAAAAGTACTCCAGAGGAGGGGCATTCCAACCAATGCGCAAAAATACAGAAATGACAAAAGCGTGTGTGCAAGGGACTGCGCATGAGTTGGGGTGGCTGTAGCAGACAGAGCAAAGATGTCATGAAGAGTTGAAACGCAGAAAGAGAAGAAGCCAGATTGTAGACTTGGTCGAATATCATTAAATGAGGTTTAGTGATTTCTCTCAGAGCTGAGTGGCCTAGTTCTAAACTTGGAGCTTCTTAACAACATTAGATCAACCCATCCAGATACACCAGCATGGGACCTATAAGTGGCCCAGGCTTAGCTGACACACATCAAAATTCTCCAAAATAAACCAATTGTAGTTTTCTTTCTTCTTTGTGCTTTGGCTTCAATCTGCAACATTACTTAAGTGGCCCTTTTTTTCCTAATCTGAAATCACCCCACATACTGTGATCTCATTTTAGGTTTGTATCTTTTTGGAAGAACTTTTAAAAGCATTTCAGCTTCAACAGATAGTCAACATTTTTTTTTTTTTTTACTTCATTGTCTTGGGTCAAAGGAGACTTTTTGATAAAAATAACGTTGAAAAAAGATTTCCCTAAGTTTATTACCTCATATAGTTTTAACTTTCAAGAAACAGAAATGGATTAATTATTCAAAAATATAACAAATACAAAAGGAAAAAAAACTCTGGAAGTGAATAAAACCAGAAAAAAGTAATTTTGATTCCATGAAAAATTGCTAAAATATTCACACCAGGAAAAAATTAATTCAAGTAATCCTAAACACAGTATTTTTACTGTAAAACCAATGTACAATATAGCTTAAGAATAAAAAGAACTAAAAACAATCTCAAACTTTATTTAGATGATTTACTTGTAGTGATCTTGGTGGCACAATAAAGAAACTACTTTGGACACATTCTGGGATTGAAGAGACAAATAAATATGGATATTTTGGGGGAAGCAAGATAATTCACTATAGGAGAAGAGAAATACAAATATAGAGAGGGTTGGTGCCTGGGTGGCTCATGGATTAAGCATCTGACTTTTTATTTCAGCTCAGGTTCATGAATTGGAGCCCCACGTTGGGCTCTGTGCTGACAGTGGAGAGCCTGCCTGGGATTCTCTCTCTCTCTTCTCTCTTTCCCTTCCCCACCCCTGCTCTGTCTCTTTCTGTCTCAGAATAAACTCAAAAAGGTATCAGAGAGAAGAAGTGAGAAAGAACACTGTAGGACTGTATTTCAATGTGAACCACCAGTATGAATCTACTCACACATGATCTCACATACACATGCATTTTTCTTCCTAACTAAATCCCCTGAAAGGGCCAAGAAGTAATGACATACCAGAGGCAATGAACCTTCAGAATTTAGATTTTTGTTCCTAATTAGCATTGTCTAATAATAAGAACCAGAGCTTCTTGGAGAAATGGCTGATTCCAGTCTGGGGCAGAAAGAGTACAAGGTGAGCCTGGAACACCTTGTTGTGCCAGAAAATAAGGAGATGTTAAAAGCCTAATGGGGACAGTACAAAAGAACACAGATGCCAGTTTAAAGGAGATCCCAGTAACAAAATTGGAACAAACTGTACATCAGAAAAGAATGATGATGTTAATGGAACGTAACACATTTAAATTTAAAAAAAAAAAAGGAAGGAGAGGAACCATGTGCACATAACAATAAGAGAAGGAAATGGGCAGAGACAGAAAGAGAAGAGAAAATAGAAAACAGAAGAGGGGACAGGAGAGGAGGGGAGGGGAAGGGGTGGAAAGGGAGAGGAGGCGGGAAGGGAAAGGAAGGGAAGGGAAGGGAAGGGAAGGGAAGGGAAGGGAAGGGAAGGGAAGGGAAGGGAAGGGAAGGGAAGCTCTTTTACAGAAAAATCGCATCTACAAATACAGAACCACTGTCATAATAATTGACTTAGAGAAGATCATTAAACCATAGACTGAGTTACTATTGGGAAACACAGTATCCATTTTAATTTTATAAAGTGGAAAGATACCTTTACAATGGAGACCGTCTCATGGTTTTAGTCTTAACCAAGTAACAGTGTGCATGTGATGTGATGCTGTGAGAGACCTACACTACCACCAATAGGGTGGTCTTGCCTGAAATGTTTGCCTTAAGTTTAGCCAGGAGGAGAGTGTCAGACAAATGGGGACTGTGTGGTATTTGGAAGAATTGACCCTGACTTTCAAATAATTCAATGAGATGAAAAACCATGCAAGTGAAAGAGACTGTTGCTTGATGAAGAGACACCAAGAAGAAATAATGTGACTCTATGAATATTGGTTGGATATAATATATAAAAACAAAACACACAAATACAAAGACAAAATATAGCCATAAGGGACATTTTTTTAGACAACTGGGGTAATCTGTACGGGCTGTGTATTGGTGATGTTACTGAATTCGTGTTGACTTTCTTAGGTATTGTCACGGTGCTGAAGCTCTGCCAGAGAAGTGGCTCATTCTTGAAATATGCATACTGAGGTATTTGTGAGTGAAATGTTATGACATCTGCAGCTTGTTTTCAAATGGTTCAGCAAAAGGGAAGTTCAGTATGAGATGTTTACCGATGGCGAATTTGGTGAGAGATACATGAGTATGCATTGCACCATTCTTTCAACCTTTAGTTTGTTTTATAATGAAAAGAAAAGCTAGAGACACTGAACAATTGCAGTTCATCCTGAGTCCCAGATTAATGCACCCATTACCTATTTCCTTCTCGAATGAGAACCGTGTTACCTGCAGCAGCCCCTCTCTCCACCCCCCACCAGTCTCTGATGGCCCTCAATGGTTCTCTCGGAGTTACACTTTCCATAAGTTAAGTCTGAGCAGGTTGCTCACATATGTAACCCACTCTCAGGGCTTCTGTTGCCCTACAGAATGACTTCTCAGCCTAACACAATACAAGATCTTCTATTCGAAGACCTGATGACATTGATTTCTCATCTTTCTTTAAAATGACAGTGTTAAAATTCAAAACCAGTGTGACAGTCAGTGCTGAACTTTGAAATTACTTTGATGCTTTGGGTTTAATTGATGGTTATAATATTGCATTTGCTTTACCAGTACCTCAACAAATAGGTTTCAACATCTGTGATGTCCCAGTTCTCTCATTTTTCATTGCAACAACTGCAGGATGTAATGTAGAGGCCCATGCCAAAAATTTTAAAGCAATATATGTACCATGCAAGCAAGGCTCCATTAACGTGGAACCGTTTCTTGAATCCTTACAACTCCCTAGGAAGCAAGGGGCAAATGGCCCCATCTGAGTACATTACTGCTGTTGTTATTAATAGCTGGTATTACTCTAAGGTTTAGAGAGATTAACTGATACACTTTAACAGCTTCTCATAGGTGTCGTTAGTAAAGAACTCCTGAACTCTATGACCAATATTATCTCTTTTCTCACATATTAGGCAATAAATTTTGAGCTCTGTACAGTTTTTAAATTTATAGTAGTCATTTAATCAAAACTAACTCTCAGTTGTGAAAATTAGACTCTGTTAAAATTTCTCCAGACAACTAGAAATCATCATAAAATAAATCTAAGTTTCCCTTTTATACATTAGCCTCAGATTTAGCAGCAATTTGGTAATCTCATCCATGCCCACCATTTCTTCTCCCATGTAAATATTCCTGGGGTGCCTGGGTGGCCCAGTCAGTTGAGCATCTGACTCTTGATTTCGGCTTAGGTCATGATCCCAGGGTTGTGGGATCAAGTCCCATGTTGGGCTCTGTGCTAAGCATGCAGCCTACTTAAGATTCTCTCTGTCCCCCTCTGCCTCTTTCTCCCACTCTCTCACTCTCAGTCTCTATATATAATGAAATAAATACTGCTAATTCTGAAATTTTCAAGTCTAAGTCTGACTATGTATGGCTAATTTTCTCTTGTACACATCCATCTCAATATATTGTTATTGCTGACTGATAACATTTCAAAATAAGAACAAAGTTTATATTCTTCCCATGAAAACTTTCATTCTCTTATGATTTCTTTATCAATTAATGATGTTGCACAAGGCTTCCAAGTGAGAACTCTGACTGCCCTGTGGGACTTCCCCCTCTCCTTTAGCCCTCATAGAAAGTAGTTTAATGTAATAGAAATATAATAGGTACTGATAGATCTGATTGTACCTTTGGTCACACACCATCACTTGTATTGGGCCTCTGATTTCTCTAAAATAGAGATAAAACTCACCTCAAGAGGTTGTTGTGAATCATAACTATGAATAACCAATGTCAAATGTGTGGCACTTCAATCGTTTTGGACAGAGAATTGATATTCTTAAATTTTTGACCTAAAGAATGATACATTTGAGCTCCATAGTCAAGGTTAAATTGGTCACTGCTACTAACCTCATCAAAAGGCTTTTTTTTTAATTTTTAAAAATATTTTTTTAGATAGAGCACACAAGAGAGAGCAGGGGAGGGGAGAAAGAAAGAGAGAGAGAGGGAGAGAAATTTAAGCAGGCTCCATACTCAGTGTGGAGCCTGACACAGGGCTCCATCCCACAATCCTGGGATCATAACCTGAGCTGAAATGAAGAGTCGGACACTCAACTGACTGAGCCACCCCAGGGCCTTGAAAAGGCTTTTTTAGAAGGGGGTTGTTTCATTCTTATAGCCTTGTCTTGTGATAAGCTGAGTGAGAAGTTTACTTTGATAGGTACAAAGGATGCAGAGACACAGAGGCTAAACTTGAAGATGGAAAGATAGGGAGAGGCCAGATTAGAAAGGATCTTCTAGTCAAGATTTTGGGTGATAGAGAATTGGTGAAGGTTTACAAGTGGGAAAAAATATAATCAAGTTGTGTACATCTGTATGTGCACGTGTGTGTGGTGTGTGTGTGTGTGTGTGTGTGTGTGTTTGGGTCAGGGCAGGAAAATAAAATAATTGCTTAATTATTCCTTTATTTTTAAATAATAAGTGTGTGGCTTGTAGCTGCACTTCTACCCTAATAATTTTACAATTCTCGTTAGCCATTTTGACTCAAATTCCAGGTAGAAAATGCACTGAATTACCAAGAGTTAAAAACAAAGACTTCAATTCACTAGGATGCTTAGAATTTGTAAATTATCATTTAACTAAATGCAAACACCAAATGTATGTATAATGGCATCCTTAAATTTTCTTTGTCACATATTCTAGATCTGTCCATGCAACAAAGTAATCAATTATTTTAGGAAGCAAATGGTTATGACCTTTTCAAAAATTATTGTTATTATTGCATTAGTTAGTTATTCAGTCTGGCTTCCCTACAGGGCACTGGGAGAAAATGAGAACATACATTCACACAACTAACAGAATACCAGTCAGTGAAATCACTCAGTTATCACTTGGAGCATTCTTAATCTAACTGCTTTATTATTTCTTGTGCTTTAATCAGGGTGAGAATGTTTACCTACGGGGCAAGTCTGCCGAGGTAGACTCACTGAGGAACCCAACAACTCTATCAGTAAAGACCTCTTTGGCTTTTAAAATCGATCGAATATATTGAATTTTTAAAAATGTTTATTTATTTATTTTGAGAGAGAGAGAGAGTGTGCAAGTGGGGAGGGGCAGAGAAAGGGAGAGAGAGAATCCCAAGCAGACTCCTCACTGTCAGGGTAGAACCTGACACAGGGCTTGCAGGGCTCAATCTCACAAACTGTGAGATCATGACCTGAGCCAAAATAAGAATCAGACGATTAATCAACTGAGCCACCCAGGCACCCCTTGTATTGTTTTAGAGAAATAGGAAACACATGATCAAGAAAAGTTTTCACAAGATAGTTAAATGAAAGGTTATAGCTAGAATTATGAAAAAAAAAATTCCCTTTTACTATATCACTTCTAAAACCTCATGTGTGACTTAAACAGTTTTCTCATTTTATCCTACCTCCTGCATTATTATTTTGATGTTTTTGCCCATTAAAGTTGATGACTCCCTATTTTCAGCTTGTTTGTTTTTTCCTGCTGAAAATGTTTGCTGAATTCCTACTGGCTAAGCAACTTTAAACAGCTTTCCCCCAAATCCTATTTATTCCCATGCAGAGGCCGACACAAACTCCTGATTAGGACAACAGTCCCTCACACGCCTCACCTCCCGAGTCCACTCCGGCGCTTAGCAATGCAGGCTGTGGAGGTGCAGCCACACAGAATGTGCTCTTGTCCCTTGTGTGCCCTAGCAATTGCTATTCCCTTTTCCTAGTATCCCTTCCACATTCTACCTGGTGAACTCATCATTCAAAGGTCTGGTGTAACTTTCCAACATTATCTCTGGTTTTTAAGCCTTTGCTGACTACACTCTCTGTTCTTGGTGTAATTTGGTTGATTAATAGACTAATATCATCTATCAGTAACACAGGGAAAGATCTGCTTTTACGGGTAGAGGGGGAATCACCAGGGCTCCCCTCCTCTTACTGAACAACCTTGTTCAGAGTTAAGGAGAAAGCAATAACTGAACATTCTGCTGTACATATAATACCTCACTCCTGTCTTCTTTCCCCAAACTACCAATAATAATATCAAAATTTTGTGTGAGTGTGAAGATGTTCCTGGGAAACAACTGTGATTTTAAGGGCTAAGCTCTGGAGCCAACACTAGAAAATTGGATTGTACAGCCTCTGGCTTTTAAGTGTGATTGGCAGAAACCTTAGTTCCATGGAAATCAGAGGTGACTGGGAGAGTAGAAAAAAGAAGGAAGGCCCAAAGAGCAGGTAGGAGAGAAAGGAGGGGGCTTTGGACAACTCAACTCCATCTTGGCCAGAGCAATCTCACTTTTACCTGTTTTATGTTTTGGCCTTCTATATAAGAGTCCCTTTCTAAAAATAAAGAAAAGAAGGAAACGGCCACATTTTTTTTAATTTTTAAAATTACTTGCATAAACAGACATTTGAGTTCCTGTATTAGTTGTCCAAAGCATTAGGAACTTTATTCCTCAATTAATGAATTAGGAATTGGTATTCAAACCAGTTTCAGTTAGATGCAGGTTTCTTTCATTAAGCTCCCAGTGTGGTTCAGAAAGGACAGATGGTACACTTTTAGTGCTTTGGTTAAGGTGATGTGCTGCTTCCAGTTTACACAATTCTCTGTTGGCTAGAAACAAAATTTTACCCATGGCAGTAAAAAATGAGACCTTAGTAATTCTCTCCTTCTTTCATGAATTACATATTCATAAAATTTCCAACACAGGGGAAAGCATTGTGTTTCTTTGTTAACTTAGATAGAACCTGGCTGGACACAGAGTCCAAGGAAGATCTCATAAAGTTCCTTGAAGTTTTGAGTCTCTACCACCACATGGAGCAGATACGTTTTTCCCTGACACCCTGCCCAGCTAACATGCACCCTTTTTTCGATTATCACTCTTAGGACCAGGCTCATTTACAAAAGAAAATATGAATTCAAGAAATAGTTACCGATCTCTTACTATGTGCAAAATATCAGATCTCAAACAGATAAAATCAATCATGGAAATCATTCAAAGAGCACAATAAAAGGGGAAATGAGATTTGGACCAAAGTAATATAATACAAAGAAGAAAGAAGAGTAATAAAGGCAAGAGCAAATAAAGTGAAAAGGAAGCAAATAAGAAGGATTGCCTTCAATTGGGGCATGCAATGCCCCATAAAAAATGTCCCTTCCCGTTTTATATCTGGAATGGCACTATGCAGTTTCCAACAAAACAACGGTCTCACAATCAAGTTGCTTTGCTCCATCTTTACTATCTGGATTGATGACTGATAAGCAGATACCTGATTTCCTGGCTGTCCCTGGAAGCTACCCTGATAAGATGTATGAGCAACTTCTGGCCACTAAAGTTAGGGTTTATAATAAATACAGTGAGCAAGCCATAAGACCCCAATTTAAATCTGAGCGCCATCTAGAGGGAACTCACCTTCTTTCATCCATGAACTCACACTCTTCCAATTGTTTTCCCTTCGGTGTTGTGCTTTTTCTACCTTTGCGCTCCTTTAGTTTTGAGTTTCTTCTATCAATATAATCATTACACTGTGTTGTAACTGCTGGTTCACTGTGTTTCTTCCATGACTGTAAACTCTATGTGGGAAATGCTTTGCTCAACTCAATTTCCATTACATTCCAGTTTGCATCCCAGTTTTGAAATACAGTAGGCACACCAACTAAATATTTGTTGAATGAACAAATTTTACCATGAAAAGTATAGTCATGAAATATTACCCTACTTGAAAAATATATGTGAAGTAATTGAACAGATCAATGACTGAGCCTGAGGCAATGTAATATGGACAGTTTATGAAGTATCAGTTAGTTATTATAAGATACCAAATATAAATATAATAAGGCAAAGACTTTCAGTTTAAAGAAACTTAAGGATAAGCTTAAGGAAACCTTTTGAATATATTATTTTAAAATAAATATCCAGTGGGGGAAAAACGAGTAGAACACAGGAACTTTCCAGAGAAGTGAAACTTATCTGTAAAATGAATACTTACGCAAATAAAGACTTTATGTTTTTGTCAGAACAACTTAACTGCAGAACACAAGGAGTGAACCCTATTATAACTATGGATTTTAGTGGATAATAATGTGTCAAGACTGATACACCCATTGTGAGGAATACACCATACTAACACAAGTTGTTATCCTAATGTTTAAGAACACAAAGGGTTATATGGGAACTCTCTGAACTTTCCACTCCATTTTTCTTTAAACTTGAAACTGCTCTAAAAAATAAAGTCTAAGTAAAAAGAAAAATCAAATCAAGTAAATATAGATGTATTACAGAGTAATCTATAAGGATATAGTCACTGCAACATTTTTAAGATAGCAAATATATATATCTAATACACAGAATATATAATCATCAGAAAAAATATTTTGGAAGCTTAAAATGCTTTACATATCACTTATGATTCAATATTTTATCTGTTATCTATTAGACACCATTAGGAACAACTACTCTTTCTCATTACAACTCTAGAATTGAGTTTAGTCAAATTCCCAGCACATAGTAGTAATTCAGTTGAATCTATGTTTCATTGGAAATTGAAAAAAATAACTGAAAATATTTATAAGAAGAACATATTAAGAGACATGTGATATATATATATATATATATATATAGAGAGAGAGAGAGAGAGAGAGAGAGAGATGTGTATATATATACATATATATACATCTATATATACACACACATCTCTCTCTTATATATATATATATATATATATATATATATATATATATATATATGAGAAATGCATGTTTGTGTATAATATGCAACCACATACAGAGAGAGAAAGTCCACAAGAGAGAGAAAGCAGCAAAATTATCTCTGGAGAATTTTTAAATTTTTTTTTACCTAGAAATACCTTCTAAATTTTCAGCAGTAAACATATTAACTGTAAGGGGAAAAAATGAGGAACTAGGAAATGAGTTACAGACTATTAAAAACAATACAAGTATTTATGAAGTAACAAGTATTTATGAAGTGATATCCTTTGGCATGGGGCAGTCTACTGTTAGAATGGTAAGGCAAATAGAAATGCAAGACTAAAAAATTAGACAAATACTAAGAAAAGCTATCAGGGTTTCAGGGCAGAGAGTACAAAATGCCATCTTCCCATACTACAAGAAAACTCTTCTTTGGGCATTATTTTCTTTGAGAGTACAAAGCTAAAAGCTATTTTGTAGCCAAACCAATTTTATTGTGATCATTGAACAGAATTTTCACCTCCCAAGTCCGAATTTCAGTGAATTCACAGGTTTATTGATGAGATCAAAGGAGATGCTCATAGGGAGAGAAGTTGGAAATATCTTAAATGTACAAAGGGACACATAAATGACATTCCAGTTATTTGATACCTCCAGTGTTGGCAAAGATCCAGGACTGAAGCTAGAAAATATATTTATTAGAGAAAGTCTGTCTACAAATTTCTGCTTCATAATTTCTCTTCCTTAAATGGCAGGGGTGTGTGTGTGTGTGTGTGTGTGTGTGTGTGTGTGTGTAAGAGAGACAGAGACAGAGACAGACACAGAGAGAGGGAGGTTGTCTAATTTTTTAAACCAATAAAAACAGATTCATGTCTATTTCTCTTCTGCTTTGTAGGCAAAATTGTTGAATTCAAACAAGAAAGAGAGTGGTTAACATTTCCAGGATCAGTTCCATTTCCAGAACAGTCTTAGCTTTCAAATGTTTTATTGAAGAACTGTGAGGTAAGAGCCAAGGTTGGAATGTAAGGAAATTATCTGTGGGCTAATTGGGATATTGAAAAATTAGCTTTTGAGAGGCATGGGAAGTTAAAGGACAAGAACTTTTACCTTCTGGGGAACTGCAGGCCTCCCTGGAAGCAGAATGGGTTAAACTTCAGATCTCAGTCACTTGGCTAGTTGACAACCTCTCTTTATATGTCAGGAGGTGACAACTGACTCAATCTGAGTTTGCTTTTTCAGTCTATCAAACCTCAACAATGGTCCATATCAGTTCTCTTGGTTAAATAACAAAGGAGCACAGTATGGTAGACACAATATGGGCTTTCTGGTGATAGAGAGGTCCAGGCAACTTGCTGATCCCTTCTGAGCCTGAGTTTTCTCTGAATTATAAATAATAATATCTATACCACAGGGATTTGGGGAGAATAAGACATTCTATGTGCAACTGTTGGCACATGTTAAATGCCCAATAAACAAGTGCCATATGATTACTGATTACTGATTCTGGCCTAGATCTATGTCTGCATTTACATGTGCGTATGTGTTATGTATGTATACATTGTTAAACAAATTGTATATTATCTCTCAAACACAGGGGTGCATTCAGTCCCTTTAGTTTTGATTACTCTGTACTTCTGGCAGAGTGATTTTTCTAAAATGCAATTCTCTCCCCGCCACGCACTTCCTTAAAACTCGCTGAGCTTTCCCCAACTTTCTCTGCACAGACTTTTTCATAAGGTGGTCTAGGTTGCACAGGAGGGCCTTTGGAGTGATGCCCTTGCCAACGTCAGTGTTAGCTTTCAGAAAAATCTCTCTCTCCTTCACCACACACCACCATGCTCTCTGCTTTTTCTCTAAGCTCATGCACACTATCTTCTCTCTCTCTTTCTCTGGAACACCAGTATTTACTCCTTCCCTGAAAAACTATTCATCCTTTAAGTTTCTTCACCAAAGGCTTTTCTGACCTCCTAGATTTTTTAATATGCACTAAAAGCTATTTTCACTGCAATGACATTGGTTTCACTGGATTGTAACTGCTCGTTTAATTGTATGTCTCATACACAAGCCTAGAGGCTGCACAAGAGCAGACATTTTCTCCCTTTCTCACCATTCGATTGCCGGTGAATTGTATGGTAAATGGTATATCCTAGGCACTCAACAAATATTGGTTGAATGGTTGAATAAACACGTTAATGCTCTAATGCAAAATTCATATCCCAAAACGGACAAAAAAACTATCATCAACTTAGTCAACTGTTTCCTCTCAATCTCTCAGTACCTGGGAAAGGGTTCACTGGCAAGAGAGCTCTTTATCACCAACATTTCTATCGTGGAATGTCACAAGGGCTCAGAAGCTGTCAGAATGTCTACTGTCCTATCAATGAGGGTGTCTAGAGAAAAATAAGACAATGGATATCTTTTTTAAAACATCAGAACAATTTATCTTCAATCTTAAGCAAGTGTTTCCATTTCTTATGTGAGAATAAAAACAAAAGGGAGTAGATACCTATTTCCATCTGCTATCCCATGATTGTTTTTATCTGTAAAAATCTTCTAAAATGAATAGGGAGACGATGAAAAGGAAAATAAAAATGTAGTGGCCACCATAACCATATTTGAGGCGTGGGACTATGGATTATTCTTTTTCCTTCCTTTTTCCAAACTGCCTATAATCTTAAATTGTCTTTACCGTAATCAGTAACATGAATAGTGGTTGAAGAAAGCACCCAGGTTTCTGAATTACCACTTCTCATGTTGTTAAGACAATAACATAAAAACCTTGATATTACAAATAAAATTAATTCCAGTCCATTATAGTACCTTGTAGTTTTTAAGGGCCCCAGTTTACTGATGAGGGCTATGAGAAAAGAGGAGGGATCAAGACACATCAACACTCTAGTTTTTAAATAAATACCTTCACTGTGATGTAAACACACACACACACACACACACACACACACACACGTCTCTCCAAGTAGATCAAAAGCTCCAAGCATATAATCTGGCACAAATGGGTTCTTCGAATGAGAACTTGAGAAGGATCATGTTTCTTTACATTGCAGAAGCCTATTTTATATTTTTCTTCATTCAGATAGTATCTTTAAAGGAGTACAAGAAGGTGTGTTCAAGAGAACTATAACCTGACTATATAAACTCTGAGGGTCCGTTAAAGTCACATATCCTGACCCCTTATAAGCCATTGACAA
This sequence comes from Panthera leo, assembly GCF_018350215.1. NCBI lineage: Eukaryota > Metazoa > Chordata > Mammalia > Carnivora > Felidae > Panthera > Panthera leo. The sequence goes on along the minus strand of NC_056688.1, from coordinate 43,905,203 downwards.
CACAAGCCTACACCTTCATGAGCTTCCCTGTCCCCATGGGCATCAATGTCAGACTCTGTGGGGTGTTCTGTCCCCTGAATAAATACTAGACAGCCAGTCTCTATTAGGCAAGTGCACTATCAACAGAATAATTTGATCCCAATATCCATGGCAGTTAATCACACAACTCATTTAAAAAATACAAAATGTCATTTTATGGAGAAGGAAAAGTTAATAAAAAGTTAATTCACAGTGAGGCAGAAAATCATATAATTAAATGTTTTATGCTGCTAAAGATATTTCAACAGCCATTTGCTTATGACCTTTGTAATGTAGCATCCTGCCTTACAAGGATTCAAGACAAACATTTCACCTAAATGGGCATGTCATAGAACCAAGACTTATGTAAACATCACTGAAAGAAACACATTATTTTTCATGTTAATTGTCTTTTAGATTTTAAGTGCTGTAGACAAAATTACTATTCGAAGAATAGCTATCAACATGCTGTTCAACTTTCATTAGAGTTAGATTCACATTCTGGGCATTTCTGAGCTGTTTCATCCAATGTTGCATGTGAGTCCATAGTTTAAATGATTTTCCCTCCCAAATGAAGACTGAAGAAAGCACAATAGTAAACGGTGTTGGTATCCTCCATATTAACAGTCCCCAAAATGTTCCACCTGGGATATAATGATGCAGACCTAAAAAAAATTACTGCAGGATGGAAATCCCCACCATCAAAACATGAGCCCCTCAAAATAATACAGTGACATGTGACACTTTATAGTGATTTTTAACACAATGTTAGAAAAGGTTTTTAGCTAACGTTTCTTTGTATGCTCCCTCAGGTAGGGAAAGCCAGTGTTATTGTGTTTATCATAATGTTACATAAAAAAAAGGAGGCCCAGAGAGAATAATCAATCGACAATTATTTAACAACTTAGTATTATACTCAGATCTAACATTAGAGTCCAACGTTGTCCAAGAGAACTTTCTGCAGCGATGGAAATGCTCTATAAACCTGAGCTGATAACTGTAGCTACTGAACACTTGAAATGTGGCTAGAAGTAAAGAATTTTCATTCATTTGATTTTCATTAATTTAAATTTAAACAGCCACATGTGGCTAGTAGCTACTATATTGGGCAAAACAGTGCTGGCCACTCCCTCCTTGTTCTGCCCTGCAGTGACCTGGTGGATTTTATTACCACTGCTGGGAGCTCAGTCAGCTTGCAATAATGGTTCTTCCAGCCTCACTGTATACTGTGTACGTGGAGGAGAAGACACTGGGGACAGGTGAATGGAGGGAGAGTGCAAGGCAAAGGCTGAAGGATTGAAATTTAATAGTGTGAAGAGAAGGAACTCTTTATTATGTTTTCCAAAATATTGGAATCCATGGAGATACTAAGTTCCCAAAAAATAATGTGAATAAATTTTATAAAAATTATGACCTTCCTCACACTTCAAGTGTATATTAACAACAACAAAGAAGTCAACAAGTAAGCAACTGTATACTGCTTTTACACAGATATAAATGGAGACTAAGATATGGTAACTTGATCAGTAACACAACTACAAGGGGTGTAGTGTTATGATTTTAAAGAATAGATAGGGTGAGGGAGAAAAAAACTTTTTTAAAACCTGCCATACAAAATAGTTTGAACAGTTCACCTTATGTTTTGTACACTGATTGCTGCTGTACATTAACGATGATTCAGAAAAATCTGATTCTGAATATTTAGATTTCACAGTAAGTTACCAATGAATATGTAAATTTATATTCTATCTTGAAAATCACTGCATTTTGTATACCATGTATATTGCCTCTTGGTGATTGTAATATATATATGTGTGTGTGTGTGTGTATATATATATATATATATATATATATATATATATATATATATTCCATCCACTTCTTCATTAGCACCAATGCCCGTATTCTTCCTATCAAATTTCTTTACATTTCACCTACGCTCGAATCATCTCTCGTTCCTCTCCCTGAACCCTCTTGCTTTTATGTAGATATGGTGTGGTTCTCTAAGGGAGCCATTCTCACCTGCCTTTCACCTACTAAGTCTTGCATTTTCAGGACACAGATCAGGTGCCTCCCATGATAGCAAGTCCCCTTTCTCTCTTATCAGAAGTCATCACTCCCTCCTCAGGGTTCTCTTAGCAATTCTGACCTTGACATCATGTTTTGCACAGTAAATAGATGTCTGAACGTAAGTGTTACTAGTTAGTAGTCAACAAGCACCTTGAGACGAGGACCACTGGAATCCCTCCAAAGCGCCTGCTTATAAAATTGGCTCTGAACACCAGTTTTAAGGATTTTCTTTCAAAAAATCAAGATGGGAAAACAGCATTTGTGCTTCAGTTGTTTTTGTCACACTGACTCCAGACCATCAGTTTCACAAAACAGCAACAGGAGGAAACGTAAACTCTACTCAAGCTACTCCTGATACTACTCGGAAGTGAGAATGTGAAAGCACAGAGCTTAGAGTAGCAGGTTGGCCCGGGATCCCCTCGGCCTGATAATCTTGTCAGAATAAATAATCACCTAACACTTTGCCTTCACAATCTTTGCACATGAAAACTGCTACTACGGTGCTCAGAAGGCAGCTCCCTCAGCAAGATTCTTAAGTAGTCAGAGAACAAAATATATCTTAGTAACAGGTGGCATTTATCATAATTAAACTTATTCTAACTGAGTGAATTACTTTCTTGCTCAGTTATTATTCTAAAAAACATATTTTACCATAACTTGATAGGCATTTAATTCATTTATTCAACAAATATTCATGAAGCACGTGTTATATGTTAGGCATTCTGTTAGGCTGGAGATTGATGATACATGTTACATTGTCCCTATTGTCAAGGACTCAGTCTGGTAGGAAAGGCAGAATTACAAAACAGCTCAAAATATAACTTTAAGTACACTGACTTCCATTCATTTCCTGGCTTGATCAACTGATCGTTTAATTTTGGGAAATCCCCTTAGCTTTGCTTGACCCAGAATCGGGGGATACTGAAAAGACATACCTCACTGGGTTATTGTGACAATTCAATAATGCAATGTGCATAAAGATATGTAGTACTTAGTCCAATGTTTGGGCTTTAATAAGTGCTTTGTAATTAGTAGTAATAATAACAGCAATTCCAGGTTAAAAGCGACAAGCAACACAGAGTCTGCTATGCCCGTGTGAAAGGACAAGGGCCTCTTCATTCTGTCAGAATGAGCTGGGGAAGACTTCTCCCAGGCAGGAGTGTTGAAAGCAAAACTTAAGCAATGAGTAGGGATTTTCCTGATGACATTACTGAGAAAGGGATGGCTGTTTTAGATTAAGGACATATCCTCAGAGAAACATATTTAGAGATCAGTAAACAGCACAGGGCGGCTGGAGCAGAAGGCATACAAAGAACCTATAGAGCATGGCAAAGGGATCCAAGAAACATTCAGAAGGGGAGGGCTCTGAGTGGATTTCTATTTTACAAAGATCAGGATGGCTACATCTTTAAAACAAACATATACTCGAGGTAGCTCAAGTTTTCAGTGAGAAAACAAGTTGGGAAGTTACATCAACTATCCCAGGCCATGGATGACAAGACTTTGAATTTAGTGATAAATGACATGGTTGGCCATGAGGGAGGAATGAGGAAGCATCAAAATGAGTCATGACTGGTTCCATATCTTGGCTATTGTAAATAATGCTGCAACAAACAGGTATCTTTTCAAATCACTGTTTTCGTTTTCTTTAGGCAAATGCCCAGTAGAGGACAATGCTGATGACACAAACCTTCTGAAGAAGTCAGCATCTTTTTCAAGAATCAGTCATTAGTTTAAGAACATTGCACCTGAGACAGTAATGCAACCCACATATCAGTGCATAAGGTGCATGACTTTTCTTTTAGATCAAATAACTATGCTCTATATTAATTTTGTCCATTTTCACTTCAAGTTATTGTGTGCAGATAAAGGAAATAAAATGGTAGTGCTAGATAGATTAACTGCAATAGTTTAATGATGCAGTTCATAGAAGAATCATTAGATCTCTCTTATTTTTCTCTTCCAGTTCAGGGATTAAACTTCCGGAAGTTCTTTCCACTGAAGGTGAAATATCTAGCAATACTGTGAATGCTATCAGAAATTCAGTTTAAAAGACATACATTGAAGATAAAATGACTTGTTTTTATGATGCTAAGAAAAGGACAAATTTTTTTGGAGTACTGTACCACGAAAAAACAATATTCTTACTATACAAAGAAGAGCAAGAAGCAGAAATATACTTGCAATTTCTTGCAGTATAAACATAATTCATAAGAGCATCAAAACAAGCTGCAATATTCCATCAATCCAAATAGAATCTGTAGTTGTCAAAGTACAGATATTCAAAGGGTATCTAAACTTTTAAATATTCATAATGAGTGCATATTGAATAATAATTTTAAAAAAAGACTTCAGCATGCTGAATTATGTCCTTTGCCTCTTTGCTGCCCACCATCAATCAAAATTTAGAAGTATAGGCACCTGGGTGGTTCAGTCAGTTAAGCATCTGACTCGTGATTTTGGCTGAGGTCATGATCTCATGGTGGTGAGATTGAGCCCCGAGTTGGGGCTCTACACTAAATATGGAGCCTGCTTGGGATTCTCTCTCTCCTTCTCCCTCTACACCTCTCCCACTTGTTCTCTCATTCTCTCTCTCTCTCTCTCTCTCTCTCTCTCTCTCTCTCAAAAACAAAATAAAATAAAATCCTGGGCACCTGGGTGGCTCAGTTGCTAAAGCATCAGACTTCAGCTCAGGTCATGATATCACGGTTTGTGAGTCTGAGCCCGCATCGCACTCTCTGCTGACAGCTTGGAGTCTGGAACCTGCTTCAGATTCTGTGTCTCCCTCTCTCTGCTCCTCCCCTGTTCATGCTCTCTCTGTCTCAAAAATAAATAAAACATTAAAAGAAGGTAAAATAAAATCTTTTTTTAATTTTTTTTAATGTTTTATTTATTTTTGAGACAGAGAGAGACAGAGCATGAGCAGGGGAGGGGCAGAGAGAGAGGGAGACACAGAATCAGAAGCAGCCTCCAGGCTCTGAGCTGTCAGCACAGAGCCTGACGCGGGGCTAGAACTCACAAACCACAAGATCATGATCTGAGCCGAGGTCAGGCGCTTAACCGACTGAGCCACCTAGGCGCCCCTAAAATAAAATCTTTTGAAAAACTATAGAATTTTAGTGAGAAGAGTGATGCTAGTTAGTTTTTTTACATTTTTCAAATTTTATAAAGCATCTGATTTATAGAAGGCAGTTGAATTTTCATATTTGTGTCTGCATTCAATCAGTGTGATACCATGTCAGTAAGGCTATGGAAAACTCTATCAGACATGCATGAGAGAATGAGAGCATAACAGGTAAATGATAGTCTAGTATAATATAAAAGTGGTTATCATCTCATGGACCCTGTGAAAGATTCTGAGTCCCCTCAGGTTTTTGGACTACATTAATCATTGCTCTTCAAAAAAAGATCCATTGAAGGTGTCAACAATTTAAAGTTAGTAACTCAAAATGCAAATTTGAAGATGATCACAGCAATTTTATAGAAAAAATAAAAATTGTGATATCATTTTGAAATAAATACATGCAGGAAAATATCAGTGTCTATTAGAGACAGATAGGTCTAAGAAACTGATAAAATTATGTAAAATTTTACTAATGTTCAAATTATATAATTTTCAACATTCAGATACTGAATAAAAAAAGAGTCTTAAATTAGCTTCAATGTACCTGAATATGTTATTTATAGAAATAACTTTATTTTTTGCATGCATTTTAAATTTTGAAATTTAATTTAAAAATATAAAGTCCCAGAGTAAACACATTTTTATAGGTATGAATTAATACATTATTCATCTCAAAACCTGTTCTTTTAAAGTTTTGAAATAATCTATTTTGGGAACAAGTCAAGAGACTATAATTACCCCATACAGGCACATATACAAACACACAAGCATATACAGAGTTTCACCTCTGATTTGGGAAAGTGTTGAGTTATTGACCTTGGTTGAGTCATCAAGAGACAGAGAGCTCTGAGTTAGAACCACTGCCCAGCCAAGAAGAAGGAAATGTGATAAGAGGTCAGTGCTTTGCTATTAATCATACTACTACTGACTTTCTATGCTTAGACGAGATGGGGTGGAATAAATCATTAAAGTCAATAGTCTTGCTAACATGAGAAATGATACAGTAAGAACTCGGAAAGGTTTTCTTCTCTTATTTTACATAAGGAAGAAATATTCAATGAAATTTAAAATACTGTATTCATACTGGAAATTTACCCAAAATATAAAAACACTAATTTAAAGGGACACATGCACCCCTATATTTATAGCAGCATTATTTACAACAGTGAAATTATGGAAGAAGCCCAAATATCCATCAGAAGATAAATGGATGAAGAAGATGTGAGATACATTTATATACAGATACAGATATAAAATATTTCCTTCTTTTTTATGGAATATTATTTTGCCATAAAAAAGAATGAAATCTTGTCATTTGCAATGGCATGGATGGAGCTAGAGAATGCTAAGTGAAATAAGTCAGTTAGGGAAAGAAAAACACCTTATGATTTCACTCATATGTGGAATTTAAGAAACAAAACAAACAAGGAAAAGGCAAAAATAGGGAAGAGAGAGAGACAAATGAAGAAATTAAGATTCTTAGAGAGAGCAAACTTATGGTTACCAGAGGAGAGGGGTGGGGGGATGGGTTAAATAGGTGATGGGATTAAGGAGGGCACTTGGCTGTGATAAGCACAGGGTGTTGTATGGAATTGTTGAATCACTAAATTGTACACCTGAAACTATTACACTGTATGTTAACTATACTGAAATTAAAATAAAAACTTAATAAAAATATATGATGTTCAACAAAGGTTTCACTGATAAGATGATGTTTGAGTACACCTCTGGATGAGGCAGGGGAAGAAGCCATACAGACTACTGGGAGAAAGCACATTTTAGCCAGAGGGTAGTTCACATGCAACAGACCTGAGGTTGACTTGGGCTTGGAGTTTTTGAGGAAGAGCAAGTAGACCATTTGCCTAGGGCAAAGTGACTGAAAGGGTTGAGTACAGGCATGAGGTCAGAGAAGTCACAGGGATCAGCATAATGTGTTGGTCAATTTGTAGTTACTAAGAATGAGTTTGGGAACTACATAAAGGGTATAAGCAGGGCAGAAACATTATCTAACAATTAACACTTAAAACAATTACTGTCAGGCTCTACTCTACAGACTTTACATAGCCTATCTAATTCTCACAACTACCTTATAAAATAGGGCACAGTTAAGAATATTGCTAGATAATTGCAACTATGTGTGATAAGAGAGTAGATTTCAGGTGCTCTCATCACAAAAAAAGAGATTACTCTGTTAAGAAATATGTTAATTAGCTGGATGATAGTAATCATTTATATATACATATATATATATAAAATTATGTTGTACATCTCAAGTGTTTACAATTTTGATTTAAAAAAAGAATATTGCTAAGTATAAAAACTCTATGAATAAAGACAAAGTTTTCTAGGAAAGAACATCCACTGCTAATACGTTGATTTCTGGCTAATGCTTCATGTAACAGAACTAATTTTTAATGTAAAAGAATCACACTATATGGTGAGAGTGGGCAGTAGCAGAGCAAATGTGGAAGCAGAAAGAAGATTTGGCAAACTTACAATATACAGGAATTTTGGAATACTCAGGAAAATGTGAGAAACGAAGATGTTTTAATTTATTTATCCTGGATTCTTCATTACTGCTGGTGACTTAATAAAGTTAGTTACATTTGATAGCATGGGACAAAAAGAGCAGTAAAGGAGTTCAGTAGAATGAAAGCACAAATCTGAAACCAAATGAACCTACAGGACTGTAGTTAGTATAAATAATAAGCCCAAAGTAGATTCTGATAAAGTCACCTACTTTTTCTGATTCCATTGGTGTATTAAAAAAAAAAAAAAGTCATAGACCCATCAGACTAAGTGAGTCAACAGATACCAGAATTTCTATGATATTGACTAACAGTTGGTAGGGTTTGGATTTGAACCCAACTGTGTTAGACTTCAGAGCCTAAAATAACTGCTATATTGTATTCTTAACCCTTTGATTTATAACTCAGGAGCCTCTGGATCCCTGGGTGATAATTTCTTCAGGAATAACCTAGATATATAAATCAAGTCAAGTCAAGTCAATCCAAGAAGCTTGACCAGAGCCAGGTGGGGTAAAAGGAGAACACTGAGAGAAGGCAGCATAAATGAATCACTGTTTCAGAGTATTGTTCTTAGCATCCAGACAGGCAAATAAACAAATGGGTGCAATGTTCAAGCAGCTCAGCTGTTCCCAGTGATTTGCTTTTTTTGTTTAAGTCAAAATAACTCAGCCAGGTTGTCCTCAGAGAAATGTTACAGCATTTTTAAAAAGATATTTTGCTTATTTTGAGAACACTGGCAAATCCAAAGAGGCACAGCAGCCAAGAACTGAGGGTGCCATTTGCAATTGTGCCAGGGTCAAAGTCACTGTCTGTCCTTGGGCCATTCATTCGTCTTAAGACCTCATTTTCTTTTCCACAGTTAAATGGAACTTTTGCTACTTACATATTTCCACTTTTAGATCTTTCAGATAATTTGCAACTTAATAAGAAGTACAGGCAAGATGTTATCATCTTTTCTCAGTTATTTTAATCTTCTTTCCCTTTACCTCTCAAACTCCAACATAACATTCCAAGATGTGCTTGACTTTTCATGATCTTTCTCTTTTTTTTTTTTTTTTCAGTTCCTAATAAATTTGTCATCTGGCACTGACTATTCCTTTAATTAATCGTGGTTATCCTTTAAAGCGTATGTACTATCTACCCACAGTAGCTGAGAGATCCTAGAAGGCAGAGAGCCACAACTACATATATATTTCCATATACATCCAAGGACTTGTCAAATGTGCAGGAAATAAAAGTTAGTTGAGTATTTGATGATGATAATGATTACTGTAATAGCAATTACTGGTTATGGAACATAGGACTGGCACCCAGTCACATTATATAATGCCTTATTTTATCCTTACAAAAAACTTGCAAGGTATTTATTATAATTTGATTTTAGAGATAAGGTAGTTGAGATGCACAGAGTTTAAGTAATTTGGGAAAATCAGAGAGATATGGCAGAGATGCGTTAAAAATCCAGATTTTTCTATCTCCTAAACTGATGCAGTATGGCAAAAACGTCCATTCAGATATTTATGTATATAAAAATCCACTCACCATTCACTCACCAAAACACTTATGCATCCATTTGCCCATTAATTTAATGACGCATCAATTCAACCACCTTCCCTTCTATCAGTGTATCTATACACTCATCCCTTATCTATTCATGCATCCATCCTTCAATCCATCCATCCACTCATTGTGTCATCCACCCCTTCACCCACTTATTCATCCATTCATCTAACAATTCATGTAATCCATTCATTCATTGATCTACTCACCTATCCAATGATTCCCTAACTCTTTAATTCCCTCAGCTATCTGTATGTTGATCCCCTTGCAAATTTGTCCATTTACTCAGTCACTCATTCATTTATTAACTTATTCATAATCCATCCATCCATCCATCCATCCAATAACTCACATATTCATCTGATAATTAAAAATACATCCATTCATTACAGTTATTAAGCTTCTTATTTATATCATATCCTTGCTAGACACATCAAATACCAAAATGAGTAAGATGTAGTTTCTGCCTTGTGAGTTTAAATAATTTCAAGAACCTAGAAAAAGTGCTGTGCGGCAGAGGAGAAAACAACTTTTTTTGTATGGATAGAGGAGATGGTTCAGTGATATAAAAATGCAGCTTCAAGAGAAACATAAGTTGACAAGTTGGAAAACAAGAGAAACAGTTACTTTAGGCAATGTAAATGACAAGGTAAATGCAAATTCATATTAAGTAATAGGATGTATATGGAAAATTATTATCTATTTCCTAATAGTCATTATGCCTTTCTCTTTGATACTAATAAAAACATGAATTAATAGTTAAGCAAATAGTTATCCAAAATCAAATTTACACTTCCAGCTTTTCTTTTAGTTAGATATTGCCACTTATGTAAGTTTTGATAATTGAGTATGAGCAGGAGTAATGTATGCAACATCCATGTTATGTTTTAAATTTAAAATAACATCCTTTTTATATTTCTTTTGACTGGAATACCATTATACTATTAAGCCACCTTGGATTATGCAGGTAAAGGCAACCAATAAAAGATATTATGGAATAAATAATAGGATAGAAAACTTCAGAGACCATGATGACTTTGTGCTTTTGAATATCTTCTAGCTTGGGCTTTTATCTTCTACTTTATTTTAGCCACTTTCAGTCTATTGTTCAGATTTTTTAATAGTATGTGAATGTATATTCTAAACAATTTAGGCTTTGGTACCTTAAAATGGGATGCTTCTCTAACAACATATAAAATATGTGGCATTGTCTTTGAAGTAATAGAGAAAAGCTATGAAGCAAACAATACATTCTGGAAACTTGGCAACTCTTAGTATATGGTGGCAAATATTTGGTAAAACTTGCCACAATACTGAAAAAGCAGACCACTTCCTGAGAGACTTTACACTCATGAAGAAATGATTGGAAATATTCAGAATATTGATATATATCAGATTCTTCCTTAATATTTTAGTAAGGGCTAAGAAGAGATGGAACACACTGGACTGGAACTTAGGAGTTCACGCAGATTGAAGACTATACAAATAAGCTACATGAGGCACTCTATATGCAGCTTGTAATCTAAATTGGCAGATATTCTGGTAACTTGTGGTCTTATCATTTGGAAAGGTGAACTGATTTTTTTTTTTTAAATCTTAGATTGAAACAGTAATATTGCGAAGCTTCAAAAGAAGCATTTTAGCTGTAAAAAAGAAGAATATGGCACCAAATCTTTTTATTAAAAAAAAAAAAATGTTTATTTATTTATTTTGAGAGAGAGAGAGAGAGAGAGAGAGAGAACGAACAAGCAGGGGATGGCCAGAGAGAAGCAGAGACAGAATCCCAAGCAGGCTCTGCAACCTCAGTGCAGAGCCCGATGTGGGGCTTTAACTCACAAACTGTGAGATCATGACCTGAGCTGAGATCAAGAGTCAGACACTTGGGACGCCTGGGTGGCTCAGTCGGTTGAGCATCCGACTTCCGCTCAGGTCATAATCTCATGGTTTGTGGGATCAAGCCCCATGTAGAACTCTGTGCTGACAGTTCAGAGCCTGGAGCCTGCTTTGGATTCCATGTCTCCCTCTCTCTCTGCCCCTGGCCTGCTTGTACTCTGTCTCTCTCAAAAATAAACAAACATTTAAAAAAAAAAAAAAAAAAAAAAAAAAGAGCTGGACGCTTAACTGACTGTACCACCCAGGTGCGCCAGCACCAAATCTTTTTAATTAAAAAATGTTAGTCAGACACTGGAGCTACTGCAGTAGCAAAAATCAAATTAAAGGTATTACATTCCCATCTAAACCTGTTGCTTCAGATGACACAAAGATAGCTGCCATTATTCTGAGAACAGTACAATAGACAAGATTTATAAAGGAGTAAAAAGAAGACCAGATTTTCCAGACTTAAACCTATTCTAAAGCCATATGTTTCTCAGGGATGTTGTCACATGGCAACAAACTGGCCTCAAACTGCAAATAGAGACATACCTGAGGAGATTATGTGAGACACAATAATTTTCTAAAATTATTAACAGACAACAAATCAATGATCCAAGAAGCTCAGAACAATAAGCAGGATAAATACCCAAAATACCAGATGTAGGCACATCATATTCAACCTTTTGAAAACCAAAGACAACGATAATTTCTTTGTGGTAGCCAAAGAATGAAGTCAAGTTATATACAGTCTAATTGGATAAAGAATTACAGATTTCTCTTCAGAAATCATGCAAGCTGGAAGACAATGGAATAACATCTTAAAAATGCTGAAAGAAAACAAACTGAAAATTTCTTTTAAAAATGGATAGTTAACCCAAGTAGTCAGAAAAAGAAGAAAAATGAAACAAAAAAACCAGATGGTACAAATATAAAATATCTATGTCTATAGGTATTTTAATCCAACCATGTCTGTAATAGCAATAAAGGTGAACACCTATACCAGCTAAAAGATTGTCAGAATGAATAAAAATCTAAGACATATAATCATGTTATCTAAAAAATCTTATTTTCAATATACAGCTTACATATGATAAAAGTAAAACAGATGGAAAGACATGTAATAAAAAAAACCCTAACCAAAAGAAAGTTGAGGTAGCATTACTAATACCAAATAAAATAGAAGTTAGAACAAGGAATATTATCAGAAATAAAAAGTTACATAACTGGGTCATTTCTCTAGAAGACATAAAAAATCTTGTGTTTGCAATGAACAACAAACCCTAAGAATACATAAATCAAGAACTGTTAGAACAGAAAAAATAGACAAATCCACAATTGTAGCTAGAGACTTCAAAACTCCATTCACTAATTTAAAGAACAAGTAGGCAAAAATCAGGATACTCATAAAAAAACTCAAAAGCACTAGTAACCAACTTGACGTATCACAGAGCACTCTAGCCTGAAACAGCAGGATGCACATTGTTCTCAAGCACATATGGAACATTCACCAAGTCAAAAGATATACTGAGACATTCAATAAACCTTGAATTTTATAAAACTGAAAATTATACAAGGTGTATTCTTGTGCAAAAGTAGAATTTAACTAGAAATGAGTAACAGAAATATGTGTGGGAAACAACTCAAATATTTGAAAACTAAAGAAGTTTTATTTTTATTTTAATTCTAGTGAAGTTAACATACAGTGTTATATTTGTTTCAGGTGTACAATACAACAATTCAATAATTCCATATATTACTCCATGCTCATCAAGGTAATTGTACTCTTAATCCCCATCATCTATTCCACCTATTCTGTTACCCACCTTCCCTCTGGTAACCATCAGTTTGTTCTCTATACTTAAGACTGTTTTTTGCTTTGTCTCTTTTTAACCCTTTGTTTGTTTTGTTTCTTAAATTCCATATATGACTGAATTCATATGGTATTTGTCTTTCTGAGTGGCTTATTCCACTTAGCATTATACTCTTTAGCTCCATCCATGTTAACGTAAATGGCAAGACTTCATGCTTTTTTATGGCTGAGTCATTTCCACTGTATAAACACCATATCTTCTTTATCTACTCATTTATACAAGGACACTTAGGTTGCTTCTATAATTTGGCTATTGTAAATAATGCTGCATAAGCAACACACCTTTAAATAACATAAGGATCAAAGCTGAACTGTCAAAGAAAAACAAGTTAAACTGAATGAATATATAAATTAAGAGATAAAAACATTTGTAAGATACACCTAATTAAGTTTTTAGAGAGAAAGTTATAGCATTAAATGCTTACCTAATAAAAAACTAGATTTTAAATTGGTAACATAAGTTCCAACTTAAGAAAACAGACAAAGAAGAGACCATTAAATCCAAAACCAAATAGAAAAAAGGGAATAATAAAGCTATGAACAGAAATCACTGAAATTCAAAACAGAAAAGCAACAGAAAAAAATCAAGTTAACCAAAAACTGCATATCTGAAAAAATTTAATGAAACTCTAGTCAGGTTGGTAACCAAAAAAAAAAAAAAAAAAAAAAAAAGAAAAGAAAATATATAAATATCCATATCAGAAACAAAATAAGGGACATCATGACATACTCCCAGACATTAAAATTATAAGGGAAAACTGAGCAATTCACTGCCCATGAAGTTGACAAGTTATATGGGAGTTTCACAACGGCTATCCTGTTCTTAATTCAGTGTTGCATTCTGGATATGTCATGGGTCACTGGATTGTGAAGAACTACAGCTAGCCCTGATATATGCAAGTACTTATAACCTAGAGATCATGGACTTTGTGCCAAATACAGTCACTGGGCAGGTCTCTGAGACTGTCCCTTTTAGATATGACATATGTTTTCCATGTGGGAGGAAGTAAGTGTGCACAAATGTATTTAGGTGACCAAGAAGCACACCATGGCAGATAATGTTGGCTGTTCTTTAATTTTCACTGCTGCCTTCTCTTATAGAACACGATCTATGATTTTTAGCTGTGTTCATGGCCATCCAGACTAAAAAGTTATATTTCTCACAATCTGCTAAAGTTAGTGATTAGACATCTAGGCCAAAAGAAGTACAAAACTGACATGTGGAATTCAGTCATATATCCTATCAGACATAGCTCAGCAATTAAAACAGAAACCAGTCTGTATGTTTCAATCAGAAAGTTTTTCATAGAACAGATCTGTTACACAGCGACTGAAGATATGAGAAGCCAAACACAGTAAATTCCTTAAAAATCACAAACCATCCAAACTTATCAAGGAAGTTACAGATAAGCTGAATGCTCCTCTATCAAAGATTAACAACAGGACACTACTATAACTTACAGGAACAGAAAGAAAATAGGAGTCCCTGTGGATGGCTGCTTGAAAATGGAGAGACCCAGGGCGCCTGGGTGGCTCAGTCGGTTAAGCGGCCGACTTCGGCTCAGGTCATGATCTCACGGTCTGTGAGTTCGAGCCCCGCGTCGGGCTCTGTGCTGACAGCTCAGAGCCTGGAGCCCATTTCAGATTCTGTGTCTCCCTCTCTCTCTGCCCCTCCCCTGTTCATGCTCTGTCTCTCTCTGTCTCAAAAATAAAAATAAATAAAAAAAAAAAAAAAGAAAATGGAGAGACCAAATTACAAGGGTGTAGACCACTGTTCTAAGGCCAAAGGCACAGAAGAAATGCAGCTGTTACGGATGCCACTAAAGGCAGGCCGGGCAGAGGGAAATACTTGCCAAAGTCATCTACCAGATTACACAGCAGAACAAGCAAAAGTGGAGAAGATAGCTTAACACATCACATGAAGGACCAACAAATATCCATGAAGGAGATAGGTGGCTTTGCCCTTCCTTTGAGCTGGAATTTGGGACGTGATGGGAAGCCATGTGCTGATGGTAGAGCAACAGGATAGAAAGAGCCTGGGCCTCTGATAATTTCATGAAGGCTTTTATATGAAAAAGTTCAGCCCAGTCTTTTACGAGGAAAAGAAATGTGCATATCTCATTAAAGCCACTGCTAATTTTGAATGTCCAGTCCAGTAGTTAGTCTGTATTAGTACAGTATATTACAATTAGAACTGCATAGCTGGAGCAAAGGCTATGAGAGATAGGGTTGTAAAAGAAAGAGGGTGTAAAAAGTGGCAGGGACATATTGTATGCAATCCATTATGTGAAATGTTCAGAATGGGCAAAGCTTCAGAGACAGAAAATAGATCAGTGGTTTCCAGAGGATAGGAGGAGTGACTGCTCATGGGTTCAAGGTTTCTTTTGGAGGTGATAAAAATGTTATGGAATTAGATAGTGGTAATTTTTGCACACGTTTGTGAATACAGTAAAATCTACTGAATTGTACACTTAAAAAATAAAAACTAAATTTAAAAAAGTAGGAGAGGGGCATATAATCAAAGGGCTTATATGCTATGCCAAGAAATCTTGGATTCCTTCTCTAGGTTATGGGTTAGCAATTGTAGGAATTTTTAGAGGTGGCAATAATTAGATTGGACTTTTAAGAAGAAAACTCCAGCATCAGCATGGAAGATGTATTATGGACAGAAGAGGACAATGCTGGATGCACGACAGCTCAGGTGGGAGACAATGAGGACATGAACTAGGGCAATGGCAATGAATATGGAACAAGGCAATGGATTGTGGGTGAAGAGGAAATGAAATAGAGAACACAAGAAGATGTTTGAGTCATGTAACTCTTGTCCCCTTCAACTGTGCATTCTATGAGAGGATCTAAAACATCTAGGCTTTTTTCAAACACTTTTTAATTTTTCTATCATTGATTATGTATTTCACTTGCTATGGAAACTAAGCTTAGTCACCAACCATGTGAGGCACTACCAACACTTGCAGATACCTATGTTCACAGCCCAAACTTAACACTCTCCTGATACTTTTAGGGATGAAAATAATTTCTTTTGTTATACATAGTTCACTAAGCCAATATGACTTTTTCAATTACTCTCTAAACTAAGATCTTAGCGCCCTTTGTGAGATACAACCAGTCTAACTTTTTTTCAAGAGTATCTTCGTATCAGTCATGTATTTACTGAAATCAATCACTCATCTTCTGAAACTCCCATTAAGAAAAGGTTCTTGGGTGCTAATAAAATAGATTACAGCCAATGAACTGAAATTACTTTTAACTTTTATTTGTTAAAGATGTACTATGTAGATTTGATGTTAATAGCTTCATCAAAGCTCAGATGTTTATAGCAGTACTAATTCTGCATAAAAATTTATTTTACATCTCATTCTTTAGACATGAGACCATAATGAACATGGAAGAAATTAACTGATGTAAAAAAATGTAGTACATGAATACCCTGCAATGTTCCACCTGAACAATGAGTTAGTTCCATACGCAAAAGGAAATTCAGCACAAAATATATAAACCCATCTATGTTTCCATCCACTGTCTTCATACATTTTGAGTTATAGCTATTTCAAGAAACCTGACTTCCAATGAACACAACTTCCACTGACACCCACCCTCTGAACCTTTATTTAGATAATGCTGTTTTCTCTAATGGGAACACTCTCAGTTTTTGCTTGCCTAATTAATACTTTATTTTTCAAGACCCAAGTAGGCATTATCTCTTCTGGGGAACCTTTTCTGATTCACTTCCATACTCCACTATGGGTTGAGTGACCCATATTTACCCTATGCATAACGGTAGTCAGCAGATATACTACTGTAAGGAAAATATTAATTTATAAAGATGTATTAGTTTGGGTAATTTGAATCACCATCCTTAGCAAATAGACGTTTGAAAGGGGAGTGGTTCAAATAAAATGGAAGCTTCTTTCTCACTACCCAATAGTTCAGTGTGGGTGGCTCTGCTTCCCATAGTACAATCCAGGCATCCCTGCTTCTTATATCCTGTAGCTGCTGCTTTCCCTAACTTTCCCTAACTGGTAATCTAGTGGACAGAAGAAAAAGGAGGTAAAAGAAGTATAGCTTTCTCTTAAAAGTCTTGGTCCAGAAACTCCACACATCACTTGTACTTGCAATCCAGTGATTAAAACTCCGGCATCTGGTCCCACTTAACTAAAAATGAAGTGAAGCTGAAAAATGAAGACTTACTATACATGTGGGAAGAAAAGATACTGATTTTTGTCGAATAGCTAGTAGCAGATTTAGCTTAAAGTAATTAGCAGATTAGCCAAGAGTTTGGCTGGCATGCCCTCTGAGGACAGGGCATGTTAGGATCTAGCTTTGGGTCAACATACTGGTATGATAAGTGCTGCATGTCTGCAATCAATATTTCTAACTGTTCCATTCTCCTTCCTCCTTCCTTTCCCTATTTCAGGGTTCAACCTTCATTTGGTGCACCCAGAACTAGGGGGTTGGCCAGTGGCAGATAGGGGTCTAGCTATGAGTCAGCATGTCAGTGTAGAGTTCAGGGGATGAGCTTTCTAAATGGCCTTCATCATCCTTCTTCCATCATCTTTATTCCCCTAACCTCTCCCCTTCCTCAGGATGAGATTTCAGCCAGTAAACCCAGTGGGGAAGACAGAGTCCAAAATCCAGCATTTTGCTGTCACAACGATGAGTTTGGTAAACACGCAAGATTGAACACATGAGTAAATCTATTAAGGATAATGGAAAACAAGTTTTTCATTGTTGAAAAGGGAATTTATGAATTAGGAAAAGAGATAATGTTGAAATGGAAGTAACAATATGAAAAATGATCCAGTATGATATAGCTCTAGTTAAAATTAAGGTAAGATATAGAAACATGCAGATATATGCATACACACATATTCCTTGCACACATATATTTCTTATCTCATTCTGACACACAGACATCTCCAGTCACAAAGAACACACACAGTGCTCAAGTATTTATTTCTAAATACTTCCTCCTGGAGATACGTTGTTGACTCCAGGGCTGAAGAAAAAAAAAATACAGGATGATCTGGTAACATCATGTTGCACCCAGAAATGGGCGTCATGTCAAAATAACAAAGGAAGCAGCCTGAAGGAGCTCCTACTAGCTAACTCTGGGACAATATGAACATCAACTAAATAATAATGATAACAGATTGTAATCTTTTGAGTAAAATAAGAATCCATGAGACTATACTAATATAAAAACATAATTGGATACATATATAAATGGGGTGAATAGAATGCTTCTATGCCAACTAATAAATCTAAAATGAATTTTTATTTATTGTTTTGTATTTGAGAGAGAGAGAGAGAGAGAGAGAGAGAGAGAATCTTAAGCAGGCACGATGCTCAGCCTAGAGCCTAAAGCAGGGCTCAATCCCACGACCCCAGGATCATGACCTGAGCCAAAATGAAGAGTTGGATGCTCAACCAACTGAGCAACCCAGGCACCCCCTAAAATGAATTATTGAAAGAGAAGATCACAATTTGACAATCATCATAGTGATAACTGATTCAGGCAAATATCATCAATGGATGGGAAATCTGGTATGTGAAAGATTGATGAGAATCAAGATATTCACATACTCTGAAGGTAACTTCTCATAAGATACATATTGATTATTTATTGGTTAATACATATCACATACTTTTTAACTTCCCAGTGAAGAAACTTGACAGACACCATTAATAAACTGACAAATGCTAACATCATCAGGATGCCTGAGTGGCTCTGTCAGTTAAGCGTCTGACTTCAGCTCAGGTCATGATCTCATGGTTCGTGGGTTCAAGCCCCACACTGGGCTCCGTGCTGATGGCTCAGAGCCTGGAGTCTGCTTCGGATTCTGTGTCTCCCTCTCTCTCTTCTCCTCCCCCAATCATGCTCTGTCTCTCAAAAATAAATAAATGTTTTAAATGCTAACATCATCAGTAATGGCACAAATTAATATTGTTTGCTTCCTGATATGATGCATTGAGAAGAGCTCAGCATCACCTCTGTAATAATCATACCCAGAATATGCAAATTCACTAATCATGATAAACATCAGACAGACCCAAATGGTGGAACATTCTACACAGTAACTAGACTATACTCTTCAAAAATGTTAGGGTCAGGAAAGACAAAGACCTATTTCAAATTGGAGGACATTATTCATACATGACAATGAATGGAGTATTTTATCCTGGATTGGCTCCTGGACTTAAAAAATATATATGTATGTATTTGGGATAATTATGAAAATCCGAATGGGGTCTGTGGACTACATAAGAATATTGGATCAATGTTCACTTCCTCATTTTGATGGATATATATTGTGCCTTAAAATTTTTTTTAAGTTTTTATTTAAATTCCAGTATAGTTAACATACAGTGTAACATTAGTTTCA
The DNA here is from genome assembly GCF_018350215.1 of Panthera leo. Taxonomy (NCBI): domain Eukaryota; kingdom Metazoa; phylum Chordata; class Mammalia; order Carnivora; family Felidae; genus Panthera; species Panthera leo. The sequence continues at coordinate 43,885,754 of NC_056688.1, read as the reverse complement.
AATGTACAAGTTAGCGATTCAACACTTACATACAACACCCAGTGCTCATCACAACAAGTGCACTCCTTAACCCCCATTCCCCCGAATCCACCTCCCCTCTGGTGACCATCAGAATGTTCTCTATAGTTAAGAATCTGTTTCTTGATTTGCTTCACTCTCTCTTTTTCCCCAATGCTCATTTGGTTTTTTCTCTTAAATTCTATATATGAGTGAATCATATGGTATTTGTCTTTCTCTGACTGATTTATTTCACTTAGCATAATACTCTTGGATGGGAAAATGTTCTTGTACTTAGGAACTGTATATTGGAGAATCAAGGGGCATGGTAGGCAAAATAATGATCTCCTAAAGATTTCAGGTCCTAATACCTTTAACCTATAAATATCACCTTGAGACAAAAAGGGTCTTTGTACATATGACTAAAGTAATAATCTCAAAATGGAAAAGTTATCATGGATTATCCAAGTGGGCCCTCAAAAGACATTACAAGTGTTCTTACCAGAGCGAGGATAAGGGAGATTTGGTAGTCAGAATAGGAATAGACAATGTGAAGATAGGAGCTTTTATTGGAGTAATGTGGACATAAACCTAGGAATGTGGGCAGCCATGAGTAGCTGGAAGAAGCAAAAACAAAACAAAACAAAAACAATAAAACAAAAACAAATAACTTCTAGAGACTCTGGAGGGAGCACCACCCTGCTGACACCTTGGTGTCAGCCCAGTAATGCTAATTTTGAACTTCTGGTCTCCAAAACTATGAGGAAATAAATTTCTGTTGTTTTAAGCATCAAGTTTGTGGCAATTTGTTATGGCAGCCACAGAAACTAATACAAGGGATAATGGAGCATCATTTCTGAAACTTCTCAACTTTTTCAGAGTATGAGAAATGTTAACAAGCATATCTGGGTGAAAGGTATACAAGAGCTCTGTATATTTTTTTAACTTTTTTTTATAAATTTGAAATTATTTCAAAATTTTAAAAAAGGTTAAAAATTAGAAGATTAAATTGGTAAAGGTTAAGAGCTATGACCCAAGTAAAATGAAACTGGAAGAAGATAAAGAAAAGACTCTAGAGAGATTATGACTCATAATTTTCTATTTCATGCTTAGAATCTTGGCCTTTTATCCCAAAACTCTCAATTCCTAATTGTAAGTTGACTATATCTATAGATATCACATTTGTCTTCAAGATCAGAAGCGTGGTGAAAGAGGATAAAGGGTCATGTCAGTTGATTATATCCTTTTTGTCAAGAAATCAAAAGTTTTCTAGCTATCTCTAGAAATTCTCTATAGCTAGAACTTTAGTTGCAAGAGAGTCTGTGGAGGTGAGCATTCACTTTCCCACCTTCTTGAGTAGATACAGTAATGAAGGAAAAAACTGAAAATGTCTGTTAACTTGACTAATAAACAATATACCCTATATGCAGTTGCCTATCACCCCTTTTAGACTGTTAGCTCCTTGACAATGTTTATATCTTTATTTTAAGGTCTTATAACAATTATTTAAATATGTACTCAATGCTTGTAGAATTAATTTATGCATGTGTGAATGAATGCGTGAATTAATGGATTAATGAATCTACTACTCCAAGATCATATTAACCATATGAATAAATATCAGCCTAATTAGTATGTGGTTTTCAATGTGGAATCCCAGTGATATATAAAGAGCATTGATATTTCAGAATACTTTGACACCTATGCCATCATTTGCCTTTTGGTATATAAATTTTGTATCATGATGATTTGTCTATGGATTTCTCTTTTTGTGCCCACTGTTACGGTATCAGATTAAAACCATCCAAACTTTTTCCTGAATTGTTGATATCTCTTCTCTGTCATCTCTTCAATGTCTATCTCTCACTTCATTAAATTAGGCAAGTAAGTAGGAAACAAAAAATGCAAAAGCCAAAACTTGGTAATAATTAAGTATAAGGAGTGATTGATTAGGGTACTCAATAACTATTGTGAAGACCCTCTCTTCAATAACTCCATGGATGGGAAAACCAAACACAGGAAAATAGATTAATTGGTAAGAAACAGATTGTACAAAACTGATGAGTGATGTTTCAGGCAAAGAAATTTGATGTGCTCGTGGGACATCATTATGCAGATGAATAGTCAATAATTAGATATTTGATTCTTGAACTAAGAGAAATTAAAACATGGGATACACATTTGACATTCTTCTGCATGTAAATGGTAGTTGAAGCTTGTGGACAGATTTGATGAAGAAACCATGTAAAATGTGAAGGAAAAAAAAACTATGATAAAAACTTTGAATATTCACAAACCCTAAAGGCAGGCAGAGAATTGAAAAAGAAACTACAAGGAAACAATAATAGCTGCTATTTACTAGTATGTGCAAAGCACCATGCTGCTAGATTTAGGTATAGCTCCTTTACATACTAGGCAAGATTACTATCGCTGTCTCAGTTTTACAAGTGAAGAAACAGAAACAAGAAAGTTTCATCTTTTTATCCATGATTAGGGACAGAGTCAGCCATTGTTACCTGACCAAAGGAAGGGGTACTGCAACAGAAGCAGACTGTGAATGCCACAAGAAGAAAGAGTTTAGGGTTAGACTGAATTAACAAATCAAATGGGACAAGATGTTCAGCAAGTTAGGGATCAAAAAGAGACCTTGGGTCTGTAATTTGGAAACTACTGGTGATACTTGCCAGTGAAATGTGAGTTGGAAATGTGGAAAGAAGTGGTCATATAAACTCCAAAAAGAAATTTAAATGATTTTAAGATTAAATAGTGGGGAAGAATGTAACAGATAACAGATTTGATTTTTAATTACATTAGTTAGAACAATGGTACATGATACATGGGAAAAATAGAGAAAGAGCCATATTTTGTGAGAGCTGTAATGAAAAGAAGGCTTGGGAAGAGAAAAGGCGATGCACACCAATTTCGTTAGTTTAGCAAGTCAGTCCAAATAAAGACCTACTGAAAACTCTTCAAATTAAAGAAAACTCATCATTGAAAATAAATATGGAGGCTCTGGTGAGTGTAAAATTTTATTTGGGGGTATCTAGTTACATTATGCTGAGGATACAGAAAAATAATGCCATGTGAGTGCTGCAAAGTCAGAGTGTAATGCAGGAAATGACTTAGTTTGTAAGACATGGGTTTCCCTCACTATAGCCGGAAGAGAAGTGAGGGTTCTGAAAAATGATGAGATGCATGTCCTAGATAAATATTTTGGATAAGAACAGCTAACATTTATTAAAAGTTTACCAGGTGTCAAACTTTGTTAAATCCCTCAGATGGCTTATTTTATATGGCCTCACAACATATTTTGACTCAGGTACTATTCTTAAAGCCATGAACAAATGAGGAAACAGATGCTGACAGGTGTATAATAACTTGCCCGTGTTACATAGCTTGTATATGGCAGAGCTTCGATTCTAACAGTGGTCTGAATGACTCCTAATGATATACTCTTACCTACTCAACAATACAAGTTGCTATGTCCTTTGGTGGAAGCTCATCAATAACTCTCAGAGGAAAACAACAGTCTCATATCAAAATACGGACTTCCCTGAGTCATATTAGAATTTCAGGGACCTTGGAAATCATCTATTTTAAAGTTCTCAAAACAGAAACCACTCTGCAATATACATTCTCAGGGTACCTAACAGCTTGACTTCCAGTAGTGAAGAACAGTCCACTTGACAGGCAAACCCATTTGGTTTTCATTCAGTCATCTCTCATCTTTGTTTTAATTACTTTGTGAGCCATAATCTGCCTCCCTCCAACTTGGTCCCAATTTTATATCACTTTAATATTCATAATCTTTAATCATCATCTGCATACACTCAATATATGTATTTTATGTTGTAATTACCTAGGAACCAATTTTATTTCTCTCTTCTTGAGGTTCAAATCAATAATCATTAGCTGGAATCATTCCACTTACAGCATCAGTAAATTTACTAAATTAACTAATCAAATAGGTGGAACCAACATAACAAGCAATTTCACAAACAGCGCTGTGCTGCCTGCAACCTGAATATTCATGTAAACATGTAAAACCAATGTCAGACTCTAGCACTCTGTTCAAATGGAAGCTAAGCACATTATATTCATAATGCTATTTCATCTTAGCTTCACCAAGGGAGGATGCTATTATGACTCCCATCTTATTCATGTAGAAAGTAAGGCTAGCGGAAGAACAATTCAGTCCCAGATGTCTGGTTTCAGCCCTCAATTTTTCATCCCACAGTACTGTTGGAATTGAAATAAGATCAAAACAGCCATTTTAACAGAAGTGAAAACTGAGGCCCTGATATGCAAAACAATCTTTTCTGGATTGCAGTGCTTGCCACATGTTAATGCCATGAATGCCACATGGAGAAAATGTGAAATTGCTGTTTCAGATTCAGTAGCTTTGGACTGGAGCATATTACCATTCTAACAAGCTCCCAGGTGATACTGATGTTGTTGGCCCATGGGCCACATTTGAGGAAGACAGTTTAATCAGAGTCTTGAGATTTAAAGTTGGTCCCACCTGGCAGCATCAGCACCCTCTGAGAACTTCTTAGAAATTCAATCTGTTTTGCTTTACTTGAGACTCACCAAATTAGAATGCCTGGGCACGGGACCTGGAAATCCATGTTTTAGCAATCTCACAAGGTATTTGTGTTCACACTAAAGTTGGAGAACCATTAACTTAGATTGCACCTTGAGTTAATATCAGAATAAGAAATCACATCTTCTCATTCTCCTGAGCAGTGAGTGCTCTTTCCTGTTTACCAGAGGGGTTCTCTCAGAGCTGGAATTAGGGGCACTAAGCCATACTGGTCTATAAATGCTCCTCCCATAAGGTATCCATGTGATGGTTTTTCAGTCATGTCAACAAATTCTTTGATACTCCTCTCTTTAATAAATGGAGTTCAGTTACCCTCTGCTTGAATGTTGGCTGAGTTGACTGACTCATATCTAATGGATATATATAGCAGAAGTAATGACCTCTTACTTCCATGATTAGAATATAAAGGACTGAGACTTCCATCTTAGGCAGGTTATGTCTCTGAGAAGCTGGCTGACATGTTGTGAGGACATTCAAGTAGCCTAAGGAGAGACCTATGTGGTGAGAAACTGAAATCGCCAGCCATTAGTCATTGAGGAACTTAGGCCTGAGGAAGTTGGGAGAGACTGCTCCCCGACCCAAGCTTTCACATGAGACTCAGGAGAGACCCTTGGGTCAGAATTACCCAGATAAACTGCTCCCAGATTCCTGACCTAGTGAAACTGTAAGAAAGTAAGTATTTTTTTGTTTTAAGTGTTGAAATCTAGGGTTATCTGTTACACAGCAATGTCTCTCAGCAACTGGTTTCCTATGAAGTGATCAGGATGCTGGGTAACTCTGAAAACTTTCTGTATTTTGACTGTTCTTTTTTTTAATCTTTATTTATTTTTGAGAGAGAAAGAGAGCACAAGCAGGAGAGGGACAGAGAGAGGGGAACAGAGGATCCAAAGCAGGCTCTGCGCTAATAGCAGTGACCCTGGCACAGGGCTCAAACCCATGAACCATGAGATCATGACCTGAGCCAAAGTTGGACGCTCAACCAACTGGGCCACCCAGCTGCCCCTATTTTGACTGTTTCTTGAGGAAGCAACTTACAGGACTTTCACTCTCCTGCTTTTCTTCTTCATTTTTTTACATCAATTGCCTCAAAAAATCACCATATTTGAAGAGTTACTTATGTCTGGAAATAATGCTACTAAACTTGACATAAAATACGGGTTCAAGAAATGCCTGTGACTTACCAAATTACAGTGTAAATGAATCAATCAGTATTTAAAAAGATACTTACGTCATCCTAGCCCCAAATAGCACATTCACTCCTCAATGTGCAAGACCGTTCAAAATTTGAGAGATGGGATTTCACCAGTTAAAACGGATTTCATGAAATCGGTAATACGACTATTCAAATTCTAGAAGGTGAAGGCTGTAAATTTAACACCTAAATGAAAATTTTCCTTTCAAATACTACCTGTGCAGGATGACTTTGAACCTTTCTGTGTTTCAGTCTCATAAGACTAAGTAAAAACACTGACCGGGCTATAACAGACTCCACAGACTCAGACAGTTCTAACACACTATCCATTTCCAGTGAAATGGACCTTTGAGATATGCAGTGAGAAATGACTGCAACAATATCTCAAACTTAGACCTCGTTAGTCCCCTAAGAGGTATATTTTGAAACTTCTATCTCCAAGGAATTAGCCAAATAAGGTTAAAAGCCTTTTCCCTAGTACTACCATCAAAGCAAAGCCACTCATTATGCAAACCACCCGCAAAAGTTAAACAAATCTCTGATACGTTAACACATTTATGACACTGAATACATTACCAGGGTAAGTCAGCATATTACCAGGGTATTGATGCGAGAACTGCCTTCTGGGCCACCCACCTTGACTTCCTGGTGTTTAACAAGGAACAGTGACAAAGAACAGCTGAACTGGGCTAAGAAGGAAATGGTGATGCTGGAAACGTCATGCTATTTTGGTTTTCTAAGTTGAAAGAGAATTTTTAGCTTGCCTCATTTTCTAATTTTTTTATGAGATGATCATTCAGATTCTGCTTAAATACTTCAATGCTATTACATTAAAGGCATCTCATCCCATGTTTCATCCTTACCTCCTCAAAGATCCTAATATATCTGAATACGAGGGCTTCTCTGAAGATTTCCCATGATTGGGTGAAAAACACGAAAGATGACCCCACGTTAGGTTCAAGACAGTAAAAGGACAGTACCTAGTACAAGCTTTTGCTATGTAGTCTGGAGGACTGTTCAGGAGAAGTCAGGATGGGAGGCTAGTTAAGGAATATAGTTCTGGCACAACTCCCAAGTATAAGCCTGCAAAAGATCGTATCAGAAAAGGCACAAGGGAACCTGGGTGGCTCCATCAGGTGAAAGTCTGACTTTGGCTTGGGTTGTGATCTCACAGTTCATGAGTTTGAGCTCCACATGGGGTTTACTGCTGTCAGCTCAGAGCCCACCTCAGAACCTCTGTCCTCTCTCTGCCCCTCCTCTGCTCATGCTTTCTTTCTCAAAAAATGAATAAACATTAAAAAAAAAAGCACCAAAGACCTAGAGGATCTCACTCATTTTCATTTTAGCTCTAATAGGTTGACAAGGTCCAAGTCAAATGAGGTAAGGGAGTTAGTAACAGTGCTAAGGAGAAAGTTAAATACAGCTGGTCTTAACTCAGCAGCCTTTTGCTTTCACTTGCCTCCTCCCCAAAGACCTCCATATTACTTGGGGGCACATGGGCATAGATAATATTAGGAAAAGGGTAAAATCCCTGATAGGTGAAGACTGCCATTTCTTGTGGTAGGGGCAGATTACAAGGTCACCAATGATCTGTCTCTGAAGAACAATTTATTGAGTCAATGCTGTTGGACCCAAATGTATTACACATCAAATGAAATCTAGGAGTTGTCATAAAATTATTTCTGTGCTTTACAAAATGCAGAGTCATAACCACTGCCTATAGTATGTATTCATTCTTTTGTTCCAATGATAAATGCATTCTTGTTTTGTAAACTTCACAGTATTAGGTTACCTTTGTGCCAGCTGAGGTTTTGAAATTATATACGAGGTTCACCAGGAATTCAAAAAGAATATCTTTTGATTTTACGATACAGAAAGGATTGCTGTGCAAGACTGACATTTTAGTGATTTATTGCTTTCCCCCATAACCTTAAACTGCCAAACACTATACATAATTCTATACATACTTCTGATGTGTGTGTACATGTGTGTATGCGTGTGTATAATATAATGTATATAAATGTACATGAATTTCCAAGAGGAAAAGTAACATACAGAAGGGCCATTAATTCTCCTTTAAGTCAAATATCTCTGGTTCCTTTAACCTTATGTGGCTTAGACTTGAAACCTATCTACTCACTCTGCTCTGAGATATTTACCAGTTTATTTGGCCATTCTTATATGAGAGCCCCTGAATCCAAAATGCAATACAATTCTACTAGGGAGGGCTGCTCAGTTTAAGAATCATCATCTTCAGGGGCGCCTAGGTGGCTCAGTTGGTTAAGCGGCTGACTTCAGCTCAGGTCGTGATCTCATGGTCCATGAGTTCGAGTCCCACGTCGGGCTCTGTGCTGACTGACAGCTTGGAGCCTGGAGCCCGCTTCTGTTTCTGTGTCTCCCTCTCTCTCTGCCCCTCCCCCATTCACGCTCTGTTTCTCTCTGACTTTCAAAAATGAATAAATGCTAAAAAAAAATTAAAAAAAAGAATTATCATCTTCAGCAGGAGCACTACCACCACCATTTATTGTCTCCCATGCCCCCAGCTCTATGGTAGACAGATCTTCACAGGATACATCTTTATCATTCCTAGAGCCTACAGTGGTTATCATGAAAACACCACCATACTATTACTAATTGAGACTTAATTTACAGTCAGTTAAAGTCTTTATGATTTTTATACATATTTTATTTTTTATATTTATTTATTTATTTTTGAGAGACAGAAAAAGAGGCCAAGCAAGGGAGGGGCAGAGGGAGAGGCAGACACAGGATCCAAAGCAGGTTCCAGGCTCTGAGCTGCCAACATAGAGCCTGATGTGGGACTCAAACCCATGAACCACGAGATCATGACCTGAGCTGAAGTCAGACGTTTAACTGACTGAGCTACCCAGATGCCCTAGTCTTTATGATTTTTTTAATGAGAGCTTTAGAAAACCACAGATACCTTATTCTATTCATATTCAAGCACAATATGTTTTAACCTAAAATAAATTTTTAACTTATCTGTATGAAATGTCATCTCATTAGAGACAACAAAATGTAACAGAAGGGTTTGAGCTTTTCTGTGAGATAGATCTGCCTTTGTACCCCTAGACTGCTAAGGCTGTGTAACTGAAGGTCAGTTCCTTGACCTCTCTGTGCCTCAAGTCCTTCATATGTAAAAGGACAATAATAATGCTAACCCTTCTAGGTTACTGTGATGGTTACAGATAATATATAAGAAGTATCTGACATATAATAGGGACTCAGCAAACGATATATTATCCTTTCATTGTTATTGTTATCATTATCTTTAATATTTTTAAGTGAGATCTCAGAGGTATGAATCTTTCCAAATTTCAGCAATATTTTATCTCTGCCAGTATCCAAATCAATAATACAAATGTCCAGAAGAACATGGCTGAGATTAGAGGGCGCAGTATACCACTAGGTAACGACTTCTAGGTTGTTGTCAATTATTTCATCCAAAATAATAGCTCCCATGTTTTGATTCTTAGTAAAATCCAGGACAGATGTATTACAACTATTCAATAGGCTATGACAATTTTACAGACAAACTGAGTACAGTAGGAAATACAATTAAGATTCTGAATACAGAACCCAAATTCTTAACCCCTGGAGAATCTGCATGTTTCTTAACGTTATCAAGTTATCAGTCCACTTGTGGCTTCCACATCAGTTTGCCATCTTAGATGTTAGGATACCATATTTTGTTAAATGCTTTGCCTACAAAGTCTTACAACTTTGTATTTCTAAACTTTCTGTTTTTTTTAAAAAAAGACATAAAGTTTCCTTAAACTTTATTATTGTTTTATTACTGCTTCCATTTCAGAGTTCTCCAAAATATCTTGAAGAATAAGCTCTAAACTCTTGTTGAAATGTACTTCAGTCTTAGGAGTCTTGTGAATCTATTTCCCCTCCTTTCTTAAATTCTATGTTTTATAGGACTTTCCTAGCCTGATTCTTATTTTCCAAAGATGTTGTTTCTTTATCTAATAAATGGAGATAATAATATCTAATAAATGGGGTTGTTGTAAGGAATACATTTAAAAATCCAAATGCTGAACACATGGCTTGGCATAAAACTAATCAATAATAGCTATTATTATGTAAATTTCACTCACAATAGATTTGTGAGGAAGTTGATGATGCTGTTTTTCAACACTGTGTTCTCCATTATTAGCAGCACTCTATTATACACAGAAGAAACGCTCAATAATTGTTTGCTGAATTAAGCATCCAGAGTAAGTTTTTATATTACAGTGGTGCAATTTAGCAGTAAATTCAAACACATAAAACATTTTATTTTTCCGAAATAAAAATGGAAGTTCTTTTAGATTGCTTGTAAAGACTTATTCCCACTAAACTCGCCCTATAAACATAATAAAAATACTTAGATATGCTGATTTTTCCTCTAGGTTTAGCATATTTTCCCTAATAATCCTGCTCAAGAGGACAGTAAATGAATAATTTCTTCTCTAGTAAACTAGTCAATATTGGGGCAAAAACTCTCAGTTTGTTCTAATTTTCTTACAGATTGAATGAAATAGTATTTTTGGTGTCCACAGAATAAGAGTCCAGCAAAACTGCATTTTCAAATAATAGATTAATTGGAAAATGTTAAAAAGACCCTTTGTCTATGAAGATACATTTTAAATGATCGGAGACTCATCCCAAATGGTTTCAACATATGACACCTTTAAATGATAATTATTGATAGCTGAAGTCTTTAAAAAACAGGCTCAATTTTTAAAATTTCTGAGCTCTACTCAGAATGCACAAGTTTAAATTTCAAGGGCACTATCTACTTGCTATCAAATATGAAGGTTGTGAATATCTGAAGTGCTTTCATGTGCAAGAGGTTGAGACTTGGTCTGAGTGAGAGACCGCTGCAGGTGAGAAGCGACAAGATTAAGATTTTATTTTGAGCTGCCACACTTTGTCACCTTCAGAGTTTAAGGAAGGGTAACTTGCTGTAAAAGAAAATTTTGTGTATGGAGATGGAATTAGTAAGATTCCCTCAAAACTCTGAGGCTCTGTATTCACATTTGAAGGAGGTGTTGTTTGACTTCAAAATGCACTGGTAAAGATGGGTAGAGAGAAGAATTACCTTCTCGTGACCAGCAACATAACTCCATCACCAAGGCATCCGATCTCATAGAAATCTTGCACAGAACTTTTCATGTCCCCTAGCATTTTTTTTTAATTTTAAATTTTTTTTTAAAGTTTATTCATTTTGACAGAGAGAGAGAGACAGAGCACAGAATCCGAAGCAGGCTCCAGGCTCTGAGCTGTCTTCACAGAGCCCGACACGGGGCTCGAACTCACAGACCTTGAGATCATGACCTGAGCCAAAGTCAGAAGCTCAACCGACTGAGCCACCCAGGTGCCACTACCCTAGCATTTATTATTTCTATGTATAAATCCTTACGCATATCATCTGCTCTATTTGACACTGTACAGAAAAGTCTGCACATTTTTGTTTATAGCAGTTAAGTTTCTCTTTCGCTTAAATCAATCTTCCTCAGCTTAACCTGCTCTGAGAGGTTGCTGTTGGAGAGAAGGGAGAGAGCAGCTGGTGCTCTCTGGGTGCCTTGTATGGTCAGTTACTGTACAAAGTGCTCGGAACTGTTATGCCATGTTATCCTCACATTCTCCACTAGGTACATATTACCTTCACTTTACTGATGAGGACACTGAGGCTCAGAGAGGGTAAGCAACTTGTCACAAGACACCAACCCAGCGAGTGGACGAGCCGTGATTCTATGCATGATTCCTAGCTTCGGTGTATACACCTTTAAGTCTGCACAGACTTCCCGTGTCGGACAACACAGAACCACCACAGGATGTCTCAGAGCCCTTCATTAAATTCCCACTTTCTCTAAAAGTGTCCTGGTTCTAATAAAAATGCATTTAACAAAGACCCAGGATTCATTTTCTTTTTCAGCATTGTAGAGGTTCATCCCTGATGCTGCTAGTAACTCTTAAATAATCTGACCCTGATGAACAGTGGCAAGAGCCATAGGCGGGTGAAAGGAGAATATAGGGCCCTGGGGTTCTGTAGTGAATGCTTAGCTGATTCTGAGAGCAGCCAGTCTGTTCAAGCAACACAAGCCTCTCGAATCACGGAGGGTCGAACTGGTCTTGCCATAATGCTCTCAAAATTGAAGGGATATTCTATCAGGTGACCAGCTGGCCATTAAAATTACTTCCCATTGTTCATCATGTGATTTATTTTAAAAAAATAATCTGAAATAGTTCAAAGAATTTAGTGTCATTGGAATAACATCGCTTCTCGGCCTTTTGGCTAAGATCAAGTGCAGTGTCATTGGAATAACAGAACTTTTTCCAGCCTATCTTTTTATTTATGTAAACAGTATTTCATAACTCTTGCATTTATAAAATTGAAATGCAGGGAAAAAAAGGGATATATAAATCTTTTGCTAACATCTCAATTTTAACATTAAATAATATTTAGCCATAGGTTTATAAATAATAGAAAAACAGAGCTTCATCCAGCTTATAAAAAGCTGGCATTTCTAATAAATTATTTTACATATGCAACAATTATATTTCATAATCTATAGTATTTTATCTTTTGATAAATTTAATGCTAAAATATTTATGAGAATATCTTAATCCAAAATAATTTTTTATTTTTTTAAATTTTTTTTAATGTTTTATTTATTTTTGAGACAGAGAGAGACAGAGCATCAGCAGGGGAGGGGCAGAGAGAGAGGGAGACACAGAATCTGAAGCAGCTCCAGGCTCTGAGCTGTCAGCACAGAGCTGAATGTGGGGTTCGAACTCACGGACCGTGGGATCATGACCTGAGCCCAAGTCGGACGCTTAACTGACTGAGCCACCCAGGCGCCCCCAAAATAATTTTTAATCACAGGAGAAAGATGTATATATGTGTGTGTGTGTGTGTGTGTGTGTACACACATATATACATGCACAATTTATCTGCATTTTTCTTTGTTTTAGAAACATTAAATAGATTAAAAACAACATATAGGATAAAGTTTTTTGAAGGGAGTAGAATGAAAATACACATTCAAGAGTAACTGGAAATGATGTTAATTTTGTGACTTTTAATGAAAATTGGATTTGTATTTTTTTTAATTTTGTTTTTTAGTGTTTATTTTTTGAAAGAGAGATAGAGACAGATACAGAGACAGAGACAGAGTATTAGCAAGAGAGGGGCAGAGAGAGAGGGAGACACAGAATCCAAAGCAAGATCCAGGCTTGGAACTGTCAGCACAGAGTCTGGCACGGGGCTCCATCTCACAAACTATGATATCATGACCTGAGCCGAAGTCAGACACTTAACCAAGCCACCCAGGCTCTGCTGCATTTGTATTTGTAACATTTTTTTAAGCTTATTTATTTTGAGAGAGAGAGAGCAAGCAGGGGAGCAGCAGACAGAAAGGGAGAGAGAGAATTCTAAGCAGGCTCCACACCCAGCATGGAGCCCAATGTGGGGCTCAATCCCATGACAGTGAGATAATGACCTGAGCCAAAATCAAGAGAGGGACATTTAAGCAACCAAGCCACTCAGGTGCCCCACGTCTGTATTTTTATTTTATTTATGTATTTATTTTACAACATTCATTTTTTTTAATGTTTATGTATATTTGAGAGAGAGAGAGAGAGAGAGCATGAGCAGGAGAGGGTCAGAGAGAAAGGGAGACACAGAACCTGAAGCAGACTCCAGGCTCTGAGCTGTCAGCACAGAGCCTGATATGGGGCTCAAACCCATGAACCATGAGATTATGGCCTGAGCTGAAGTTGGATTCTTAAACTGACTAAACCACCCAGCCCCTCTCCCACATTTGTATTTTTAAATGGCTTATCCTGAGTATCAAATCACCACAGTTTTTAGATTCCACTGGTTACATTCAAATCAATGATGTTATGGTTTATTTTAAAATGTACATACAATGAACAGAAATCATGTCCTTTGTAACGTTCAGTTATAACTAAACATTTTAGATACCAACATAAAAATGTACAAGTGTGTACACATGTACCTTTTCTGTGTACATGTGATTTTGTGTGTGTGTGTGTGTGTGTGTGTGTGTGGCTGAGCACATTCTTTTTGAATATATGTGAGCAAAAGAGTTTAAAAACAGAGAAAGACTAGATGAGTGCAGTTGATTTTTAAGTAGTTTTAAGTATTTACATTTAAATAATTCTGGGGCAATTTGGAAGAGAAAAGATTCATGAGTTAATAGGGGAAGGGTCCTGAGGCTACAGACTGAATGCACTTTATTTGTTGTTCTGTCCCTTGAATATCAAGGCCTAGAACAGAGTTGGTACTCATTAAATGTGTGTTGAGTGAATAAATAATTTACAGTAGAGAAGTCTATGTTAATCCACATTGTTTTAGCTTCAGCTGAAGGGCAGACTCCTATATGTATCCCTGCTGATTTTCTTTTCCCAAGTAAGTTAAAACTTAAGCTAACCTTCACAATGATGATAGACCCTGGTTTTTCACTTTTTCTTTTGCAAGGCATTCACATTTACATTTTTTAAAAAAATTGTTTAACATTTATTTATTTTTGAGAGACAGAGACAGATGATGAGTTGGGGAGGGGCAGAGAGAGAAGAGACACAGAATCTGAAGCAGGCGGCAGGCTCTGAGCAAGGTGTCAGCACAGAGCCTGATCCGGGGCTAGAACCCACAAACTGTAAGATCATGACCTGATCGGAAGTAGGATGCTCAACCGACTGAGCCACCCAGGGGTCCCTCACATTTACACTTTTAAGCACATTATTATGCTATGATACTAACAGACTAACAGTCTTTGCAATGTGGGCATAGTAACTTTTAGATTAATTCATTATAATTTTTTCTTCCAGCAATTCTCGTCCTACTTTAAATTCACACACAAGTAAAACTCTATTCCCCCTTAGTTGTTTTCCCAATTTATCTTAATTAGCACCTAAAGCTTCTATGTGTACGGTGACTATATGTATATTATGCAACTAATTAGCAATATTCTCTTAACCGTAAGAGTTACATCCCTAAATTTAAACAAATAAGTGAAAAAAGTAAAACCTGGCTAAATGAAGTTCACTCTACACTTGTAAGAAAAATATTTTTAATCTAAAGGGTGTCGATTCTATGTAATACTCAGTTTACTACGTAAACTCCTGGTTTATTAAAAACACCAAGAGAAAGGAAGCCTATCATTTGAATTATAGTACTGGTGGGGAAACCTACAGAGAGGCTTGAGGTACTTTTATTTTCCAAGGCATAGCATCCCAAAGAAATACTTCATTTCATGTCTTCAAATTCTGAGAACACCTACCTGATAATATCAAGACAAGGAGATTTTATATTTATATGTAAGATGTTGTTAAACTGCCATTTTAAAAGTTTTATTCATTCTTGAATTGCATTATTTGTAACTTAAATCCTGGTATTGCGTTTGATTCGATGCAATTTAATCATTCATTGGGTGCTTTTGACCCCTGGTGCATTAGCACAGAGTCATGAATGCCACCCTCCAGGAAGGCCTGCTACCCCGCTCCACCCCTCACTCTCTCTCGCCATACTCTTCAAGACCTGGTTGCAGAGTCTTCATTTTCTCTGGACTCTTTTTCTGACTATCCCCCTGCCCACAACTCCAGAAAGGTGGTGTGACCCACCTGATGCCACCACAGCTAGATAGGACTTATTCTGTTTGTTTATACCCTCACAGTCTGGCGAATTATAGGGACATAATACGGGAATGGTTAAAACAATAGGCGAATGTTCAGAGTATAAACTAAGACCATTCTCTAAGGAAATTAAAATAATGAAAGCTATAGCTCATTTTAACAGGAGATCTCTGTGAATCTTGGTCACACCCCACACCTCACCGGTCCTTGGATTTTGATCCTGCAGAACCTACCGTACACTCGGGACAATCGTTTAATAAACAAAACCTTCTGATATGAAGTAAATTCAAATCCTACCTTAATCAAATCCTAATCCTACTACAACCACCAACAGAGTGTTCCAGGTTTATATAATGCTTTACTTCAGCAGTTTTCACAGAATGGACATGGACCCCTCTTTGGGAGGGTACACAATGTCAAAATGACTTACATAGTATCACTAAGACATTGCCTATCTTTTTCTACTACATGGACACTTGCACCGATGATGCAAAAACAATGGTTGGTGAAACTGCTGGGCCCTTAACATGAATTGACATCAGTACTAAACTGTAAATGTTGGAATTTTTTTCACCACGACACACTTTCAATGAAAATTTTTAAAAAGTGGGTGGGGGGAGGCACCTGGGTGGTTCAGTTAAGCTTGCAACTTTGGCTCGGGTCCTGATCTCGCAGTTGGTGAGTTCAAGCCCTGCATCAGGCTCTCTACTGTCAGCACAGAGCCCACTTCAGATCCTCTGTTTCTTTCTCTCTCCCTCCCCCTACCACAGTGAGCATGTGCACACTCTCATTCTCTCTCCCTCTTAAAACTACAATAAACATTTTTTAAAAATTAAAAAGAGAATTCCAGTCTCACTTAGATCAACTCTTTTTTAAAATGCACATCTTATAGTGTTCTGCATGATAAAATAGCAGGTCCTCATGAAGCACTTTTGCTGCATACCAAAGTAGGCTGGTGTCTCTAGGAACAGCACTTGCGAGAATGAATTATAAGATGAACTAGCCAAGTGCAACTTTCTTGGAAAGAAAGACTAACATACAAATGGTGGTGAGAGACTGGATATTTAGCTGATTTTTCTCCAAATTTAATGAAGTGACTCCATCATTTCAAATAAAACTAACCGTAGTTTATGCCAATGATAAAACTTGAGACTAAAAGAAAAAAAAGAAAGAATTTTGGAAAACTTTATCCACTACTATGAGTTTAACAGTATCTTAATACTTAAAGACTATTGATGAGATCAATGGTGATACTAACAAATGAGATCTCTTGAAAGAATATAATGAAATGTGTCTAAGTTTGGAAGATCTTCATAACTTAGTGAACCAATATTTTCTAAATGGCCAATAGACAGATTATAAAACCAGGAAAGGATAAAAAATTTATTCAAAGTAAAAAAATTGGCCAATCTATTTTATTGTAAACGAGTGAAAATTTTTCACTGATATGCTCATCAGATGCTATAATGCATCTAACCTTTTACAAGATGCCACTTGTAGACTTTCATGGTGGAATTGATGAGGCATATCCATTTATCTAACTGCATGATGCTAGAATTTTGTCAAATACTTAAATCAAAACAACATATTGAAAAGACTGAATGCTGAATCAGCTATGAGAATTGAAATGTCTTGTGTTATTAAATCAGACATTTAAACAATTCGCAAAGATATTTACAAAAAAACCCCACTCTTGGGGTGCCTGGGTGGCTCAGTCAGTTAAGAGGCCAACTCTTGGTTTCAGCTCAGGTCATGATCTCACAGTTTGTGGGTTTGAGCCCCAAATGGGGCCAGAGCCTGCTTGGGATTCTCTCTCTCCCTCTTTTTGCCCCTCCCCTGTTTGTGCTTTCTCACAAAATAAATAAACTTTAAAGAAAAAAAACACTCTTTTGAATAATTATTTTTGCTTTGGAAAAGAAAACTGTTTTTCATAAAAATTGTTACTTAACATATAATTACTATATTATTGTCTTAAATTATAAATATTTTCCAATAGTTCTTATTTTTAAAAATTTTTTCTAACATTTATTTATTTTTGAGAAACAGAGAGAGACAGAGCATGAGCAGGGGAAGTGCAGAGAGAGAGGGAGACACAGAACCCAAAGCAGGCTCCAGGCTCTGAGATGTTAGCACAGAGCCCAATGCAGGGCTCAAACTCACAAACTGTGAGATCATGATCTGAGCCCAAGTCAGATGCTTAACCAACTGAGCTACTCAGGTGCCCTCTTATTTTTAATGTGGAGAATATCAATATATATAAACCATATAAACAAAAGCTCTTTGGGGGCCTGATATTTTTTAAGAATGCAAAGAAACATGGAGATCATGGAGTGTGTGGGTGGCTCAGTCCGTTAAGCATGAGATTCTTGATTTCAGCTTAGGTCATGATCTCAGGGTTATGAGATGGAGCCCCATGCCAGGCTCTGCACTGACAGGGAAGAACCTGCTTGGGATTCTCTTTCTCTCCCTCTCTCTTTACCTCTCTCTATCTCTCAAAAATAAATAAATATTTTTTTTAAATGTTTGAAAACTGCTTTCTTAATTTATCTTACTTTCTTTCAGTCTTGCAACATCTGGGTGAGGTATGTTTTTAGGAAACAAAGACCACAGAGTTTAAGTGAAATGATGAAAATCACAAGCAAGGAAATAAGAAAGCCAGAAACTGGACCTGGATTTATGTCCAGAACTCTTTCCATGATACCTCATTCTCACTTCCAGATTTATAGTTAGTAAAAATCATTTGCTTTCGTTTAGATCCGTAATATGGAATACAAAAAGAAAATTAAGATAGTTTTTGCTTTATGTATGTCTTTAAAAATCTATGGCTAAGTATAGTAAGGTTTAGTTACCTAAAATAATCATAACAGAGTGGTATTGGAGGAAGGATAGACAAAAAGATCAGTGGAACAGAAACCTCAGAAATGGATTCACACAAATATGCTCAACAAGTTTTGACAAAAGTGCAAAAACAACACAATGGAGGAAGGATGGCTTTTTCAAGAAATGATGTTAGAGGAAGTAGATATCCATAGGACTAGAAATGATGCTCTACCTAATATACAAAACAGATTCAATAGCATCATAAAACTATAAACCCTTTAGGAAAAAACAAAAACATAAAAGAACATCTTTAGTATCTAGGGCTGGGCAAATACTTCTTAGTCTTAACAACAAAAGCATAATCCATAAAATGAAAACTGGAAAAAAAGACTGAATCAAAATTAAAAGCTTTTGCTTTGTGAAAGTCCATGTGAAGGAAATAAAAAGACAATCTACAGACTGGGAGAAAGTATTTGCAAACCATATCTGAAAGGACTTTCAAAACTCAGCATTAAAATAACAATAATAATAATAATAATAATAATAATAATAATTCTTCAATTAGAAAAGAGGCAAAAGATACAAAGAAATATTTCACTGAAACGTATGTGCAGATGAGGAGATGGTCAATACCATAAGCTAACAGGGGAATGCAATTTAAAACCATAATGAGGGGCGCCTGGGTGGCTCAGTCGGTTAAGCGTCTGACTTCAGCTCAGGTCACGATCTCACGGTATGTGAGTTCGAGCCCCGCGTCGGGCTCTGTGCTGACTGCTCAGAGCCTGGAGCCTGTTTCAGATTCTGTGTCTCCCTCTCTCTCTGCCCCTCCCCTGTTCATGCTCTGTCTCTCTCTGTCTCAAAAATAAATAAACGTTAAAAAAAAAAATTAAAACCATAATGAGTTACCACTACATGACTATCAGGATATCTAAAATAAAAAACGACAACGCCAATAATTCATACATTGCTGGTGGAAATTTAAAATTATCTATATACTCTGGAAACAGTTTGTCAATTTATATAAAAATAAATATTCCACTACTATACAACCCAGCAACTCCACTAGGCCTTTATCCTAGAAAATGAAAACTCATGTTCACAGAAAAATGTGTACACAAATCTTCATAGCCATTTTTTTTTAATATTTTAGTGTTTATTTATTTTGAAGGAGATAGAGAGACAGAGTGCAAGTAGGGGAGGGACAGAGAGAGAGGGAGACATAGAATCCCAAGAAGACTTCAGTCTCTGAGCTGTCAGCACAGAGCCTGATGTGGGGCTTGAACTCACGAACGGCGAAATCATGACCTGAGCCAAAGTTAGACACTTAACCGACTGAGCCACCAGGCGCCCCAATAGTCATTTTAATCATAAGTATAAAAAGATGTCCTTCAATGGTCGAATATTTAAATAAAGTGGTATATCTATACCATGGAATATTACTGGGCAACAAAAAGGAACAAACACCTGATATATGTAAGTTATATAAATCTCCAGGGTATTTTGCTGAATGAAAAAACAATCAATCTCCCAAGTCATATATATATATATATATATATATATATATATATATATATATATATTATTGTTTCTTTGAGTTTATCTATTTATTTTGAGAGGATATGCAGGAGGGGGAGAGAGAGCAAGAGAGAATGAGAGAGAGAGAGAGAGAGAGAGAGAGAGAGAGAGACTGAATTCCAAGCAGGCTCCGCACCATCAGCACAGAGCCTGACATGGGCTTGAACTCACACACCATGAAATCATGATCTGAGCTGAAACCAAGTTGGATGCTTAACTGACTGAGCCACCCTCGTGCCCCGTATGGTTCCATTTACATGACATTATTGAAAGGATAAAATTATAGAAATGGACAACAGATTGGTAGTTGACAAGAGTCAAGGGAGAGAAAGGAAGGGAAAGTGGATGTGGTTATAAAAGGGCAACGTGAGGGATCCCGATAACTGAACTCTTGCTTCTTGACTATATCAATGCCAATATCCTGATAGCACCTGCACTATAGTTCTGCACAATATTACCATTAGCAGAAACTGGGTAAAAAAGGTACAGGGGTTTTGTTTGTATTTTTTTTAACTGCATGTGAATTTACATTTATGCCAAAATAGTTTAATTTTTAAAGTTAATGAGTAAGTAATACTCTTCAAAACTATGGCAAGGCCATGAAAAACAAGGAAATATTGAAAAACTATTAAAGACTGGAGGTAACAACACTACTAAACACAACATAATATCCTGAGTTGGATCCTGGAACAGAAAAAGAGCAATTAGTGGAAAAACTGGCGAGATCCATATAAAGACTCTAGTTAATGATATTAAGCCAAAGTTAATTTCTTACTCCTGACAAATGTACCAGGAATATGTGACATGTTAACGTTAGAGGAGGCTGAGTGAAGGGTATCTGAGAACCATCTGTTTTATCTTTGCAACTTCACTGCAAATCTAAAATTATTCCCAAATAAAGAGTTTAACAAAAATGTTTGGTTAAAAATTGTCCCCTACCCATTGCTTCCAGTCAAATATTAAGCATTTTATCTAGGCATACAAGGTACTCTGTCCTTTAGCTCCTGCCTCCCATCCAAACTTATCTCTGGCCCTTGGTTTGTTGTCCTTGGGCCTTTATCAGTATAGAATGCTGATGCAAGGTTCTCCAAATGTATTTCACTGAGTCAACACTTATTCTTTTATGAAGACTAGTCACAGGGGCGCCTGGGTGGCTCAGTGAGTTAAGCATCCGACTTCAGCTCAGGTCACAATCTCACGGTCTGTAAGTTCGAGCCCCGTGTAGGGCTCTGGGCTGATGGCTCAGAGCCTGGAGCCTGCTTCTGATTATGTGTCTCCCTCTCTCTCTCTGCCCCTCCCCTGTTCATGCTCTGTCTCTCTCTGTCTCAAAAATAAATAAACGTTAAAAAAAATTAAAAAAAAAAAAAAAAAAGACTAGTCACCGTGGGGCGCCTGGGTGGCTCAGTCGGTTAAGCGTCCAACTTCAGCTCGGGTCATGATCTCACGGTTTGTGTGTTCAAGCCCCATGTCAGGCTCTGTGCTGACAGCTCAGAGCCAGGAGCCTGCTTCAGATTCTGTGTTTCCTTCTCTCTCTGCTCCTCCCCCACTTGTGCTTTCTCTCTCTCAAAAATAAATAAATGTAAAAAAAAAATTAAAAGACTAGTCACTGTGCCATGAGTTTCTGGATTTGATTAGGATGAGGATTTGAATTTACTTCACATCACAAGGTTTTGTTTACTAAACCATCGTCTCAAGTGTGCATTTGATTCCATGGGATCAAAATCCAAGGACCAGAGAGGTAGGGTTTGACTAGATCCACAGAGCTCCCTGGTTTCAATGAGATAAGACTTAAGTTATCTTAATTATCTTAGGAAATGCTTTACCAATAACTTACCTCTTATGTTATACTCAGAATATTCACCTATCTTTTCACTCATTTTTGCAATTATTATCCAAATTAAATCATTTAAAGGATGTTTATTTTCTATAATTTGCCAGACTAGAGAGAGATACAGAAATGAACAAAATATGTCCTGTCTAGCTGTGGAGCACCTAACCTTTAAAAACTGTATGTATGATGGGGTGCCAGGGTGACTCAGGTGGTTGAGCATCTGACTTTGGCTCAGCTCACGATCTCACAGTTCATGAGTGCGAGCCCCACATCAGGTTCATTGCTGTCAGCATTGAGCCCACTTTGGATCCTCTGTCCCCTTCTCTCTCTGCCCTCTTCCCCTCTGCTCTCTCAAAAATAAATAAAACAAAAACAAAAAAAACTAAAAACCCTGCATGTATGAGGGTAGTAAAAACAATTCCCAGAGAAATGATGACACTATAACCAAGATTTAATTTAAAAAAACATGGAGAGATTTGGGGGTAAGAGTAGAACAGGAGGCCTTCAAACAGAGAAAATAGGAAACAATTAGCACCCACGTGTGAATAGACATGAAACAGGAGAACCACTAAGAGATAGTTGGGCAGAACAAAGTCATATGTAAACATATGACTTAAAAATAAGGCCAGGGAGGTATATAATGCAAAGTGCAGAAGAGGTGTAGCAGCTACATGTTATGAAAGATGTTTAATGCATTAATGATGCAGTACATGGCCCCGGGCAAAGACAATGAGAAACCCTCCAGATGGGCTTGATTAATAACTATGATGTCTGCTGAGCTATTGAGATCTCCAGGGTGCAAATCCTTTGGCATTTTCTTTTTTTTTTTTTAATTTTTTAATGTTTATTTCTGAAACAGAGACAGAGCATGAGTGGGGGAGGGGCAGAGAGAGATGGAGACCTAGAATCTGAAGCAGGCTCCAGGCTCCCAGCTGTCAGCACAGAGCCTGACGTGGGGCTCAAACTCACAAACTTTGAGATCATGACATGAGCTGAAGTCAGTCGCTCAACCGACTGAGCTACCCAGGAGCCCCTCCTTTGGCATTTTCTAAATGCAAGTTTTCATTTCATGATAACATGATTGACAAACAGTGTATAAGTTGTATCAAATATGGGAAGGGCATCCAGCAAGCCCCAGATCTGGAAATGTCAAATGATAAAACATATATATAAATGTGCAATGAGTGAGCATAAGCTGGAGCCATGGGCATAGACTAGGGAGGAACCATATGATTGCTTTCTTCTGAATTCTTCATTCAGAGAGTTTTCAGTGATTGACATCTACCCTAGATATGATCTTTAAAACAAAAGACAGAAAAAAGCTAAAGCAATAAATTTTAAAGCCGTCATAGGAACAGAAAGACAATGATATTTAGTTGTTAATCAAAACAAATACATACTCATGTGAGACCTTATAGCTTCACATTTTTCAGGGAAGTTTTAATTATCTCTCAATTTTTAGCTAACAAACCCTGTGGGATAGTTTTACTACAAAATGGCCTATTTTCTAGGCACAAAATTTGATTACAACTATGCCTTTGTCTCTGAAGTTCATGAGAAATGCTATCTCTATACCTGAAATAAAATAATATCTTCAAAAACATGAAGAAAAATACTGATGAACTTCTAGAGGACTTCTGAAGGTCTGAAGGGAAGAAATGGTGGCATTTGGTTCATTTGGGCTTCATAAACCATGCAAGATAATTCAGGTTGAAACAATGCACACTTACCACACACAAACACACACAGACACGTATGCATGAACACCATGCATGACTAGAATTAATTACTTAACAAATCTGAACAGTAACAGATTCAAAATGCCATAAATAGGTGGTAACTCTCCATTTGCTTTTGTTCTTAAAGACAAAAATAACAAAAGGAAACATCTACCTAATTTTTTAAAATCTGAATTCTCCTCCTGTCTCTTCTCTCCTGCTGTACTTTGTCCATTTGAAGCTATCTGGTGAGTATCTGAGACATCATGGGGCCTGTATCAGGACAGGAGCTATACTGAGATATGTGGGATGTCAAAAATGAAGTTATGATGCTAGAAGCAGGAAAGAATTACACATAGTATCAAACCAAAGGTTTCCACAGACAGATATTAAAGCTATGTCTGAAATTAAGAGTCAGGGCCAGGTTGAAGAAAACCAACACTACTGAGCTGGAATCACAGGACAGTAGGAGGAAGAGTCATTGGCACCACCTATAAAACTGTCCTACAGAGTTGCTATGATTCAAATATTGCATTTATGAATGTGAGGTGTATGGCTTAAAGCTGTACTTGTAACTTTACTGACTTGTGGTAAGAAACATTTTATATCATGTCCAGTGTGTGTGTGTGTGTGTGTGTGTGTGTGTGTATTTAGAACAAAAAGTCATGAAGTACACTTATTTTTAATGCATTTAATGTACTTTGATATTTCTACACTATTGTTTTATATACTTTTTAGTTTATTTAAAAATTCACTTTTTGGGACACCTGGGTGGCTCAATTGGTTAAGCATCTGACTTCGGCTCAGGTCATGATCTCACAGTTTGTGAGTTTGAGCCCCACATCAGGCTCTGTGTTGACAGCTCTGAGCCTGGAGCCTGCTTCAGATTCTGTGTCTCCCTTTCTCTCTGCCCCTCCCCTGTGTTCTCTCTCTCTCTCTCAAAAATAAATAAATATTTAAAAACTTTTTTTTAATTCACTTTCTGTTTACTGAGTTGTTTTTACAACCCACTAACAGACCTCACCTAGCATATCCACTGGGTAGGAGAAATAACAGCAAATTTTATATTCAAATATGACAAAGAAATGTGGTTTTCTAGAGGGAAAGGAGTAAATACAGTAGGTGAAGAATATAGTATTTTTATATTATTTTAGAATATATCTAAAATTAGCCTTAGGGATTTTCTAGTTATAGACCTTGATTTGATACATAAAAAAGTCACCAAATAAGGTCACTTGTCCAGTGTCCAGTAAGTGGCAGAGCTGTATTTAAAACTCAAATTGACTATCTCCTGAACTCTTTCCATTATAGGAAATATATTTGCCCAATAAGTATCATAGAGAAGGAAGGATGCATTGGAATGAGACTTACAAGACCCCAGAATTCCAAGTTAAAGCATATTATACTTAATCTTGTTGGTAACAGCAAATTATTAAACAATTATTATGAGGAAAATCAAATGAAAAATGTTGTGTTTATAAAATGCATATGGCAAATTTAGTTAATTACAGCATTCCAGGAGCAAAATACTTTGATATTTCTACACTGTTAACCTGGGTTACATTGACTGACAGAAGGAGAATGTAAAGGGAAACAAAGATGACAAAGCATCATGAAGAAAGATTTGGCAAGACTTGGTAGGTAATGATATATGAAGGGTGAGGAAGAGAGCAGAATTAAGTATGTCAAGTCTTAAAGAGAGGGATGAGAGTGGTATCTCTGACATTATAGTTGGAATCAGGAAAAGAAAAATGTTATTTTAATAAAGAGATAGTTGGTTAGGTTTTAGATGTGCAGATTTGGGGATGATGATACAAACCTAATGTATTTGTCCTTTTAATGGCTTTATTTAGGTATAACTGATATATAACTGATAACCATACTTTTTAGTGTATATAATTTGATGAGTTTGGTCTTATGCAAAACCAGTGATCAAAGTAACAGATATGTCAATACCTCCCAGAATTTCCTTTTGACTCTTTATTTTTTGGTTTTGTTTGTTTGTTTATTGTGATAAGAACACAAAATACAACATACCTTCTTAACAGATGTTATACAGATATCTAGAATGTATTCATTTAGTAGAACTGAAACTTTAGACCCATTGAACAACTCCTCATTTCCCCCACCACCCCTTTGCCCATGGCAACCACTATTACACTCTTTTATTCCATGAGTTTGGCTATTTTAAATACCTCACATAAGTGGAATTATAAAGTATTTGTCCTTCTGTGACTTAGCATTCTGTCCTCTAGATTCATCCATGTTGTCATAATATATGTATCTTATAAGTGAAAGCTATAAATAGGAAAGCAGCTGGTGATGAACACTTGGGAGGCATCAAAATGGGTAAGATCACTCTGAGAATAAATGTTTTAAAAGAGGCCAAGCACACAAGCTGAACCAGGGCAAATACCTGCAATCACAGGCCAGAGACAGGACCCATCTAATCAGAGAAGAAGGAATTCAGATTATTCAGTTACCATTTTCTGAGCAGCTAATATATTCCAGAGACTATTCTAGCATCAAAAAATAATGAAAGATGAATATAGTCAATGGTATTACAATATGCTTGCCAAACTATAATGAGTTACCTTATCCCCCTATCATGGTAGTGTTAGGGATGAAGAAATAAGATGTAAGAAGCCAGGATCCTAATAACTGCCAGGCAGTATTAAGAAAGCAACACCCTCATTAGTGAAAACCTTGTGCAGAGTCTAAATCTCTACTCTCACCTGGCAATACTGAGGGACCATGACCCTCCTTGATAGGTTGGCACCAGAGAGGCCTCCCAGACAGTCAGAACTTCCAACACTATGGAGTGGTAATGAAAGTACTGCCTCCTCCCCACCTCCAGTGATGTCAGTGGGAGGCCTTATTTGGACCTGTAAGTCCTAATCTTGCCCAGCAGTAATGAAAAGCACTCGCACCTTGGGCATCAATGGAGACCAAATGGGGAACTTGGAATTCTGACCTACCTGACAGTAACAAGTAACACCCCATCTTTCCCCTGCTAGAGCAATGTCAAAGTAAACTAGTTAAAACAGAAGATCTCAATAAGATCTAAATTCTCATAATGCCCCAAATATTCAGGTTTCAACAGAAAATCACTGACACACTCATCCCATGAAACAGGAAGATCTCAGATTGAATGAAAAAAGACAATCAGTAGATGCAGGAACAACATGACTGAGATATTAACATATATTTTAAAGTAGTCATCTGAAAGAGGGTCAGAAGGAGGGAAGATACGTAAAATGAGTGAAGAAGCATGGGGGATACCAGCATGTTATGGAATGAATAAGTCACGAAGTAGAAGGCACAGCATAAGGAATATAGTCAATGATATCCCAACAGTGATGTGTGGGTGTAGATGGTAGCTACACTTGTGGTGAACACAGCATAATAGATAAACTTGTCAGATCATCATGGTATACACCTGAAACTAAAATATCATTGTATGTCAACTATATTCAAATAAAAAAATAATTGTAAAAAATAGTTATCTTAAAATGTTTCGATAAGAAATTATGAAAATCAGTTAAAATAATGAAAAAATAGGAGTCTCATCAAAGAAATGAAAGATATAAAGAACTAAATGAAAATGTAAAAATATACTAACCAAAAAAAAAAAAAATACAGTAACTGAAAAACAAAGCATAACAAAAAACCCTTAATGGATGGGCTCATCAACAGAATGCAGGGGGCAGAAGAATCAGTGAAAAAAAAATAGAAATTACTGAATCTAAATAAGAGAAAATGGATTAAAAAAGAAAAGAGCCTCAGGGATCTCAGAGATTATAACAAAAACATAACTATCATGTCATTGGAGTCCTGGAAAGAGAAAAGAAAGAAGATAGAGCAGAGAAGGTATTGAAACAAATAATGGTTGAAAACTTCCTAAATTTGGTAAGAGACATAAGCCTACAGATTCAAGAAGTTGGGTAAACTCCAAACATTATAAACCCAATAAAATCCACACCAAAACACATTATAGTTAAACTTCTGAAAAGTAAAGACAAAAACTCTTAAAAGCAATTAGACAGTAAGGGCACCTTGCCTTTGAAGAAAAAAAGAATTTGAATTGGCAGGAAATTTCTTATCAGAAACCAAGGAGGACAGAAAGAAGTAACAAAATATTTTTCAAAGGCTGCAAGAAAAGAACACTGAACTGAAAACCTATATTCAGCAAAAACATTCTTCAGAAATGAAGGGGCAATAAGACATTTTCAAATGAAGTAAAACAAGGAAAATGTAGTATCAAAAATCTACATCAAAAGACCATCTAGAGTACGTTCTCTAAACAGAAAGAAACAGCAAAAGAAGGAACCTTGGAACATCAGAAAGGAAGAAATAAGAGTAGAAAAAATGAAATATGAGTAAATGAATTACATTTCTCTTCTCTACAGTTTCCTAAATTATGTATGACAGTTGAAGAAAATTTATAACACTATCTGATATGGTTCTAAATGAATGTAAGAGAAATATTTAAGGTAATTACAATCAGGGAATGGGAAAAGCATATGAATATAGGTACATTTTCTGCACTTCACTTGAACTTAAAAAATAACATCATAGACTGTGATATACTATGTGTATCTAATGTAATGCCTAGGACAACCACTATAAAAGCTATTCAAACAGATGCATTCGAAAACACTATAAATACATCAAAATTAACTTTCAGAGTATTCAAGTAATCCAACAGGAAGGTAGAAAAAAAGCCCAGAGAAACCAAAACCAGAAAATTATCAGAAATCAAAAATAAAATGGAAACTTTAACCATAATATAGCAATCTTACACTGAAATGATCTAAATACACCAACTAAAAGAGATTGACAGAGTAGATTAAAATAATATAACCCATGATATACTATCCATAAGAAACTCTAAATATAATGATATAGGCAGGTTATAGGTTAAAAAAAATAATGGGAAAGATGTATTATGCAAACCATAATCAACAACAACAACAACAACAACAACAACAACAACAAAACAGTAGTGGCTCTATTAATGTCAGATGAAGCAGACTTCAAAGCAAAGAAAATTACCAGAAATAGAGCAGGACATTATATGCAATGATTAAAAAGGCAATCCAATCATAAATATGTATGCGACAAACAATAAAGCTGCTAATTTTGTGAAAAAAGAACTGACAGAATTGAGAGGAGAAATTAACAAATCCACAACTTTAGTGAGAGACTTCAACACCCTTCTCAACATTTTATAGGATAACCAGGCAGAAAAGCAGTAAGGATCCAGAACCATTCAACCTCATCAAGAACATTTATAGAACATTCCACTCAACAACAGCAGAATAAACTTTTCTTTTTTCAGTGCCTTTGGAAAATATACCAAGATAGACCTTATTCTTAAAACAAGGCTCCACAAAACAAGGCTCCACAAATTTAAAGGATTTGAAGTCATAAACAGTGTACTGTGTGACTACAATGGAATTAAGACAGAATCACTAATAGAAAGATAACAGGAAACTCTCCAAATACTTAGACATTAAACAATATACATCTTAATGATCCATGGTCAAAGGGGAAGTCTCAAGAAAATTTTAAAAAATATATGAAACTGAATTGAATTGAAAATATATCAAAATTTGTGTAACACAACTAAACACAGCTGAGAAATTTATAGCACTTAAATGTTTTTGCATGAGTAAAACAGAGAAGTCTCAAATCAATAAAAATAAGACTAAAAATAAACGTAAAATAAATCCGCCTTAAGAATAAAAACAAGTGCAAACTAAACCCAAAGCAAGCAGAAGGAAAAAAAAATAATAAAGATAGTAACAGAAATCAATGAAATTGAAAATAGAAAATCAAGGAAATCAATGCAACAAAGAACAAGATCTTTTTTAAAAATTGACAAAATTGACCAACCTTTAAGAAAACTGAAAGAAAAGAGAGGTGACACAAATTATCAATATCACAAGTGAAATGTGGGATATCAACACAGGCTCTCAAAACATCAAAAGGATAATAAATGAATACTATGAACAACCTTACAAACATAAATTTAACAACTTGGATGAAATGAATCAATTCCTTGAAAAGCACAACCACAACTTACCCATTAGAAACAGATAATTTGAATTTTAATGCCTGTAACTATTAAAGATATTAAACTCATAATTTATATTCTGGAAAAATAAAAACAACTCCAGCTCTGGATGGTGTCACTGGAGAATTCTACCAAATATTTACAGAATAATAAGACATATTCTGCACAATCTCTTCCAGAAAAAAGGAGGTAACACTTCTCAATTTCCTTTATGAAGCTAATATACCTGTGATACTCAAACCAGAGAAAGTATTCCCCTGATATCAAAACTAGCACAAAAAAAAGAAAGAAAAAGAAAAAGAAACACACTAAAGACAAATATTCCCCCTGAATATACGCACAAACTATTTTAACAAAATATTAGCATACAGAATTCAGCAATATATAGAAGGAATTATATGCCAAGACCAAAGCGGTGTTTATTCCAGGGGTGCAAGGCTGGTACAATATTTGAAAATCATCACTGTAACACACCATATGTACTCATGTGATCATATCAATCAATGTAGAAAAATCATTTGGAAAAATTCAACATCAATTCATTAAAAAGAAAAAAACCCTCTCTGGAATACAGGAACACAGTGGAACTTCCTTATCTTGATAAAGAACATCTGCAAAAATTAACAGCTAAAGTCAAACTTAATTGTGAAAGAATGAATGCTTTCTTCTAAGTTTGAGAACAAATCAAAGATGCCTGATCTTCCCATTTTTATTCAAAACAGAGCTAGATGTTCTAACCAGTGCAATAGGCAATAAAAGGTATAAAGATGTTAAAAAAAAAAAAGGGGGCAGGGAGGAATAAAGCTATCCCTATTTGTGGAGGACCTTACTGTCTAAACAGAAAAATCTCAAGAAATCTACAAAACAACTCCTAACCTAGCAAGTGAGTTTAGCAAGGCTGGAGAATATGAGACAAGCATATAAAAATTAATTGTATTTCTATATATGAGCAATAAACATGTGGATACAAAAAGTAGAAACTCTATGTACCATGTACCATCATTCAAGAAAATGAAATATTTAGGTATAAATCTAACAAAACATGTACAGCTTTTTTTGTAGATATAAACTAAGATAGTTCTAAAATTTTCATCAGGGCACCAGGGTGGCTCTGTCAGTTAAGCATCTGACTTCCACTCAGGTAATGATCTCACAAGTCTGTGAGTTTGAGCCCTTCATCGGGCTCCCTGCTGTCAGCACAGAGCCCACTTCAGATCCTCTGTCCTCCTCTCTCTCTCTCCCCTCCCCTCCTTATTTCTCTGTCTCTCAAAATAAATGAACAAATTTAAAAAATAAATAAGTAAAATAAAAGTTTTATCTAAAGGTAAAGGAACTAGAAAAGCTAAAACAATTTTGGAGGAAAAAAATAAGGTCGGTCTACTTGGTTTCAAGATCTAGTAGATCGTTACAGTAACCTACAATATCTGATGCTGGGGGAAGGATAGATGCATAAATCAATAGAAAAGAACAGAGAACTCAAAAATAAACCCATACAAATATGTAAATATGCCAAGTGATTTTTGAGAAAGGAGTGAAGTAATTCAATGGAGAAAACAGAGCCTCTTCAACAAATGATGCAGATGTAAGGCACCATGCATAGGCCAAAAAAAGAACTTCCATCTAAACTCATACCTTATACAAAAAATACTACTACTAATAATAATAATAATAATTCAAAATGGATCACAGACTTTATAAAATTATAAAAGTTTTAGGAGAATATAGGAAGCAGTATTCATAACTTAGGGCCAGGCAAACAGTTCTTAAAATTGACATGGAAAGCAGGATTTATAAAAGGAGACTATGATAAATGGGACTTCATCAAAATTAAAAACTGTGTTCTGCACAGGACCATAACAAGCAGGTTAAAATGAAACAAAACAAGCTACAGCGTGGGAGAAAATATTTGTAAACCAAATAAGCAACAAAGGAATACTGTCTAGAATATATAAATAATGCTCAAAATTCAACAGTAAAAATGAATACATGGACAAATACCCAAATAGTCCAATTAGAATATGGGCAAAAGTCTTGGTCAGACATTTCACTGAAGAAGATATACTGATGACAGATAAGCATATGAAACTGTGTTCAAAAATCAATAGCCATCAGGGTAATGCAAAAGAAATAAAGAGACATCACTACCCACTTTTCAGGGTGGCTAAAAATGTTAAGAAATGAATGGCACCACCAATTATTCATATATCAGCAGTAGGAATGTGAAATGACACAGCCACTCTAGAAAATAGTTTGGAGGTTTCTTGGGGGAAAAACATAAATTAAACAAGCTTTCTACTACATTACAACCCAGCAACTGCACTGCCGGGTATTTATCCTGGAGAAATGAAAACTTATGTTCACACACAGAAATACTGTACTTAAATGTTTATGGCAGCTTTATTAGTCGTAGCCAAAACCAGGAATCAGATCAGATATCCTTCAGTGGGTGAATGGGTAAACAGATTGTGGTATATCTATACCACAGACACCACCTATCAATAAAAAAGAGCAAGCCATTGATTAATATATCCAACAATCTATACAAATCTCCAGAGAGACTTATGCTAAAAAGGAAAGCCAATCCCAAAGTGTCACATACTATATAGTTCCATTTACATAACATTTTTGAAATAACAAAAATGGAGATCAGTGGTTGCCAGGAGTGAGGGGTGTGGAAATGGGGAGGGTAGAGGCTGCTGCTATAAAAAGGAAGCATAAGAGGGGCACCTGGGTAGCTCAGTTGGTTTAGCACCCAACTCCAGCTCAAGTCATGATCTCTGGTTCATGTGTTCATGCCCCGTGTAGGGTTCTGTGCTGACAGCTCAGAGCCAGGAGCCTGCTTCAGATTCTGTGTCTCCCTCTCTCTCTGCCCCTCCCCCACTGTGCACCCTCTCTCCCTCTCCCCCTCTCCCTCCCTCTCTCTCTCTCTCAAAAATAAATAAATATTAAATATATAAAGAAAAAAAAGGAAGCATGAGGGATCCCTGTAGCGGTGGAGCTGGTCCATGTCTTGACTGTACTAATGTCACTATCTGGGGCATGATTTGTACTGCAGTTTTGCGAAACATCATTGGAGGAAACTGTATAGGGTATGTGAGGTCTCTCTGTATGTTTCTTAACAACTGCATGTCAATCTGTAATTATCTTAAAATTGAAAGCTTATTTTTAAAATCCCTAAATCAGCATCCTGCTTTATTAAAAATAAATCAAAGACTTTAAATAACATCACATTAATCATAATAAAGCCAACAAAGACAAAACACATATTTTTAGGCAGACTGTCATTACTAAAAGCAAAATTCTAAATCCTATTTTTTTCTTAATGCTCTCGCTTCAGGGTGATTTCTACTTATATTGAAATAAGAAGCACCTATATTTCTTGGAACTGTGAGCTGTCTTCTTCCCCAAGAGAGTTCTGGAAAGATGGTGATAACATTTTAAAAGGCATGTGGGCATAAAGGAAGTGCTTGGAGCACATGTTGTCTTCTAAACCTCTTGGCTTAAATGCACTGGCTTCTATTTCAAATTTATCTATTTTCAGCTTGCTTTCATAACTGTATTTAGGTTAAGAAGGATGTTAAGTGCCAAATCTGGAAGACAATTAAGATTTCCAAAAGATTATACTTTAAATAAAATCATAACAAGGAACAGAAGAATTTTATTAAAATGTGTAACTTATTTGCATCAGGGAAAGAGTTGGTGGATATATTTAGCAAACCGGATATGCATGATCTTGCCATTCAAGAACATTAGAAAAATCCTGTTTTGGAGCCCTCATTTCCTAAAAAAAAATACTCAAAAATGAGAAGCTGCTAATGCTCATAACTGGATTTGTTGACCCTGATTCCCAAATAAAGACAGGCTTCTTTTGCAATCAATCCTGGTAGACTTACCCCTTGGCAATCTGTCGTTCCAGTTCATGAGCTCCTTATTCACCAAATACATGATGGGTGTATTTGGTGAATATATTCTCCAAACATATTCTTTGCAACAAGAGCAACCTTTGTTTTGCATGTGTGCAGCACCAATAAAATATACAGAACCAATGGAAATTAGTATTTAATAAAATCAATTGTACATTTTACAATCAATGCACTCTCTTGTATTTTTGCTTCTGTATCTTAGCATAAAACAGATAGCACCACTCTTCTGTTTAAAACTCTTCAGGGGCGCCTGGGTGGCTCAGTCGGTTAAGCGTCCGACTTCAGCTCAGGTCACGATCTCACGACCCGTGAGCTCGAGCCCCGCGTCAGGCTCTGGGCTGATGGCTCAGAGCCTGGAGCCTGCTTCCGATTCTGTGTCTCCCTCTCTCTCTGCCCCTTCCCCGTTCATGCTCTGTCTCTCTCTGTCTCAAAAATAAATAAAACGTTAAAAAAAAATTTAAAACTCTTCAAAGACTTCCCATCTCTGCCAAGCATTCTGTACTTTTCCCACTGCTAGGGGAAAAGAATGCTTTTCCCCTAGACAGCCACATCCCCCCCTCCCTGGACTCCCTGGAATTATTCTCAAAAGTCCCCTCCCCAGACACGTTTGTCCTGGGAATCTTACTTAACATCCCATCTAGCCTATCCCACACTCACATCCTGTAGGCTTCATTGATTGTTTCTTTTTACAGCCCATCTTCACCAGTAGAATATAATCTAAAGAGCAGGAATTTGTACCTGTTATTGTTCACTGCGCTACTTACAGCACTTTTCTCATGACAAGGCACAGATTATGTGCTTGAACAGTTATGCTGAATAAATGGAAGAACTTATGTTTTTCTTGCCTTGCCATGTTTCCACAAACATTTGTTTAGTATTTATGAGGTTGATGGCATCATGCTAGCACTGGAAGCAACTACAGGCTAGACACCATCTCTGCTCTCACAGGTTCCGCCGTGGATGGAAAGGGTGAAGTGAGAGAAGGGTATTGAAAACAGACAACATAGTGCTTTAGGCTCAATAACCCACTACAGGACCAGGCTGCATCTTGCTAAAATGATATACAAACAGACCACAACATAGCCCTTAACATCTTTACCCTTAGGGATCTGCCTAATGAGGGCATGGTATAAAGAGAGACAGACAGGGGTTGGTTGAGGAAAAAAATAAGATAATACAGTGTTGTGTGCATTAGGTTGAATCAAATAATGGGAATTCTCAGTGCATGGAGGAAGGACTGTCTAGATGGCATGGAAGGCTCTAAGAGCAACACTTGAACTAGGTCTTAAAGGATTAATGACTGATTTTTAATAGTGCTCTGCAAACAGAAAGCTAGAATGAACTGCAAAGGGGAGCTGAGGACACACTATCTTGAACATCTAAACAACTTTTTATTTGAATGGATCCATCAGGGCAGCCATGTAGCACAAGGCTAAGTGGTGCATTAGCATCAAAATCTATGTGAAAGCCTCCCTCCCACCTTCTACTGGATTAGTGCAGTACACAGCCTATGCAGCTGACCATGTAGCCCTAATTCTGACAAAGTAATATTATTTTCCATGCTTAAATGTTTTATAATTTAAGAAACATATTCACATTTGTTATCTCATTAAAATCTTATAATATGGGTAGTGGATACCCCTGTCTCTATTTTTTTTTTTTAAAGACTAGGAAATTAGGTTTAAGAGACTTATTTTCACCCACTCCCAAAGTTATGCAGCTAGATAATGACCAATGTGGAAATACTGCCCAAATTTTCTGGTATCAAGTCATCATGCACAGGTGTCTGTTCAATTGCTACCACCTTTACTAGGTAGTACAGTCACTGAAGAAAGGAGCCACATCCCCATGACCACAATAGTCCTTAGGACCTTATACACAGTTCATTCATTATAACAGCAGGGAAAGCAAAATGCATTGGGTTTCAGGGGCCTTGGTGGATCTCTCGGTAAGAAAATCAAGATCACTCCTGATTTTTCTCCATTTTCTCCGTGAAATAAGAAGAAAGGTCATTATTGAATGTAAAGAGCCAGGTAAATTTTACAGATTTTATAAGAGAGGAACAGGTGTGAAATAGTAATTTAGGGCACTAGGAGGGTGAATGGACTAACAAAATGTGCTTGTAGGATTGACAGGCAGGAAATTGGGGCCACATAGCGTTTATGATAATACATTAAAGTAAAACTAGTCAGTATCACTGGGTGTTTTCTCCAGCGCTGTTGAGTGGTTCAAGTGCAGGTATAAAAAAAAGACAAAGTGGGCTCAGCCGAGGCTGCAGCTGTACCAGTCAAGGATGATGACAGGAACTATGTACAAGGGAAAATAAAGCTATGCCAATGAGGGAGTATAAAGTTGAACTTGAAATATAAGCTGAATGCGGGGCACCTGTGTGGCTCAGTTGGTTAAGCGCCCGACTTCGGCTCAGGTCATGATCTCGCAGTCCGTGAGTTCGAGCCCCGCGTCGGGCTCTGTGCTGACAGCTCAAAGCCTGGAGCCTGTTTCAGGTTCTGTGTCTCCCTCTCTCTCTGACCCTCCCCCGTTCATGCTCTGTCTCTCCCTGTCTCAAAAATGAATAAACATTAAAAAAAATAAAAAAAAAAAGAAATATAAGCTGAATGAAATGGTCATGAGGACTTGAGAAGGATAATGGAGATTTAAAAAGTAATAAGGTCAATGGGTTTTAGGTCTTCATGGAATCAAAAGTCACTGGAGTTGAAGATAGTGGAAGAATGCAATTAGAAAGAAGGCAACAGAGTTCCTGGAAAATTAATAGGTGCTAAATACTATATATTTTTTTATGAATGAATATACTACAACTTTCTCCTAAATGTCAGAAGTTAGATCAAATGATCTCTTATAACCCTCTACGTTAAATTCCAGAAGATTTACATTTAAATTTGTTTTTAATGTTTATTTATTTTGAGAAAAAGAGAGATAGCTTAAGCATGGGAGGGGAAGAGAGAGAGAGAGAGAGAGAGAGAGAGAGAGAGAGAATATCCCAAGCTAAGCATGAAGCCTTATGGGGCTGGATCTCACACAAGGGTGAGATCATAACCTGAGCCAAAATCAAGTGTCGGATGCTCAGCCAACTGAGCCACTCAGGCGCCCCTATGTTTAGATTTCTAAGGTAAGTTTCTGATTTATTCAGCAAGAAAATATTGTTTGCAATATTTTGACATCATATTATTTTACCAGTAATAGGTTTGAAATTCTAAGAAGCCTGAAACAGTCTCTAATACTGACACTTACATGCTGCAATTTAAAATTGGGCTTCTCACATTATTTTGCATTTACACTTTTGATTGTCTCAGTTAAAGATATTCTGTATTTCTGTATTTGGATGGGGGGTGCTGTCTTCTTTTTCCGCTTTAGTAACCACGGTTGGGGGCCATTGGTGAGGACAGGATAAAAACGTACCATGTAAGAGAAGCTCATAGGATTTGGGGATATCTAACCTGAAACAAAAAGGAAAAATACAGCAGTCCAAAGATAATGAAGGGAAGCCTGTGAAGACAAGGTCTTAATGATTAAGAGTTTACGCTCTAGTATCATTTAGACCTTGGTTTGAAATTAACCTGTGGGACTTGAGTAAGTTACCTTTATGTTTCTAAGACACATTTTTTTGTCTTCTATAAAGCATGGCCAAGCACGCTGTTTTTAAAGTTGGTGAGAAAAGGAAGTTGATTACATGAACTATAAGGTCCACCCCAAATCTACAATTTTTTGATCCCACATCCAATGGGGTGAAATATTCATGTTTTTGAGACTAGAAGCCCCTTGTCTTCTACAGAAAACATGCTTCAAACAGAGATCTGCTTGGTTCCTCAGATCCACTTAGAGAGCTATGAAGCCCAGGGAGATAATATATGGGTTACATGCAATGGAGAACTCAATGATTTTACCTCCAAAACTGGAACCCAGTCTGGGAGACCCAGCTACTTCTGGGCTTAGGACACTACTGCCAACTCTGGAAGGAGTTCATGTGCTGGAAGCAGGGCCAACATTTAGCAAAGCTCTTACTTATGTGAGTCTATCTTTAGATTGATGCTGACAAGTAAGATTCCACAACTGGTTGTTAAAATATTTTACCATGGTTTATAGTTTTTAATGTATTTTAAGAGGAATAGATTTGAAACAGTTGTTTCCTAAACTTGTTGAAAGATTTCTCATCATTTCAGCAAAACTTGAATGCATGTCATTGTACACTAACAGTAGAGCATACATGCTGTAGGTTGGAAAGAGCAGAAATCACAGAAGCCAGAAAGAATCACCTGTTTCTGTCAGGTTTGTTTGATGTAGGGAAGGTATGTAATTTTTTAAGGAAAGTCACGTTATTTCCCACTGGGGCATCTGGGTGGCTGAATCAGTTGAGTCCCACTTCAGCTCAGGTCATGATCTGGTGGTTTG
Organism: Panthera leo; assembly: GCF_018350215.1. Classification (NCBI taxonomy): domain Eukaryota; kingdom Metazoa; phylum Chordata; class Mammalia; order Carnivora; family Felidae; genus Panthera; species Panthera leo. The sequence continues at coordinate 43,847,940 of NC_056688.1, read as the reverse complement.
TGAGTTTGAGCCCTGCATCAGGCTCTCTGCTATCAGTGCAGAGCCTACTTCAGATCCACTGTCTCCCTTTCTCTCTCTCTCTCTGCCTCTCTCTCTCTCTCTCTCTAGCTCTCTAAAAAAATAAACATTAAAAAAAATGATATCTCCCATCTAGCACTGGAGAGCTAAAAAAAAGACCAAACAAATGTAATAGGGATGGACGCCTTGCAATCTAGGTCAAAGATCTTTGATTTTTTTTAATGTTTTTATTTATTTTTGAGAGAGAGAGAAAGAGAGACAGAGCACGAACAGGGGAGGGAACAAAGAGGGAGACACAGAATCTGAAGCAGGCTCCAAGCTCTCAGCTGTCAGCACAGAGCCTGACGCAGGGCTTGAACTCATGAACCATGAGATCATGACCTGAGCCAAAGTCAAACACCTAACCGACTGAGCCAGCCAAGCACCCCTAAGTCAAAGATCTTTGAATTCGGAATGATTTAAGTTTGAATTGTGGACCTGGTGACCTTAGATAAGTTACTCAGTTTCCTCATCTGTTATTATGGACACAATAACATCTATTTTAGAAAGACTTCATAAGCATAAAATATGATAATGTAGTATCTAGCTTAGTGGCTGACACTTAGAAAGTAGTCAATAATTTATTGTCAAGAGATATCTTCAGTGGCCCTTTGCTAGGAATGCTAGCAAAGGGGTGTTTGAGTTACTTGGTCTAGGTGATAATCTTAAGCATTCCTTTCATTTAAAATTTTTCCTTACCTACGATACATTTGACATTTTGCTAGGCATTAGGACTATAAAAGTCCTACTCCCTGTCTTTAGGAGCTTACAAGTTATTAGAGAAAGAAATAAGGAAATAGCAGGAAAACACAATGTGCTATGAAATCATAAGGGGACAGGTACTGACAGGGACTGGAAGCCAGAAGTAGCATTGGTTGGAGAAGATTTACAGGGACTTTTTAAATAGAAGGACATTATAAGTTGAAGAAACAGAATTATAGAAAAGTGAGACATGGCAGAATATGGAAAGAAAGCAGCCTAGTTGAAATAAAATACAATTTACAATTCAGACTCCTGGTTTCTGTGGTCTATGTCATGTGTTCCTATGGGACTAAGAAAATTTACATAACTCCTTTAAGCCTCAACTGACTGATCTGTAAAGTGGACTTTTAAGCCTACTTTATAACATTGTTGTGAGGCTTAAATGAAATAAGTTTTACTGCAGAAATATATGTATTTCTTTTTACCCCCAACATTTCCATACTAGCATAAGTATAAGCAGACATCCTCTCTCAGACCCCTGCTTCTAACCTATTCTCTGCTTCTAACCATGAAGGCTGAGGGACCTTTTCAAAATTAACACCAGGTAAAAGCACACTTCTGTTTAAAAGCCCCAAATGATTTCCATTGCCTTCTAAACCAAATAATTAATGAAAGGTTATGTGGTCTTGCATGATTTGTCCCCTGTTTCACCTTTCATGACTCACCTTCCCCCATGGTCTGTGCTCCTGCCACTCTGGCCCTCTTCCAGTTCACACATGTCTATGCCCCCTCCTACACTTTGTATTTTACATACTGCCTCTACCTAGGACCCCTGTGTCTCCCTCTTTGCTTATATAATTTCTAGTCATTCTCCACGTCTTATGTCAAGTGCACCTTCCCCATTCTTCCTGATTAGGTCACATGCCCCTACCATACTTGCTCTCTTTCCTTTGTAGCTCTCAACAAAAATGAAACTTTACATTCACTTGGGTGAGAATGGGCATTCCTCTCAGCTCCATGACTGCTACTCCAGGAAAGCCTGGAATGTATCTGTTGTTGCTTGACCTATAAGATTAGTGTTCTTTGCTTGGCAATGGATCTCTCCACTAAGTATAATGCCAAGTATATGGCAGGTATTCAGGAAGTATGTTTTTGAATGGATGGTTAAATAAAAACTCCAATTCAGTGACTGATCATATTGTCTGTAATCAATGGGAGTGGTTTTTGTTACTGTTGTTGTTCTCCATTATTTCATGTTTAGGGTATTTATAAATCAGGTATAGATGTAAGTCAATGAGAGAGAAAAAATAATGCTAGGGAAGTAGGAAGGGAACAGATAATGGAGGGTCTTGTATATCTTCCTAAATACTATGGGTTTTATCCAGAAGCACTAAAGGAGTTAAAGCAGAGTAGCATCATGAACAGGTTGATGTTTAAGAAACTTCTGATTACAGGGGCGCCTGGGTGGCTCAGTCGGTTAAGCGTCTGACTTAGGCTCAGGTCATGATCTTGCAATTCATGAGTTCAAGCTCCACAACAGGCTCTGTGCTGACAGCTGAGAGCCTGGAGCCTGCTTCAGATTCTGTGTCTCCCTCTCTCTCTTCCCCTTTCTCACTCATGCCCTGTCTCCCTCTCTCAAGAATAAATAAACATTTAAAAAATAAAAAAATAAAAAGGAGTCTGTAAAATAATAGTATTGCATAAAGGAGAAAAAATTTCTTTGGACCAAAATTTGTTCACTGAAATCTTATGTTGCAAAAAAGAGCTTTATCAAGTGCCTACATGTAAACTGTAGGATACAGAATATTTACTACCTAAACTACTGACTTTGCTAACAAAAGTTAAGAGTCATGGTTAACTGGATAATTAAGCAAATATTCCAAATAAAATTAAATTTGACTATGCTCAGAACACTATCACAAGTAACGCATTTTCTCTGTTGTTATTTCTCTCCATTATACATAAACACACAAGGCCTATTCTCCTGTAAAATTATTTTACTACATAGTCTGTATTTACCCACCTAAATGTTATTTTTCATTGCTATGTTTGCATAAAAACCAAGATTATAAAAGATTTAAAAGCATATATTCAAAACTACAGCTAGAGTAGATGATAAATGATAATTCACCAATTGCTAGTCTTTTCACTGTAATTGAACTCAAGGAACACAATAGTTCTGTTGTTATTCTTGTTTTCATCATAAAGTTCTGTAGTCTCATGCAGTACAAAATGTCATTGTAACTTCTAATATTGGAGAATATAGTTTGACCTCTCTACTTTCTTACATTCTTGGTATAAGTTTAAAGATATCCCTTCTTGACTTGGATTCAAATTCTAGGCAAAATTCTGTTTCTTCACACTATACAATAAGTTATGATTTCCAGGTGGTCATACATAAGTAATGGTTTCAGTAAAAGCAATCAACAGAAAGCATATTTAGAGGATGGAAGGAACAACAGATGTGCATGGATTCTTCTAAAATTCCTGCACTTTTGGGGCTCCTGGGTGGCTCAGTCGGTTAAGTGTCCAACTTTGGCTCATGATCTCCTAGTTCATTGATTTGAGCCCCACATCAGGATCTGTGCTGACAGTTCAGAGTGTGGACCCTGCTCTTGATTCTGCGTCTCCCTCTCTCTCTGCCCCTCCCCCATGCGCGCATTCTCTCTCTCTCTCTCTCAAAAATAAATATTTAAAAATTTTTAAATAAATAAATAAAATCCCTGCACTTTCATTTGTCTATTATTTCTTTAGAGTTTGTTTCCTAATTAAGGGCATTTGGACATATTATTTCAAAAAGTAACTGACAAAGGATACCTCTGGACACATCACTAATGAAGAGTCTAAGTTGCCAATAACCCTATCACTTTAAACACCATATAAAAGACATTCTCAGTGTCTAATCATTCTTACTCATCTCTTCCTCTTTCCCCGCTACAAAAACAAAATGCAAACAAAACTAAAATACTGAGAATACTCCCAGTGTTTATAAGTTAATTTCAAGTGTATAAGATGAATTAATTTGTTATAACAAAGGTAAGCTGACATGTTAGCATGCATGAATGGAATGACACTAAATTTTAAGTCACATAATTATACATGTTATTCTTAACTCTTTTCCTTCTTTGATATTCCTTATACTTTTAACTTGAATGACCTAATTTTAATTGTAAAAAAAAATTGAAAAGTTAAGAATTAGATTGTTATATTCAGCTTCATTTCAATCACTAATTAGCCTAAATTTCCTTGAATGACAAACATAAAACTAATTTTACAAAACAACTTTAACTGTCACACCTCAGCAAAGCTGAAAAAAAGACCCACATTGTCATTGTATCCACTAGGTAAAATGATAAATAAAATACATATAAAATTATACAGACTACCAAAAATACTTAAGACCTAAACAAAATTATTATTGTCTCCAAACCATAAAAAATGTGAAATCAAAATTTTATAATTTTAATGAAATATCTGCCAATTGAAACATACCTCAAGTAATTATCTACAATTCTCTATATATGTATATATTATACACATACATAAATATGCATGCACTCAGATGCATACACATATTAAAGCAATAGAAAAATGAATTTTTAAAACTCGAACCTCAAAATCATAAAACATAAAAATGCTTTCACATTTTTAGCAACAGAAAACTTTTAAATGTGGAACGTGAGCATATTTTAATACAAATATTACTTTGGGAATTGCAAGTGTACATGCAACGGTACCTACATACCTTTACATAGACTTACACATATCTTAAGATGGTTCTGACATGTATGACGACTCCTACCTAAGAATCGGAGCCGCTCCAAGCACACATACCCCAGGTATACCGCAGTCAACACAGAAAGTGTGAGGACTTGGAACAAGCTGAGAGAGGGAAGAGGTTAGAGATGCAAAGGGAGAGGAGGGGGAGGGGATGCAGGGTAACCATTGTCAGTATCTTCTCAGATCTGACAGAGAATCAGTGCAAGGGATTGAGGTAAATACTGGGCAAATCGTCTTTTAACTGTGAGTTTTCTAAGCCTCAAGACCTCGTACTATTAGGCAGATTTATATACAATGAAAGCATGCCCGAAGAGTACTTTCCCTTAAAGCGGCAGAGTGGAAATATGAAGTAGCCAGAATGTGGACTGAGATCTGATCCCAAAGTCCAAGATTTTTGCACTGCATTACCCTACAAAGATGACCCAGAGAAACTGTGTAACATGCCCAAATCTCAGTATACCCAAAGCTAAAGAAAGTACAAAATGGACACACCCGTCTCAGAAGTCTTCCCTAGAGTCTTTTCACATGCACATTCCCCTGAGCCCATAAAATGTATAAGCTATTTGAGGGAAAAATTTCAAAAGCCTAAGGATCAGAGAATTATAGAGCTACAACAGACAATAGCAATTGCCTAGAGTAAGGGTCCTTAATCTAAGGTCCATGCAGCTGTAAGAGTGTTAGGATGGCACAGAATTATTGAAACTGCATATAGGTTTATTTGAGAAGATTTCCATATTTCTGGTAAGAAAATTCATAGATTTCATGGTATTCTCAAAGAGGTTGTGGTTCATAATGTTTAGAATGAGTGATATAAAACAAATGACTTTTTGTAGATGAGAAATTACAAGTACAGAGAACTACAATGACTATGGGGAACCACAGAGCAGGATAGTGGGAGAACAGCTCCTAGAACAAAGGTCTCTTCCTTTCTATTCCAATACTTTTTCCACATGTAATACTCCATACCATGAATGTGCAAAAGAAAAGTTGGATCTGCGGAGAATGACTCATAAATATGAAAGTGAGAAGTCTTAGTGTTGTTAAGTGGACCACAAGTCCCTCCCTGCTTTGCTTTTCAAGACAATAAGAAAATCTGTGGTTAGTTTTACATGGTTCAATTTTTAGAGTGAAGCAGTATCTCCTGTTTTACAAATTATGGCACAAGGCTAACTGTGGCCATTTTCTAAGAGAACGCAATGACTTAGAACCTGCTAACCTCAGTAAACAAAACCTTGGTGAGCTGTAATTAATGTTCATAGTGCATCTGCTTCATTTTCCTAATGCATTAGTCTTTTTTCCCCTTTTATAGCTCCTATAATCCTTCATAAGCCCTACTTTCAGTAATTTACAGTCAGATTTCTTATCTTATTTTAACATAATAGTGCAATGCTAATTTAGATGTTAGTTTTTGAGGGCAGAGGATTAAAAAATTTTAATAATGTATTCATCAAGGTTTTCAGGCTAACACAGTTGCAGATTTTATAAAAATACCTTAAAGGAGAGACGACATCTATATTTTCAATTCAGTGTGTCTAGCTGGATTTTTCTATATTCTAGATAAATCATCAGGAGCTGAAAAAGAATTTTTCAGTTTGCCTACATGTAAGAATTAATACTGATTATTGAAACCCAGAACTTCACAGAAAATTGCCCTCAGTCATAGTGGCATCCCAACACTGATGACTAGAATTTTGCAATGTACTTTCAAAGGGAAATGGGTATGATACACTTGCAAAAGCACAATGATCCACCCATGCCGCCACCACCACCACTGCTGCTGCCACTGCCACCACCACTACCAGCACCAGCACCACCACCACCACCAACACCACCACCAATACCACCACCAACACCACCACCAACACTAGAACCACCACCATCACCGCTACCACCACTGCCACCACCACCACCAGCACCAGCAGCACCACCACCACGGCCACCAACACCACCACCACCACCACCACCACCACCATCACTACCACCACCACCAACACTAGAACCACCACCACCACCGCTGCCGCCACTGCCACCACCACTACCAGCACCAGCAGCACCACCACCACCGCCACCAACACCACCACCAACACCAACACCACCACCACCACTAGAACCACCACCACCACCGCTGCCGCCACTGCCACCACCACTACCAGCACCAGCAGCACCACCACCACCGTCACCAACACCACCACCACCACCACCACCATCACCACCACCACCACCACCACTAGAACCACCACCACCACCGCTGCCGCCACTGCCACCACCACTACCAGCACCAGCAGCACCACCACCACCGCCACCAACACCACCACCAACACCACCACCACCACCAACACCACCAACACTAGAACCACCACCACCGCTGCTACCGCCACTGCCACCACCACCACCAGTACCAGCAGCACCACCACCACCGCCACCAACACCACCACCAACACCACCACCACCACTAACACCGACACTAGAACCACCACCACCGCTGCTACCGCCACTGCCACCACCACCACCAGCACCAGCAGCACCACCACCACCACCACCAACACCACCACCACTGCCACCAATACCAACACTAGAACCACCACCACCGCCACAGCCACCACCACCACCAACAACAACAACAACACGCCACTGCTACTGCCGAAGCAGCAGTAACAGCATCTTGACCGTTAACTGAGTTTTCACTATGACCAAGTCTACTAAATGTATTGCTGACATTATTGTATGTAATATTCATGACATTGCTATTAATGGATGTTGTCACTCCTTCTAGTATCTACAAAATACCAACATCATCTCATAGATGTTTTCATAGATGAGGAACTTGCATTTAAGGAGGTTAAATGATGGGCTCCTTCTTCCATAACTAGTAAGGAGCCAAGTCTGGATTTGACCCCAAATCACTTCAATTCCAAACCTAGTTCTATTAACCACCAAGTTATTTCATCTCCCATGTCGCTTATTTCACGGCAATAATGCACAGGTTAATGGATGTATTTTCCACACTGATGAAAGACAGGAAGGAAGGAAGGAAGGAAGGAAGGAAGGAAGGAAGGAAGGAAGGAAGGAAGAAAGAACGAAAAGAAAGAAAAATTTTATCATAAATTAAAAATAATAAAGTAGAAAATACATGATTGAAGGAAAAGAAATTAAAGATAAAGTGAACAGCAGAGTGAATAGACTTCGGTTGCAATGGAGCTCTGGAAAAAAGAATGCAAAATATACCTGCAAATTATACTAACAAGTAAAGATCTATAGACATAGTAGGGATTTAACATGCTGGTTCACATTCCTTAGGTTAGAGCATCCAGATCCAATTCACTGAGCCCTGGCATCAAGTTACCATGAATTGAGAGAGTGAATTTGCTTATTGCAAATAGAGGTCTTTTTGCTACAATCCATGGTAAGTAGAAAAATATAATTACCTTATAATTCAGTGTGTATGTAATTCTGTCTCTATGGCCAAGGCTACTAAAAGAAGCAAAAGCTACTACTGAACAGAAGTTTTAGGCAACCCACACCCTAATATGACAAAGAAGGAAAGGCATAGGATACATGTACTCAAAGCACGCACAAAATTTAACAAAATTTGTAGACCACACAGAGACCAAAGATTACATTTTTTAAAGCCTCGGCACATCAGCATTATAGCCAACCCAAATGGTCAAAGAGCATGAAAGTGATGCTCAAGAACAACGTTAATAAATTGTTCCATACTATTTGAAAAATTTCATAAAATTTCACTTGGTGCTCTATTATTAGCCAAAGCACTGAGAATTTGTTTGCCATTACAGATGGTGGAGGATTTCTAGTTTGCATAAAATCAACATCCCATGAAGTCCTGAAAAAAACATATGTTTGCAGATGATTATTCAAAGATAGCACCAGACACCGGAACATTCATTATTCATTAACTGCATCATTACAAATTTAATATGATCCATTCTCCATATTTCACTGAATCTAAGTCCCTGTGGACCAAATGGATACATGCGGTTTTATCTCCCTTTCAGTTCAGATTAGATCAGTCTTTAGGATGACAAGTTAGTTCACCTCATGTAAGAGTTCTGTAAATGTGATAAATGACAAACGTTGGAAATAAACAGATACACATTGTTTTTCTAGACTTGTCAATAGCTATTGGAGGAGAAAACAGGCACTATTCACTGAATGTTCCTGCCTTGGCCCACATAGAACAAATGTCTGTGTGTAATTCTGCCTTCAGGGGAGTATTAGAAGGAAACTTCTATATTGGTCTCTAACTCCTCTTTTATTTTTTAAAATAGCACCAGAGGAAGGAGTATAGAATCTTCCCTGTGACACCTGAATAAAGCTGATTTATAGATCTCTGCATTGCATTTTATGGACATCATATTTTAATCAGGATACTGGTGGAGAGGAGAGTGAATAACAAAAATCAGGTACCCATACCCCACCCTAACCCCCCAGCAACTCAATATATTTTGACCTGCTTTCAAATCTTTGCTCTGTGAGGTCAGACTTACCCCAAACTACTCTCAGGCAGAAATCTTTTTGCTCCTGGTTGTGGCAATAGCTATAAACTGTGAAAGCTACTCATCATCCCATGTCACCATCCTTTTCATAATTAAGGGTTTAGCCAAATGTCATTTCTACTGAGAAACGGTTTTTACATCCCAACTCTAAATCTAATGTCCCTTCTGTGACCCTTTAGCAATTTTAACCCTTTTATAGCACTCACCACAGTCTACCAGATGGTTATTGAAATTATTTGGGTATGTGCCTTGCTCAATGACTAGAATGTGAATCACTAATGAGTAGAGGTTACATGCTGCTTAACTGTGTGATCTCTCAGTCCTTATAGAGCACATTATAGATAAAAGGTATGGGCAGATTTGAATCTATAAAGCTATATATATATACATATGCAACACTAGTTCAGGAAACAGAGTGGCTAACATCAATAAATCAGGTCTTCTACTAAAAGATTCACCAGCGTAATCACTAATAACATCCCAACCACATGTATATGCATGTATATGTGTGCATGCATCACATACAATGCACACACACACACACACACACACACGCACACGCACACACACAGCACTCCAGGCATCTTCCCTTATCTTTCCAAAATTGTGGCTAATAACTCAACCTCTATTTCTTAATCAAGAATTTCTTTGCAAAAAAAATTGCAAATACCATGGACCCTCTTTATAATACAGTATCATAGCACATGGTATAAAAAACAAAATGTGTGCTACTGGTCAACAGTTCTGGCATAGCATAAAAGCACAAAAAAGTTTGCTGAGCTGATCTGAATTTGGCCTAGAAGTTGTTGCCTAAATTTATTATTCCTTCAGATGGCGCTGCTCCTTCCTCTTGCTTCAATGCCTGGTTCTGGATCTGCTTACTTCTTGTGAGCAGAGTGCCCACTGCAGGTGCTCAGGTAATCTGCACCCATTCATCTTTTACCAAGGCTGGTTCACAAGGTGGCCAGTACCATGTGAAAGACTACACCTTGATGCTTAGGTCAATCAGTGGAATCACATAAAACACAACACAACATGGTTCCGTTGAAAAAGCACAAAACTATGTGTCAAAGATCTGGGTTTAAATAATATTCCATAACTTAATATTTATTTGAACTTGGATAGGTCACTTAGCTTGTCTAAACCTCAAATTTTTTATGGGTGAATTGAGCACAATTCTAAAATTTCATAAATACACTTCATAAGATTCCTACGTTATATAATTTGTAAACTTCATTATTATACAGAAGTCAGTGATTCCAGATAACACAACTTAAAATTTATATCTCATTACATTTGTTTCCCTTTGATGTGAGGTAACTCATAATATCACTTTGGTGCTGGTTCCGAGAAAATGTGTTGGCTGTTCATTTTATTGTTCGTTTCCTGCCACTGTTTCTCATGACTGAAAAGAGATCAATGGGTGTCTTGGCAGTATTTGGAAGGCATATTCCTTAGGTAATATTTAGAGGTAGTTACTCATGGGCAAACAGAAATTTTTCTAGATATGAGTCTGCCCTCATGTGGATATCTGAGCCTTATTCTTCATCAGGCAATGGTCAGCTCATTTTTCCTTGAAGCTACTAAACAGCAAACATATATTTTCTTCTGTGCATTTTTGAAGAGCACAGATAGCACCAATTGCCATTTTCCAGTATATATGTTAAATACTTTGGAGGGTTTTCACTGAACTTTCCATTAGAAAAGCTTCCTGAATGAATGAAAGTTAATTGATTAAAAATAGCTTCATGAGCTCTCATTAAAACTTTGAGTGTGACTACACAGACCAGTTTGGAAGAACATTAGTCATCACCTGGTTATTCTCTCCTTGAGTCTACCGTTAGCTAACAATGTGATTTAAGTAAGGAACATGCTATTTAACTTCCCTGTTTTCATTCTTCCTCTTGAAATAGAGGGCATGATATGTTTGCAACTGAGGTCTTCATTGCTTCTAAACGTGATTTAGTGTGGTTTATAATGAAAGGAGCAGATTTCTGAAATCAAATAACCAATTTGGAAGGAAAAAGAATTAAAGGTATCCATAATCTAAGGGAAAAAAATACTGTCTATAGAAATTTATTATACCACTGAGCTCCCTGGAAGTTTAGGTAAAAAGAAAAAAGAAAAAAAAGTCCATCCATCACTATTATATGTTTATGTATATCTATAGTACCATGTATATATAATACAATATATAAAATATGCTTCATATTTATTATATATTTATATTATACATATCTTTATATGTTATTTTCATGGAAACACATTGATTTTCCATATACACATACATCTTCATAAAATTTGTCTCAGAAATTTTTCATGCTGATATTCCTTTATATAAGGACTTTGAACAAGATTGATAATGTCTTTAATATCAGTTTTGTAGAAAGAAACTATTAACAATGTTTTCAATATTTTGAGAATGTAGGCTTTGCTGGCCAATGGGTAATCCTTTACATACATTTTCTATAGTCATTTAAATATCTCTAAAAAGTTGATATTATCATCTCCATTTCTAGACAGGATAAAACCAGAACTTAAAGAAGTTAAGTGATTTCATTTTCGTCAATGAGTTGGTATAATATAAAGTCATTATCATGTTCTGTCCTATATATCTGGACATAATTCAGCAGCCATGCTTCTTTAGAGAGCTCAAACCAAAGAGGAACATACAGTCTCTTCAGATTTGGCACATGGATACCAATTTCTACTTCATAAGGGATACAAGGATAAAAGTCTTGAATATATCCTACATTAAATATTGCTTTCACTTGGTTTTCCATGGGGAAATGGAATTTAATTAATAGTCATTTACACAAAAACTTTCTAATAAGATTATAAAATAAGGGTATTTTAAATTGCTAGTACAATATGATTTCATTTAAATGTGTAATCTAAAAAAAAACAAAACAAATGAATAAACAAAAGCAGAACCAGACATATAAATCTAGAGAATAAATGATGGTTTCCAGAAGGGAAGGGAATGGGGATATGAGCAAAATGGGTGGAGGAGAGAGGCTTCCAGTTATGGAATGAATAAATCACAAGTATAAAAGGTATAGCGTAGGAAATATAGTCATTGGTACTGTAATAATGTTTATGGTGACAAATAACAGCTACATTTGCGGTAAGTTTGGCATAAAATACAAACTTGTCAAATCACTATGCTGTACACCTGAATGTAACGTAACACTGTGTGCCAACGATATTCAAATAAAAATATAAATAAATAAATAGTTGGTAGAAAGAGAAGCTATATATATTTATTACCAGATATAAGAAGCAAGACTGTCACTATCAGTAACACCAAGAAGTCATTCATATTCTCTCATGGATGACTACACAGAGGTGAATATAAGGGGAATAAATACTATCAGCTCTCAAGTCTCTTCTAACATTGTGTCTCTATAAAATAGACTATATGTAAAAGTAAGCCTGGGGGCGCCTGGGTGGTTGAGTAGGTTAAGCGTCCAACTGTTGATTTCAGTTCAGGTCATGAACTCATAGTTCCTGGGATCAAGGCCCACATCAGGCTCAGCACAGAGCCTGCTGGGATCCTCTCTCTCCCTCTCTCTCTGCCCCTCCCCCACTCACACACGTTTTCTCTCTCTCAAAAAAAACTAAAAAAAAAGTAAGCCTGTACTTGACTCTGTTGACAATCAGGAATTCATCAGTGTGCCCTTGTTCTATGACCCTCAGACCATCAAAGTTGAACTGCTGGGTATGACCATGGCTCTAGTCTGTAAACAACTCTGGATGGAAGGTAAGTAGACATGTCACTAGTATTACTTTCTTCCCTACAAAATAAGCTCTCTTGAAAATGTTGTTGATGGGGCAGGCTCATTCAGTAAAATTCATATTCCAGCAAGGCCCAGGAAAATACATGGACAGTGAAACCTGGCCTCAGCATAACTCCTCCTCCTCTTCCCACCAGTTACTGTGCTTTTCTTGTCTCCCCACGCGTAACAAAACTGCCGTTTACCATTGATCAAACACCTACCAGGAGTCCAGTGTCTGACACAAATCACTGAACCTCCCAATTACCTTGCAAGAGAAGAATGAGAATTTTCACTCTTACTAAGAGAAAGCTGCGGCTGATTGGCTGAGGTAACAAAGCTACTACCTGAAAACCCAGGATTCCAGTCCAACTCTATCTGATCCTGGCTTAAACTCTTAAAAATAACAATGTGCTTTCTCTAACAAGCACTGTGTCAGATTTTGTTTGAGTCCTTACTACAGAATTTCTGCAGCAGAAGGAAAAGTAGCACTCTGTTTCTGCTCCCTGCTACCCATCTCCCCACTTCATCTCTCCCACAATTCCCACTGCATAACCAGTGTCTGGAGCATGGTAGCCTCTTTATATGCAACCTTAGGTAAAGTTACTTAACCTCTCCGCTTCAATCTCCTCATCTGTAAAATAGGACTAAAGATATTAATCTACAACTCAAAGTTGTTGCATGAATGAACTCAGTCCACTATAGCAGCCAGCACAATAGAGGACTATATACATTTATATGGCAAGTATTCAATAAATGCTATCGATTATTGCTGCTTTTGTCATTACACATTTGTTAAATCAATTAATGAATGACACCCACAGGCAGGGTACGTGGAGTCGCTGTAAATGAAATGGCTGCGCTTGACACAAGCAGGCACCCAGTACCATTTCCAATCCCTGGAATCCCTAGCCCTGCACCTCAAAAAGGAACCACCTGTTAGTGATTATGTTATCAGTGCTGCAACAAAATGTGAGATGGGGCTGCAGCCGGGATCCTCAGTTACTGCTCTTGTCCAACATCTCAGCCCAATCACAGTTCATGGTATCTGCTAGCCCTAATATCCCTGTCCCCTCGGCTATTCATTCATTTTAAAAACTCATCTATTGATTTTAACATTGATTTGTTCCATTTTTCCACTTATTCTGCCAGTCATTGAGCATTTATCTATCATATATCCCAAACAGTGTGGAAAGCACCAGAATATGGAGATAAAAGACCAAATACCTGTCCTTAAGGAACATTTAGTCCTGCGAAACAATTGTAATAACAATGTGATATGAAATAGACAGGAGATGCTAACCCAAACCATAGTGGTAGAGGAGAGTGGGGAGATATGAGATTATAGGCTTATAAAAGAGGAAGGTTTCCCAAAGGAGTGAGTCCAGTTTTGAAGGATAAGAATAAAGATTTTTAGAATAATTTTAGATGTATAGAATTATTACAAAGATAGTAATCTTTATGTGTTCAATACCCAGTTTCTCCTATTATTAACATCTCGCTTTAGTATGGTTCATTCATCACAAATAATGAACTTTGATACAGTATTATTAACTAAAGTCCATACTTTACTCTTTACCCTTAGTATTTACCTAGTTTCATTTTTCTTTGCTAGGATCCCATTCAGGGTACCACGTTACATCTAGTTGCTATGTCTCTTTACACTCAAGACTGATTCTCAGATTTTTCTTGGTTTTGATTACCTTGACAGTTTTGAGGGGTACTGATCAGGTATTTTGTGGAATTGTCCATCTAATGTTTTTCTCATAATTAGACTGGAGTGACATGTTTTGGGGAGGAGGACTGCCAGAGAAAGTGCCTTTCTCATCACATGACATCAAGGGTGCACACAACCAATATGGCTGATCACTGTTTATTTTAAACTTGATCACCTGAGGTCATGTTTACTAGGTTCTCTACTGTAAAGTTACCCTCTTCTACCTTTTCATACCATGTAGGCTTAGTGAAAAGAAAAACACCATCTTAAAAATGTCCCTTTTCATCTCAAATACACCTCAAATTTCAGAGTGGAAGCATTATTTCTGATGCTGGAAACTGCAGAAATTTTTCTGCTATAAAATAGGTGATGAATAGGCGACCTTTGGTTTAACTGTTCATATGATTTAATGGCAGACGGTGCACTGCCTGAAGTAAGTGACGTGACTCTGGAAGCCCCACTCATTACCATTTTCTTCACACACACATTGAGCTCTATTTTATGTGCTGCAGCTGCGGCAACCTTAGTACGTGCCTCAAGATCTCTTCTGTGCAAAATCTGGGCAGGGGGAGGGGTTACATGCAGCTGTGCATGGTTTGTGGCAGGAGGGAAGCAAAAGCATTAACAATTGCTAATTTCTCCCTTTCAAGGTGCTGAATACACACGATCTTATCTAATTTAATCCACATGATAACCCTGTTAGGTAGGCATTACTGGCCCTATTTTATAACAGAGTAGTAAAAGTCTCAGATCCTACCAGATGGTAAATAACAGAACTAGAATTAAGCCCAGGTGTTTGGAGCCTCAATCCCATGTTTACAGCACAAAAATATATGTTAAGCAAAGATTTAACTTTAATAACATATTCCATTATTTCTACCACCACAGAAATTGCAGAGCATGCTCACTCGTAGAAAGCATTCTGAGGCTACATTGTCATCTTTCCGGCAAGTGAAGAAATAACAGAGGTCCATACTGAGAATGTGAACCAGTGAAGAATTTAATGACAGACTACTGGAATTATGAAAGGTTGGTGGGTGTTAACACTTAGAAAAATCTAATTATAGAGCTATTAACTAGAGGAATAAAACGAAACCAAAGAGTCACCATGATGGTCCTCCTTCAATTGGACTAGTAGGCAACCTCCTTAAGACTTCCGGATAATTTGGCCTACATAGCCTAGACACAGAACTGTAGGCAACATCAATTCCAGTCCTAAACCCCAGACTAACTTTTGATACATTACTAATCCATTACACCTGGGAGCTAATTCATTATGTATTATCCCATGTTAAAATAGTAAATTCAACACTCATTGATGCAATACCTACTATGTGCCAACCAAGGTCCTAACAGACTTCACAATCATTATCTCACTTAATTCTCAAAATCCCTGCCATGTAATCATGATGAATCCCATTTGACATAAAAAGAAATGGAGGCTTATTGAGGGATAAATGCTATCTGAAGGGGCAGAACTAGGATTCAAGTCTGGGACATTCTTCTTACTGGGTCTATTCCCTTTCCAAAGCACTGGGAGAGTCCTCATGAGGAAGGAATTGCCTCATTTCTCCATCTAAGTTCCATGTCAGAATTATCTTTATATAGCCACAGTGTTATATAATAAATGAATTTGTTAGTATAACAATCTGATACTGAATATTTTAAAGCTAA
This sequence comes from Panthera leo, assembly GCF_018350215.1. Taxonomy (NCBI): domain Eukaryota; kingdom Metazoa; phylum Chordata; class Mammalia; order Carnivora; family Felidae; genus Panthera; species Panthera leo. The sequence continues at coordinate 43,831,720 of NC_056688.1, read as the reverse complement.
TGAGAAAAGGCCAGATTTAAATGTCCATACTACAGAAGAAATAAAATGAATAAGATTCAGTGGATGTTGGGAATCCCAACAAGAAGAAAAATCTTACAAGTTCTTCAGGAGCTTTCTGCTTCCCTCACTCTCATAAAGAGAAAGAACAGTATTCAGAAAGGTGGGGAAAGCTATCACCCCCAACAAGGTCACCCGATTATCTGCACAGGACTCTTTAAATGCTGCTTATGGCCTAGGTTCCTGCTGTCAGTTCAAAGCAGCAGCAATCCATTGACTAACTGCTCCCTTAATCTTCCCTTTCTGCTTACTTGATTTGGTTCAAGGAAGCTTCCACAAGTTGGGAATGCAGATACCAAAAGTATTGGGAGAGCTTCTTCTAGGCAAGGTTGAGTATTCCTAGGAATATTAATTCAAAGAAACCCTTAATGGCAAAGCTTCCTACCATTCTGAGTAGGCAGCTTTAAAGTGCAAGCAATGCATACTGAGAACTACAGCTCAAATACCCGTGCCAAAAAAGAGAGATGGAGATACTAAAGGGGGGAAATCATGTGGAGATGTCCAGTGCAGCTAAGGAACAAAAGCTTTAGAAATGGAAAAAATTTAGCCTGAGTTCCAGGCTCTAAATCAGTTCATTTAAGTTCTCAGAGCCTCAGTTTCCTCTCTTACAAAGGGAGTTGCAATGTTTTCCTCATAACATTGTTTATCCTTTAAGTAATTCAACCATTCAAAATTATTTCATAAGTGAATATTATGTACCAGGTTCTCTTTTAGGCACTGAGGATACTGGGCGAAGTCTCTGACGAGTTGAAAGAAGAGCAGACAAGAAACGAGAGAATAGCAACAACAAAAAAATCCATGAGAATCTGAGATAATAAGTGTTCTTAAGAAAATAAAATAGGTTATATGGCAAATTGTGTCTTCAGGGTTTGGTTTAGATTGGGTACGGCCTGGCATAGGTGGGATGTCATTGCAAAGACAACATTAGAGATAGAAGCAAAGACAGGTTGTATGTCTCTCAAAGGCAGATGCAAGATCCGATTTTTCCCCAGTATACTACATGAGGCCTGGTTTACAGCAGGTATTCATGATATATTTTAAATGAATATGTGCCTGGCCCCCAACTGATACTTGTTTCATGATTTCTCTTTCTATACCAATGAAAACTGATTTTTGTGGCCAAAGGATTCAATGTGCACGGTATAGACTAAAATTTCAAGTGTTGTGATATCATGGAACCTTGACTCCATAGTCACCATTCACCAACTATTTAACATGATCCATGACAGGCTATGAGCAAGATTTAAAAAAAATAAGAGTAACTACAACTCTCCTTGTTAGCCTGGCCATGGGAATAAAATGTGTCCAAACAGAACTGCAACACAAGACTGAGTTTTCCAAGGTTCCTAAGTGTAGCATGAAATACTTTCAGTATGTCAAGAGAAAGAAGAACTCACTTAACATGGGGCTCCAGAAATGTTAAAGGAAGTGGTGGACTTTGAATTGGTTCTAGAAAGATTTAAAAATTAAAATGTAGGAGCAACTGCTTTTCAGAAATTTTGTTTAAAATGAAATTCCCAGAAATTTAATTCTCAGACTTTAGCCTGCATCAGAATGCCTAAAACACAGATTGCCACCTCCATGCCCAAGTTTCTGATTCATTGAGTCTGGGGTAAGGTCCAAGAATGTGTATTTCTGACAAGTTCCCAGATGATTCTCATGAAAGTTTCCAGATATTTCTCCCAAACAGTGATACATGATATCCCAGGGTGTTATCACTACGCTCCCCTGATCAATTAGGGCATGAATGAAGTAGATGCCAGGCGTGTGTGTGTGTGTGTGTGTGTGTGTGTGTGTGTGTGTGTGTTCATTGAGTGGGAAGATGCAGAATACTGGAATAAATCTGGAGAGCAGTCTATCTTCTACTACCAAGGGAAAACATTATCCCTTTTCTTTCTTTCTGCTTTCCATTGTATACAACATGGATCTACCCATTCTTCTACTGCCTTTATCCTTCTACTTCCCAGATGCATGCTACCTATCATAATTTTAAAAGAAATAAAATGTTGCTGCTGGGGTGCCTGGGTGGCTCAGTCAGTTAAACATCCAACTTCAGCTCAGATCAGGATCTCAGGGTTCAGGAGTTCAAGCCCCGTGTTGGGCTCTGTGCTGACAGCTCAGAGCCTAAAGCCTGCTTTGGATTTTGTGTCTCCTTGCTCTCTGCCTCCCCCCCAACTTGTGCTCTCTCTCTCTCAAAAATAATAAAAAACATTTAAAAAACAAAAAAGAGCCCGGGGTGCCTGGTTGGCTCAGTCAGTTAAGTGTCTGACTTCAGCTTAGGTCATGATCTCACAGTTCGTGAGTTTGAGCCCCGCACTGGGCTCTCTGCTGACAGCCCAGAGCCTCGAACCTGCTTCAGATTCTGTGACTCCCTCTCTCTCTCTGCCCCTCCCCCGCTCATGCTCTGCCTCTCTTTGTCTCTCAAAAAATAAATAAAAGTTAAAAAAAATTGTTTTTAAAAGAGCCCCTGAGGTTATAACTTCTAATGTCAAGGTGATAGACTAATTTGTAACTCTAGTCCTAGACATAGCAGTGTCTTTCCATGACCAGCCATCCATGCTTCATCACTTCCTTGATGCTCTTTTACCTTAGAGTGGATTCCTTCATATATTTTAAAATATTGTTAAAAATATATTAATGTTAATCTTGAGGTTGCCCATCTCCTATAAAGAGTCTTTTATTTTACCCTGATGATACTCATTGAAACATTATACAAATAAAGACTCAGGCAGCTCACCCTACCTGCTAGAGACACTGGGAAAGGTATACTCAACTGAACAATTGCTACTTTAAAATACTCCCCAGCCTGTCTTTGATTTCAGAATCCTCATATTACAAATGATTATGATATTCTATGAATTAATGAAGCAGCCCATTTCAGCATTAAATTGATTTTTAATTTAATTGTTCCAAATAATACAATTTTGTTTTTCAATTGAGGTAGACCTTATTAAACACAAAATACCAGCAGACACATTCATTAATATTACCATATTATTTTTTTAGCCAAAATATACCAAGATTCAAAAATGTGTGTCCTATTCCAATATGCTGTGGCCAACAATATTAGAAAAACAATGTGTTCTACTTTGCTCAACTCTTTAATAAAATCCTTTCAATTGTTGTTTGTATAATTGGAAAGAACAAATCGAACACCCTGGCCTAAGATTGAAATTTATGGATCAAGCCTTACAACCTAACATTGTGCCCTAAACACTGTTTATGAATTATCTTCTACACTTTGGCCCAGCCCTGCATTATAGTAAATTCCTTAAATAACCAGAACTGGCTGTTCTACAATGATGATCTCAAATGACAAGTAATCAAATCAGTTCTACACCATGATTAGGCAAGTCTTCCACCATGAAAGATTAATTTCTCTCTTCTTGATGTCTTTCCTTAGCCAGAAATCTGTAAGATGTTGGCCGGAGAACTGAAAGCTGAAAACCAAGTGTAGTAAGGATGTAATCTAGAAAGTTTTGTTCATGTTATATTGGCCTCAATTTTCCCTCTACATTCTTGTGTAAGGATGTGTGGAGTAGTGGTAAATGAAAGAAAAAAAAAAAAAAAAAAACGACCATGAACAATACTTTACTGCTCTGAAGGGAAAACCCCACTTGTGTCCTTGACTGCCAGGGAAAAAATGTAGTTCTGTTTAAGTGATAACACTTTCTATCTGTATTGGTGGCTGGTGGTGAATTGTGAGCTCAGTACCTGAGATGGACATGAAATTATGTCTAGAAGTTACTGAAGATGGCAACAAGAGACACAGAAGACAGGAAAATGCAGTCCAATTCTGAAGACTTCACCAACAGTGAAAACATAAGATAAAGGTAATGCAGACATAAAGAAAGTGGAGCCAATAAAATTACTAAGAAGAAATGCAACAGAACCTAAGAATGACCTGAAAGTAAATTACACTAAAAAGATGCATTGTAACTTGAAAAGGTATCCATGCCATATTGTCATTGCTGTTGCTCTTTAAATATAAGCTACAAAAGAAAGTGAATAGGATTACATTTTTGTTAAAAATATTACTTAACAGGGGCACCTGGGTAGCTCAGCTGGTTAAGCAGCTGATACTTGATTTTGGCTCAGGTCATGATCTCGCTTGTGGGTTCGAGCCCCATGTCAGAGAAAGCCTGCTTTGGATTCTCTCTATCCCTCTCTCTCAGTCCCTCCCCAACTCATGCGTGCTCTCTCTCTCAAAGTAAATAAACTTTAAAAATTATATGTTGCTGGGGCGCCTGGGTGGCTCAGTCGGTTAAGCAGCTGACTTCGGCTCAGGTCATGATCTCGCGGTCCGTGAGTTCGAGCCCCGCGTCGGGCTCTGTGCTGACAGCTCAGAGCCTGGAGCCTGTTTCCGATTCTGTGTCTCCCTCTCTCTGACCCTCCCCCGTTCATGCTCTGTCTCTCTCTGTCTCAAAAATAAATAAACGTTAAAAAAATAATAAAAAAAATTATATGTTGCTTAAGATATGGAGAGAAAGAAAAGGAAAAACTAAAAGAAACTGATTTTGAAAAATTATATGGGAAAATTACAAAACTGCCATTAGTAGTTACCTCCATGAATGGAATTGGAGGGTCATGATTTCATAGGAACACTCTACTCTTCTGTAGCATTTGAATTTAGAATATTGAATAAAGCATGATATAAGAGTATGTGGAATCAGAAATGCCTAAAATTAAATTTTGTCTAAGGCATACTATAACTTTGTAAGTTTATTTTCTCTGTACTTGTGCTTCCTTGGTTCCTATAAAACGACAATAATTATACCTACATTACAAGTCAATAAGAAGATCAAATGAGGTCACACATATGAAAACCTATACACATTACTGTCCTTTAATGTGTATGAAACTGTTATTATTTCTCATATTCTCAGCCTCTGTTGGAAGAAAGAAAGAACACAATGGATTAATCACTCTTTCTTTCCCTGTGAATTACGTACAAATTTAGAAAAAAGAGAAATTGACAGGGTGGTATCAAAGGCCATCTGGGAAAACAGTTTCTTATGGTTATTTAAAACTTTTAGCATAAGAGACTCCTAAAAAATGAGAACAAACTGAGGGCTGATGGGGGGTGGGAGGGAGGGGAGGGTGGGTGATGGGTATTGAAGAGGGCATCTTTTGGGATGAGCACTAGGTGTTGTATGGAAACCAATTTGACAATAAATTTCATATATTAAAAAAAACCTTTTTTCTCACCATATCTCATGTATAATTGAAGTCATATGTCCTAAGTGATCCATATGACAAAGTGTTGAAGTAAAGAATGGCCAAGTGATTGTACATGGGACAGTCACACATCCTTTCACATACATATGGGACACACAAGGGACAATCCTCACACCCTTTCAGGAGGCAAGGACCAGCTTATTCACACCCCTCACCCACTTTTTCTTGTTGGATGATTGCTCACTAGCTATGCCCACAAATTCTTGCTCTATACCACACCTGGCTACTCACTCAAGTATTTCAAAGCCTAGTAGCAATTAGTAACTAAGCTATAGTGCCCAATAGACTATTGAAACAAAGAAGGTCACGAAGAATTATTTTACTAGATAAAACTCGTTTATGACAAAGCTTCAGATTTTCACAGACCAAGATCTCATAAATTAGTCACCCCAGTCTAACCTCTAAGAGTGTGACTTTAGGCCTTAAAAAGAAACAATTCCACATTAGCATTTTTGTGCCCTTATTAGAATATATGGTTATATTTGAGTTCAACTTTGAATAAATGTAATTCAATATGTGTTTATTTGACATCCATGTACTCAGAATGTTGACACGTGCTATGAAAGACGTAAACAAATTTGTCATTCACTATTACAAGTAGCTTCCACTCTCATTATTTTTAACTAACATTTATGTAATATCTTACTCCAACAGAATTTTTATTACCTAATTGTTAGCAATTCAAATACCAAAACTGAACTACCATAATTTTCAGCTTATATATTGTATGACCAATGCACATCATAATTTTAGGTGTTAAAAAAGAACATTGTCTTGGTCCATCTCTAATGGTACATCTTTTTTTCTGATAAAAAGATAGAATTCATGGCAAAAATAAACCTAACAATTAATAAGGGAAGGAAAGGTACAAATGATTTTGTAGAAACACAATTTAAAATAATTTTTAATTATTTTGTCAGAATAGTATTTTTGAGGAAGAATTCAACACAACAAGAAATGAACTAAATATGAAAACAAATAATTACATATAAGAATGGCAGATATACTAACCCATCCACACTTAGTGGGTCCATGGATAGAAATTGAAATTTCCTTAATAATTAGTGCTTTGTTCCTAAGATTCTGATATAATATGATAGCAGGTCACATTTATTTTCAAAGGTAACTGTTTTTTTTTTCCCCTTGGCATACATATTTAAAGTGAACAGAAGCAGAAAAAGCATTTGACAAAGTACAACATCCATTCACAATTAAAAAAAAAAACCTCAAAAAGTAGAAGGAATATACCTCAACATAATAAAGACCACATATGAAAAAACCCACAGATAATATCCTCGATGGGGAAAAACTGAGTGCTTTTCCTGTACAGTCAGGAACAAGACAGGAGTGTCCACTCTCACGTGGTTATTTGCCATAGTACTGCATGTAACTCCTAGCCACAGCAATCAGAGAACAAAAAGAAATAAAAAGCATCCATATCAGCAAGGTAGAAGTAAAACTTTCACTATTTGCAGATGACATGATACTCTATATAGAAAACCCTGAAGACTCCACCAAAAAAAATGCTAGAACTAATACACGAATTCAGTAAAGTTGCAGGATATAAAATCAATGTAAAGAAATCTGTTGCATTTCTATATTCCAATAAAGAAGCAGTATAAAGAAAATTAATGAATCAATCCCATTTACAACTGCACCAAAAACAATAAGATACCCAGGAACAAATCTAACCAAAGAGGTGAAAGACCTGTACTCTGAACACTATGAAAGAAACTGAAGATGATACAAAGGAATGGAAAAACATTCCATGCCCATGGATTGGAAGAACAGATATTGTGAAAATGTTTATACTGCCTAAGCAACCTACACATTTAATACAACCCCTATCAAAATACCACCAGCATTTTTCACAGAGCTAGAACAAACAATCCTAAAATTTGTATGAAACCATGAAAAACCTCAAACAGCCAAACCAACATTGAAAAAGAAGAGGAAAGCTGAAGGGATCACAATTCCAAACTTCGAGTTATATTGCAAAGCTGTAGTTATCAAAACAGTATGGTAGTAGCACAAAAATTGACACATAGATCAATAGAACAGAACAGAAAACCCAGAAAGGAACCCACAACTATGTGGTCAATGAATCTTCAACAAGAAAGGAAAGAATATCCAATGGAAAAAAGATAGTCTCTTCAACAAATGATGTTGGGAAAACTGAACAGCAACATGCAAAAGAATGAAACCAGACCACTTTCATACACCGTACACAAAAACAAATTCAAAATGGATTAAAGACCTAAATATGAAACCTGAAACCATTAAATATCCTAAAGGAGAGCACAGGCAGTAACTTCTTAGACACTGGCCACAGCAACTTCTTTCTAGATATGTCTCCAGAGGCAAGGAAACAAAAGCAAAAACAAACTATTTGGACTTCATCAAAATAGAAAGTCTCCACAGCAAAGGAAGCAGTCAACAAAACTCAAAGGCAATTTTTGGAATGGGAGAAGACATCTGAAAATGAAATATCTGATAACGGGTTAATATCCAAATATATATGAGTTTATATAACTCAACATCCCCAGAACCCAAATAATCCAATGAAAAAATGGGCAGAAGACATGAATAGACATTCCTCCAAAGAAGACATCCCAATGGTCCACAGACACATGAAATGATGCTCAACATCACTGAGTATCAAAGGAATGCAAATCAAAACAATGAGATATCACCTCACACCTGTTAGAATAGCTAAAATCAAAATACAAGAAACAACAGGCGCTGGTGAGGAAATGGAAAACAAGGAACCCTCATGCAATGCACTGTTGGTGGGAATGCGAACTGGTGCAACCACTGTGGAAAACAGTATGAAAGTTCCTCAAAAAGTTAAAAATAGAATTATCATATGATTCAGTAATTCCACTACTAGGTATTTACACAAAAAAATATGAAAACACTAACTCAAAAAGATATATCCTCACTTATGTTTAATGCAGCATTATTTCCAATAGCCAAATTATGGAAAGGCCCAACTGTCCAACAACTGATGAGTGGATAAAGAAGTGGTATATACAATGGAATACTACTGACCCATAAAAATGAATGAAATCTTTCCATGTGCAACAACATGGGTGGAGCTAGAGAGTATAATGCTAGGTGAAATGAGTCAATCAGAGAATGACAAATATCATATGATTTCACTCATATGTGGAATTTAAGAAATAAAACAAACAAACAAAGTAAAAAAGGGACAAACAAAAACCCCAAATTCTTAACTATAGAGAACAAACTGGTAGTTATCAGAGGGGAGGTAGGTGGGGGGGTGGGTGAAATGGGTGACGAGGATTAAGAGTACAGTTATCACGATGAGCACTGAGCAATGTATAGAATTGTTGAATCACTATACTGCCCACCTGAAACTAATAAAACATTTTATGTTAACTATACTAGAATTAAAATTAAAAAGAAAGAACGACTTCTTTAAAATGTCTAAACTAAGTGCTTAAGATGGGTTATGTGATTTTCCCAAGTTAGTATAAATGTGAGAATCTTAGATCCAGTTTATTTGACTCCAAATTGTGTGCATAAGAGCACACAATTATGCCCTGCCATTTCTCATTAAGACCACAGGATATAGAAACCAAACTGCAAGTGTTCTAATAATGTGGACAAACACTGTAAAGTTTAGGAGAGAAAATAGATAAGAATGACACACGTGTGTTTGATTAAATAGCCCATGGAGGAAGATGGACAAACACGGCTTCAGAGATGGATAAAATGTGGTTTAGGAAGGACAAGGTCACTCAGTGCAGATGTATTTAAAAGATGGTCTCAATGGTGTATACATATGTGCAAACTTATCCAATTGTAAACATCAAATACATACCAGGGTTTGTATATCAATTATATATCAATAAAGCTGTTTTTTAAAGGAATTATCACAAAAGCTGCAATATAATTCACGTGTATGATGAAGAGCAAAGCTTACAAAGGAAGATTAAAGGATGATTTATCCTAGAGATGAGTTCTAACAAACTTTTAATAACCACCTCATGCTTGATGAATGAACACTCTCTATGTTTATAAACCTTCAAAATTCTATTTCATAATACCCAAACTTTATTTTGAAAGCACCTTGGATTGGGTGATCCATGGAGGGAGAAAATATAATGTTTGCTTCTTAAGCAAGCTATTCATTAGACAAATATATTTCTATTTACCTGAACTTTTTATGCCAACAATTATTTGTTGAAATAACTTAAAATCTTGCTGTTATAAATTTTAAGAGCCTTAAAAATGTTCATACCCTTCAAGCTGTACATGAATTTAATATTGTTTGCTTGTATTTTGTCTTGTCAATTAAAAAATAAATACAGAGGTAAATACCAGATAAAATAAGCTCATTTATATGATTTTTAGAATTCTGAAAAATTGAAACAGCCTAAGGATCTCCAAATATGTAATATTGTGGAAAAAAATTATATATTTATAGATAACAATGTTCATAAAGAGTATGAACAATATAGGAAAATTCTCTCTACAATGTTAACAAAAAATACAAAAAACAAAAAAGACATACAAAATTATGGATAGTTCTTAAATTGATTACAATTAGTTTTTATTTTTTTTAATTTTTTAATGTTTCTATTTATTTTTGAAGGAGAGAGAGAGAGACAGAGCATGAGTGGGGGAGGAACAGAGAGAGAGGGAGACACAGAATCCAAAGCAGGCTCCAGGCTCTGAGCTGTCAGCACAGAGCCCGATGCGGGGCTTGAACCCACAAACTGTGAGATCATGACCTGAGCCGAAGTTGGACGCTTAACCGACTGAGCCACCCAGACGCCCCACAATTACTTTTTAAAGCTGTATATGAGAGGGGTGCCTGGGTGACTCAGTCAGTTAAGTGTCCGACTTTGGCTCAGGTCATATCATGGTTCATGAGTTTGAGCCCCACATCAGGCTATCTGTTGTCAGTGCAGAGCCTGCTTTGGATCCTCTGTTCCCTTCTCTCTCTGCGCCCCCCACTCTCAAGTGCTCACTGTGTCTCAAAAACAAATAAACATTTAAAATAAAATTTTACATAATAAAAAATAAGACATCAAAATATTTTTATTTCTGTTGGAATGTTAATGATTTTTAAAATTCTTTCTGCACTTTTTTCTTTTCCAAATGTTAAATAATATCTATGTATGACTTTTGCATTTGTAAATAATATGCATGTTTATTAATATATCACTTTTGCCTTCTTTATTTTCTTTTAATAAATAATCATTTAAGTTGTTTTTAGACACCAGAATGATAGAAGTGCAAAGGTAATCCAAGGTATTATATTTGAACTAATGACTAGCCCCAAAAAATGGTAATTATAATATCCAAATTAGTATTAACTGATGATGCTTATTGCCTGCCTACTAAAATTGGCACATCATAAACAAGTGTTTTATGTATTTTTAAATGCTCATTTAACTTGCACAACAAATATGTAATGTAGGTCTACCTACATTATTCTCATTTTTTGTGACTTAGTTTCCTCATCTATAAAACAGATAATAATAGTACTAGTTCATAGGATTGATATGAATATTAAATGAATTAACATATATACGAGTACTCAGAAAAGTACCAGGACATGGTGAAAGCCCTGTGACTGTCTTCTATCATCAGCATTCACCAATCCTTTATAATTGATGAGGCTGAGATTCACAGAGGTCAAGTAATTAGTTTAAAATCTAGTCTATTTAACCATTGCATCCAAGCCCTTAAACACAGTAACAGGAGTAAATAAGTACGTATTTCAAGTAATAAAAATATAATTGCTTATGAAACTGAGTGTTCTTAAAATAAAAAATCTCTGAACATTAAGCTTACTTTCCGATCAGTGTCCTGGCACCAAGAGCTCCATGACCTTAGACAAGTAGCTTAAATTTCCTAGGCCTGAGTTTCTCTTATAAAACAAGAAGGCCAAAAAACAAACAAACAAAACCCAATAAGTAAAGGCAGCTGAGATTTTTTAGTATTTTGTGTGTTAGGTATTTTACTAAATCAATAATCATGACTATCCAATGAACCAAAAATATTGATAACCATGCCTTTTCTGAAATGATGTAACTGAAGCTTAGGAAACTGGCTTCACATCCACAGCAAACAGTGATGGGGCTGGGATGTGATTTCAGGTTTCTCTGAATTCGGTATCTGAGCTCTTTCAATTCTGCAGTGTTCCCACTGCTAAAATTGCCAGGTCATTTCATTTTTTTTTCCCTTTTTTTAATTTCAAGTTTTTACTTAAATTCTAGTTAGTTAACATATATGGTAAAATTGGCTTCAGGTGTAGAATTTAGTGATTCATCACTTACATATAACACAAAGTGCTCATCACAAGTGCCATCTTTAATGCCCATCACCCATTTAACCCATCCCCCATCCACCTCCCTCCATCAAACTTTGATTTATTCTCTATAATTAAGAGTCTCTTGCGGTTTACTCTCTTTTTTCCCTTCCCCTATGTTCACCTGTTTTGTTTCTTAGATTTCCACATGAGTGAAATTATATGGTATTTGTCTCTCTTTGACTGACTTATTTCACTTAGCATAATACTCTATCTCCATCCACATCATTGCAAATGGCAAGATTTCATTCTTTTTGATTGTCAACTAATATTCCATTGTACATATATACCGCATCTTCTTTATCCATTCATCAGTCGATGGACATTTGGGCTCTTTCCACAATTTGGCTGTTGTTGATAGCACTGCTATAAACGTTGGGGTGCATGTGCCCCTTCAAATCAGTATTTTTGTATCCTTTGAGTAAATACCTACTAGTAAAATTGCTGGGTTGTGGGGTAGTCCTAGTTTTAACTTTTTGAGGAACCTCCATACTGTTTTCCAGAGTGGCTGCACCAGTTCACATTCCCACCAACAGTGGGTAAGACAGTTACCCTTTCTTCTCATCCTTGCCAACACCTGTTGTTTCCTGTGTTGTTAATTTTAGCCATTCTGACAGGTGTGAGGTGGTAGCTCATTGTGGTTTTGATGTGTATTTCAGATCTCACACTTTATCAACATCTGTTACCTATGGACATGCACATGATGTGGAGGAGCTCACCTTCCTTTCCCCGCCCCCAACTATATCTGGCAGTCAAAATCTCACTGTTTTACTGTGGTGAAGACATCACTAATGAAGTCTTTGATTAGGATCTGATTTTCACACTATTGTACTCAGTACTTTATAAAAGCCTAGCCCAAGCATATAGATCTTGGCACACAGTGAGTACTCATTTAATATTTAATTAATTAACACATCAGGCAGCTTTAAATTTATAAAGTGCATTAACTGATTATTCAAATGACCATTCTAACAAAAGATTAGTACAGGGGGTGCAGATATAACCAGCTACCATCTTAAAAATGAGGATCTGTGTATTCTGAAAGGTTAAGTGAACTGCCCAAGGTCATCCCAAAGTGGGAAATCGAACATAGTCTCCAAAGCGATTCCATGATGAATGCTCTCTCCACTGATCTCAAAACCAAATTCTTCAGCACTCTAATTGGATAAGAGGTAGTTTTCCATACTCAAGTTCAATCACTTCAGTAGGAGTTTTGCCTCTTTTTCAGGAATGGTTAAGACCTATTTCAGTTGCCTTTTGATTAGAAATTGTGTACAATTCTGAAAGTCTAATCATGGCCACCTTCGTATACTGTATATTAAAATTTTGAGAGCCTACCTTTATTCATCACATTTGTCAATGATATTCTTTCTTCCTATGGATGGCACAAGTGTTAAACTCTCTTAAACCTCTTTAAACCTTAAAGTCATATGCAATATGGTTTGCTATCTACTGACAGAGTGAAGGTAAAAGCAAAGGCATGTAAAAAGCCTTAAGGCTAGCAGAGAAATTCCTGCCAAACAAACCCAAAGTACTATTCTCTACAGTCACAAAATTCACTGCCTCCTTCAAGGATGGTGCTATTTACGTAAGTGAAACCAGTTCAGTAAAACAATTCTGATTACTCAAAAGAATTTGAAAAGTATGATAAAGTTTAAGATTCAGAACTAAGACTCAGGAAGAGACAGAAGGTTGAGAATTTCAAGAAAGAAGCAAAGAAACATCAAAATCAGAGTTTAGGTTTGAGTTTATGAATAATTTCACTCAAGAATGTAAATTTGTATCAGGAAAAATACAGTATGATTAAAAGGAATAAAAAAGTGCGTGTTTTCCCAGAGTCCTATATTATGAGATAATTACCAGAGATCTAAATTCATAAAAAGAAATGACCTCAATTTTGTTAAACAAGCCAGAGAATGTCTTAATTACTAGTGATTATGCATTTTATAGTTTATTGTTTGAGGTTGTCTGCAATATATGTTAGTGAAGGAGATTAAAATCTTATTATTTTATATAAAAATATTAATGGTACATAACTTAGACTATCTTGAATAGAATAATACTTATCAACTTCATCCTAGATCAAGGGACACAGAATTGTATAAACAAAAGGATACAACGAGGTGACCTATGATTCTCTACATGGTTTCCTTCAATCTCAGAATATTAAGTATTAGGCAAATATAAGAACCACACAGTACTAAACAAAATAACCACAAATAACAACACATTACTTTCCTTTTTTTTTTTTTTTTTTTTTTTTACTTCTGGCAGAAGATCTCCATCCCTATTCACCTTAATCGTGTAATATTCTGCTTCTAGGATTACTTATCTCACTGGTATTAGTGATGACAGTAAATAGAAATTCTTATAAAAACATTTTTAAACTTGCCATAATTTTCCAAATTATACTTAAAAAGACTTCCTTCCTTCAATCTAGTTTCTTTATATGCTCATCCCTTGCCACATAAGTATCATTTTATAAATTTCTGCTTACATATAACCATATTCTTTCTCTGAGGGTAAATTTTACATTAATATGAGGTCAGAACAGTGTACATCTAAGAAAAGTTATGTGCTGGCAAGTACTTCATCATGTATTTTTCCACAGTGTGCACCACAATGTCTAACACAATATATTCCCATAATACTAATTTATTAATGATTATGTTAGTTCATTTACCATGGCATCACATAGATCTTGAGCTCCATTAGGTGAGCTTTTATACAGTATATACTTGCATTGAAATATATTGCACTTTGTCCAGAATGTATATTTTGTGCAAAATTTTTTCTCAAATAATCAAAAATGTTGCTGCCAGTTTTTAATTATTTTTATAACTTTAAGCAACGTGACAAATTAAAGTACCACCAACTCCCAAATAACTTGTATTTTTTTGCATTTTATTAGTTATGTGAGGATTTATTATCAATAAAAATACATATAAATCCATATAATTAATATTGCCAGCTTGATTCTTCAGTATATATATATTTTTAATAAAGCCTAGAGTTTTAACATTAAGTGTAATGAAAATTAATGGTTGTTTATAAAGTTTTATTTCCTCAGAACAAAAAAATGAGAACTAATTATACTCATGTGATAAGGGATGAAAATAACCAAATTAAGTTTGATAATGAATAACACAGCCAGATAGCTAACTTTTTCAGCATCTTGATATATTTTCTCTCTCTTTTATCAATTTACTTCAAAAAACACATATTAATTACCAGTTTCATTTGTAATTCAATTTTTTCAAATTCCATGAAATTGAAAGTAAACTAACATGAAACTTTAATATGTCTTACATAACTTTTATATTTCTCCAGCTTCTCTAAAGGATAAAAATTCACCACATAGCAATGCAATAATACCTATTTCTGAAAGGATAATGCCTCTCTACTCTTATTAGGGAAACTCAAGGCTTGAAATCCCAACCCTAATCTGGTGAAAAGTACATATATGACTGGAAGAAAAGGTTACATAATCAAAGAAATATCAAGGAGGTTTGTGAAGAAACTGGCAAATATAAAATATGTCCCTTTTTAGATTCATTAAGAAAAATGAAGGAAGACATATCCTTTTTATTCTCTGTTCTATTTTCATTGTAGCTATGGGTAGGACTGACATTCAGATAGCATTACTAATAATATGCTAATAAAAGCACCAAACTTTATATCTGGTATCAATTCATAGATTATGAAAAACTGATTATTTCTGATAACAGTAACAGTATAGGCTAGATAAATAATAGTTACTATTATTGCCATTCATATTATTTGTGCTACAATGATCTACAAAAGAGAATTAGTTTAGTTTTCAAACTAACTATTAATTGTTTTATTTCCTAAAGCCCATATTATTTCCCCTTGGTTTTATACTCAGGCCTATGCATGCCTCGGTGTGCAACAATATAGTTTTCATTAGCAAAGTCACAGTTACTGACTAGTTAAGGAGCAAGAGCCTGTCTGACTTGAAATTTACAAAGAAATCATGTATCCATTGTGCCTTTTTTTTAACTACAAAAGATGTTCATGCTTACTATAAAAGTAAGCATGATTCGGAAGTACTTAAGGTACTGCACTGACTTTCTATCTTCAACCTCCTCTGTTCCCATACCTCCAACCCCTACACACACACACGCGCACGCGCGTGCGTACACGCACACACACACACACACACACACTGAAGATAACCATCTTAATAGTCTAGCTCTTGGATTTCCAGACTGCTCATTTTATTACACCATAACATCTCTCAGCAATTAGAGGTGAGATTGTGGGACATAGTAATAATTGTGCCAAAGAGCTAAGCACGCTATCTTGTATTATACGATTGCAAACCCAACTTCCAAAAGGAAAATTGGTAAAAGTCTAACTCACTGCATTTACTGGTCACTTTCCTAATTTTCCACCTCATTCACTAATCAATTTAAGTAAGTAAAGCCAAAGTGAAACATTTAGTTATGGATCTTGTCTTCATTTCCAAATAAGGCAAGGCAATTTCTTGGCAAACTAATTTAGAAGACATTTATTGAGCACTTGCTGTGTGCTAAGGTTGACACTAAATGCCTTATATTTATTTTTTCACGAGTATTATGTGAAAGGAATTATCTCAATTTGATAATGAGAAAACTAAATTAAATGACTTAGTCCAAAGTGCCTCCACATGCAAGAACACTTATTAATCAGGATTTACACTCAAATCTGTCTGTGTTCATACTACTTAAATAAAATGGCTGCAAAGTATCAGGAAACTGATTCCTGAGATGTCTTTGCAACAAACTTTGTGAATTTAAGGTCATGACCCCAATGTTGTTTACCCATTTTGTGAAACTACTTTTACTTCTAAAAATGCTCTGTCCTATCTTATCTCACTTTTTCTTACTAATGGTATTTGGCTTCATCTTCATATTCTCAAAAGACCTCAAATGTAGACTGAACTACATAGCATGTGATTGTACATGTAATCATTAGAAAACTCAGGAAAAAAAACTGAAATAAAGCTATCACTTTATATGTTTAAACTTGTGCCTTATTACACACCATATTATATGTACCATGTATATGTATACGTGTACATGTACATATATGTATACATGTACATATATATGTACCATGATCTATTTTATGTAACAAAGAACCATCTTAGGAATATTGCTGCATTGTATTTTCTGTGTGTGTGTGTGTGTGTGTGTGTGTGTGTGTGTGTGTTGGGGGTAGATGTATGAATTTGTTACATGTACACTTTTAGTACCAAAACTGTAATGTCATTTGTATTTATTTTTTAATGTGCTATATTGGGATATTAAAACAATAAAATGTTCCCAGGCTTGTCCTGATCTGTGATAAAAACTCAGACTAGGAAATTGTCCCTAACTTCCTGGGCAGGTGTCCTCACCATTATCCTATGTTGATGGTTATGCCATGTATCAACAGCATATTAATTATTTATATTTTCTCAAAGTCTTTGCCATTTCCCACTATGGGTGCCTTAGATTATTGCTTATTTTTTAATAATAAGACTTAAAACCCATGCACCAGGGAGACAAACTAAATGATACTGTCACAAAAGAATAAACCTGAGTATGTATATTACATTTCTCTAGCAAAAAATGTACTAACGATGTTAAAAGAAAAGTAGAATAAATTGCTTTCACGGTTTTTTTAGCTGTAAGACATAGTATGAAATACATTTCAAATGGTAGCCCACAGGACACATATGGTTACATACAACTAAAATAAAAATGTACAAAGCAATACCTACCCTTGCTCTCATGTAATACTCTGATGTTTATATTCTACTCTATCCTATTTTATTCACCTTTACATTAACTGCTTGTCTCAAGCCACCAAACAGGTTTTACAATGGGTTATGATGTACATTTTGAAAAAAAAACCTAAACACTGACTAGGCAATCTCTCTCTTTTGAAAGTCTCCATGATACATAAAATGCATCATTGGGGCATAATCACTCATTTCAAAGTCCCCTGAAATGAACAAAGCTGACGATCACACCTCTTGCCAAAAAATCTCAACTCAACATTTGGTTAAGTTGAGAAGTCTTTCTGGAATATATGCAAATGTGCCAAAATGAGATTTCATAACTCCTAGTTCTGATGAATTCCAAAGAGGTCTTTCATACATAAGGCTACATCATTTAACAATATGTTCTCCTGTTCTTAAAAAATGTGTACCATCCTGCTTCCTCCTATAATTGGCATCTGAAGGACAGAGTGTGGCGTCTGCAATGGAAATGTGAATAAAAACAACCAGATACAGTCTGTACTTATCATCAGACTCACAGAAAGTTCTTCTGTGAGGTCAACTTGTTGCCACAAGCATCCTCCTTAATTTATTTTCTTTTTACTATAATTAATTACTTCCATGGGAACAAAGAAAGGTGTTACTTTCAAAGCTGAATAAAAAGACACAAGAAACACGCTCAAAGATTTTCTCGGTGGGAAAACAAAGAGTTGTCTTGTTTCCTACGGAGGGAAAAAGAGTCAATAAGTGTGCATTCCACTCTTCCTTTAGTCACAACTACCCCAATATAAAGGGAGGAAGTGTGGGTTCACTTAAAAAGAATTGTCCTTGGCTCCAAATCCTTGCTTTGCCACCAACTAGCTGCAGTATTAGGGGGAAATTACTTCTTTCCATACCTATTCTCTAATCTATGAAATGATGACTTTTTAGAATGTGTTGTGGAATAAGTGAACAAATTAATGAAATATCACAGTATATGTAGTCATGTTTTCAATCACAGAATACAATCTCAATTAAATGGCATTTGATTGTCAATATTGGGAGTTATCAAAAAGGACAAATAGTCCAACTCCTTCCTTCCCTGAAATAAGGTTTCAGTTCATTTTCCACAGCCCCTCCAAGTGATTATCCATTCCAGGCTGTGCATAGAATTTACAGAAAACTAACCCACAATTTCTTCAGTGAACAGTTGTGTCAGTGAATAAACATAACCTTTTTTTTAAATTGAACTGTAATTTGTTACCCTGGTATTTCAGTAATTAGCTCCCTTGTTATGCTCCTGGCCACATAGAGTGAGTACAGTTCCTTTCCACCTGAATTTTCCAAATACTAAAGGTAGCAGTCATGTCCCTGCCATGTCTTATCTTGTGTGTGCTAAATTTGTTCTCTGAAGGCATGGTTTCTTTTTTTTTTTTTTAATTTTTTTTATATTTATTTATTTTTGAGAGACAGAGTGAGACAAAGTGAGACTGGGGGAGGGGCAGAGAGAGATGGAGACACAGGATTGGAAACAGGCTCCAGGCTCTGAGCTGTCAGCACAGAGCCTGACGCGGGGCTCGAACCCACAGACTGTGAGATCATGACCTGAGCCGAAGTCAGATGCTCAACTGACTGAGCCACCCAGGCGCCCCTGAAGGCATGGTTTCAAGTCTAACAACCATTTTGACCATTCTCTTTTAAACCGATCATGCCCTAGCTGCATTTATTTTAAATGTGATGCCCAACATTTAACCCGTCCCAGGTGTAGCCTGTGGAAGCAAAAAAGCAAGTCACAGAAAATCAGTCTTGGAAGGTAACCCCAAGAACATACTTTCTAGCCATTCTTCCTAGGACAAATAAAAGAAGGAGCTGAAGTGATTTTCTCAGAGTCACATAGTAAAAACTCTTAGCTCTGATGTCAGTGACACTTCTTTTAGGAAAACTTGTCCTTTTAATTTTATTTTTCCCCACCTCCAAAATAGCATGAATGTAATCTTTAGCTCTCATGTATTCATTTTCAAATTAAGGAAATAATGATGTTATTACCCTTGACCAGATTCACTGAACCTACAAAGTATAACAACTACAAGTAAGAGATGAGGAAAATATGATAAATGAGACAGGCAGAAAGAAAACAGAGAAAAGGAGGAAAGGGAAAAGATCCTCTGTTTAGACTTTTCTGAAGTCCTATCCTTGTTTTTTTCTTAAGTACTTACTTCATGTGTACTGAGTAGAGTTTGCTGTGCAGAAGTTGTGTTAATTGGAACAGAAGCACCTCATAGCATGTCCTCCCATTCCACAGTTTTCTTCACTCAGTAGCAACCTTTGTTACTCAGAGTCAACTTTATAAATCTAGAAGCTAATAAGGTTCTAATGATTAAGGAATGGTGTCATGTGACTATCTCTAATAAACAGAATGAATGAACATTCTGAATATTCAAACTCTAAAGCTCAGAAAATAATGTTATCTCTTTAGGGTCTGGAATAAGGAAGGTAAAGAAAAAACACACAATGTGTGCAGCTCACATCCACAAAATAGAGAAATGCTAAATATATCTAACAGGCATACACACTAAGAGATGATCTTCCTTGAGGTGCCTGGGTAGCTCAGTTGGTTGAGCGTCTGACTTGATTTTAGCTCAGGTCATGATCCCAGGGTCATGGGATTAAGCCCTGCATCAGGCTCTACATTGAGCATGAAGCCTGCTTAGGATTCCCTCTCTCTCTCCCTCTGCCCCTCTCCCATCAGGTGCATGCTCTTTCCCTCTCTGAGAGAGAGAGAGAGAGAGAGAGAGATGATGATGATGATGATCTTCCTTAAAGAAAGCATCTGATTAGTTGGAACTGCGTATCCCCCCAGATATTTGTGTCTGTGTGTGTTGGGGGATCGGTGCAGTGATAACCTCTGAAAATAAAGTTCCTTCTAACTTAATCATCCTGGGCATGGAGTATTTGGGAGGGAAATTCTGGTATTTTCATCAGTGAATGGACAGTAATAGTGCCTGAGAAGGTGGAAACAGGGATACTATCTCTGTCATGAGGCTTTTATAGGTGAGTCAGAGTCAAACCTGGTCTAAAGTCCAATTTTTCAGATCTAATCTATAAATAGGGAAGATCTTGTCCAAGCCACAGCCAAATATGTCAATGGATTCTATTTTTCCCCTGAGCAAGGCAATAACTCCCTCAGAGGCTAGCCACTAATAGTCCATATGCTATTCTATCTGGAACGGAAGGTGAGAAGCATTTCCCAGGGCCACCTGTATTTCTTTCATTACTAACAATGAAGTTTCTGACAGTGATGTATGAATATGAAAAATTACTTATTTACTATTAAAGTTGCCACTGTATTTTCCAGATTAGTGTTCTGTGATCTAATTTAATGAAGAACCCAGCTAGAAGTCTCTGCATCTTCTGTTTTTTTATGTATTATTGTATCAGGGTAACCAATATAATTACCCAAACATTTCATAATCACAAAGATTTATGGGGGTCTAATTTTTCCAGATTTTTTGTGAAGCAAAGGAAAATATTTCAAAGTGACTCAGGCAAAGAAGCACTTCCTGTAATTCACCGTTCAAGAGCAAAGAGATCATGCCATTTCTCAAAGCTAACTTTTACATTAATAAATTCATTTGTAGTACCTACTATGACTTCAGATAGGCATTAAAACTTACAGCAGATTGAGGGGCACCTGGGTGGCTTAGTCGGTTAAGCATCCGACTTCAGCTCAGGTCATGATCTCACAGTTTGTGAGTTTGAGCCCCGCACTGGGCTCTCTGCTGACAGCTCAGAGCCTGGAGCCTGCTTCAGATTCTTTGCCTCTCTCTCTCTCTCTACCCCTCCCACTCCCGTGCTCATGCTCTGTCTCTGTCTCTCTCAAAAGTAAATAAACATAAAAAAAAAATTAAAAACATAGCAGACTGGCATCATTCAGAAGAAGAAAAAGGGAATACAGCAATAAAATGGAATAGTAATACAATGGAAATTAAAAAAATAAAAAGAAAGAACTTGAGTAATTATTCCTAACAATGATGTGGAAACTGAATTCTGGTCAGTAATATTGAGTTCCAAAACCCAACTCTGTAACTAATTATGTACCAGTAAGGCCAAATTACCTGTCCTTATTGTCTGTTTTCCCCACAGTAACAGAGGTATTAAATTACTTGCTCACCTAAGACACCTCCAATGTTAACATTTTACAAAGCTAAACAATAGTTTGTGTCTGAATTATCATGATCATCTCAAAAATCCATCTCAACGCCCAACATTATTCAACCCCTGGAGAAACAAAATGAAACCCCTTTTAAAAATACCAATAAGGCCCGTAATGACATTTCTTGTCTTTTCATACTAAATTGTTGTCTTGATACAATCCCAATTAGTAGAAATAATGTAACAGGAAAATGTAGTCCCATTTTTTAAAAGTTAAACTAAGCATATATAATATGAATCACTTTGAAAATCTTTCAACTAAAGCTTGAGTGTTTTCACATGTTAAAATAATTGATGGAAAACCATATCACAACTTAAAAGTGGTACAACATTGCAATACGTAGGTTAACCTGAAAGACAATGCTCTTAATGATGTCATTTTACCAGTACAACTTATTCGTACATTTTTCCCCAAGAGCATCACTGACATGCTTTTTGGCTAGAACAAATTAGCATTCCTATATCATTAGATAGAAATAATAAATTCAGGAACCAGTGCAAACAAAAAAGGAGCAGAGTGTGAATAGCGTTTTACAATTAATCAAGGGAGGCATCTTGGCACCTCATTTTTAAAAAGAAGCAAAACTGTGAAAAATTATAAGTGCCTGCTATTTTTCTACATGCTATCTATTCATAAATAGTGAGGTACTATTCTAACACAAATTCATCCATTCAGCAAATAGTCTGTGAATACCTATTATATGCTAGGAACTCTGATAGGCCCGTTGGATGTATAGTGGAATTTAAAGTCGGCAAAAACTGTGAAGTATAAAAATCCTATAAGGCATCCATAAAGTACAATATACATGACTTTGTACATAAAATTCAATCTGTAATTGCTTTTCTCAATGAAATTGGGCTAGATCCAGGGAAAGCATGTAATAATGGAATGTATGTAAGTGTCTGATTATTTAAAGCATCAAGGCTTTAAGGGAATTATCAAGTCTTTAGCTACAGGAATATGAATGAAAGACTAAATTTTCCTTCTGGCCCACAGCATTTATTTCACATTTGTAGAACAATACATTGTTTTCACATTTAAATATAAAGAATATTAATTCATGTTAATGCATTTATTTTGTTTTGATTTTGAAGTGTAAACATTGTAGTAGTATCCAATTGGGAAGTGGGGCAGTTAAAGTCATGGTGATGAGTTTACTTATACTGTCTTGAAGGTATTCATTATTGCTCATAAATTTACGGTTAGCTGAGTAATGTTTATGGTTTCATCTGGGCTGTATGTGTGACTGCAGTTCACTGTGGGTCAGAAAGGCAACTGTGTTGATCTTCATTGAGTGCTCTCACATAGTTGAGGTTAAGTGGTCTAAGATGGCCTTATCTGGAAAACCTGGGTGCTCTCATCCTTCACATGGTGATGATAGTGTTCTAAGACAGAGTAGAAAGGAAGTCCTCACTTCCACCACATCCTATTAAGCAAAGGAATCACATGGCGGGTGCTACACAGGAGTAGAAGGGAACTATCAAATTACAAAGCAAAGGAAGTCATCAAAGCAGCCAGTCTGTCACTCCTCCAAACAGGCAAGCACCATTGATCCTGTGCCATAATGGGCACATATACCAAGGTTTGTAAGAGTGCTGAAGCAAAGGACCCCTTAAATTTTCTTAGAGCAGAGAGTGTGCTGACTGGATTGACACCTTTGAAAGAAGTTAACATTTTTCCTTCAGAGTCATTGCATGTTCCTTTCCTACACACAGTTGAAGAGCTAGTGTGGTCTGCCTTAATTATTTTTTCTTGTTTTACTTTCATACTATTGACCTGTTGGCCTAGAAGGCCTAGGCACAATGCCTGCATGGTACAACAAGCCACAGTAAATACTCAGTTCTGTAGCCAGAGAAAAACCATAAATCAAGAAAATGGCAAGTGTAAGTGATTAACATTGAAGCTAAAACCCAAATCTCCCTGTGCTCTCTTCTGAAATTCTGTGACAGCAACACTTTCTTGAAGGAACATCTTGTGATCACTGCCAAGAGGACTGAGTGACACAGTACTACCATGCTTAAGTATAAAGTAAATGAGCAATTTGGGGATGGGGGATAGGGGATTTAAATGGGACAGCATCCTTTCATAGACTTCAATGCCTCATGTGAAAGCATTTGGAAAATTCAACAGTCTGGGGTGCCTGGGTGGCTTAGTTGGTTAAGTGGCCAACTTCGGCTTAGGTCATGTTCTCACCGTTCACAAGTTTGAGCCCCATGTCAGGCTCTGTGCTGACAGTTCAGAGCCTGGAACCTGCTTTGGATTCTGTGTTTCCCTCTCTCTCTGCCCCTACCCTGCTTGCACTCTGTGTCTCTCTCTCAAAAATAAATAAATATTTTTTAAAAAGAAAGAAAGTTCAATACTCTTCAAGGAAGAGTAATATCAGTTGGTCAAAGGAGGATAGGAATAGTTTTGAGATACTGGGGCTGAGCAATTTGGGTCTAAAGAGAGTTATCCCAATCCAGCGACAAAAAGAGGCTAAAGGAAGAACTAGTATTACCGTTTCATGGTAAATCCCACATTTTCTGAAAGGCTTTCTGAAAGGCCAGGCCCCAGAAAACCAGGAATCATCTTGGGGAGTTTCCACAGTACCCAACAGAGGTGTATCTCACTACACAAGCACTTTTCTGATCCTGGATATGATTTTTTGCCTCATGAAACTTCCTACCACACCACTCTTATACGCACAAATTTTAAGAGATAATCCTACATAACCTCATTATACACAAAGTTGCTTGGGATCAAAACAATATAAATACTTTCTGACTAAACCACATAAATAAATAAGCCAAAATATTTCTTCCAGTCTTTGTTCAGTATCAAAGTTTGTTCTCTCCTGAATTCTTGTGGTATCCAAATACTTTGCCAGTGTTTTGCAATAACATTTCTACTGACCTATTTTTGGCAAAAAATAATTAAATTTGCCTGAATTTGGCAATGGAATGTTTAATGGCTTATTTTTTGTCCACAAATAGAATGTTTTCTTTTAATTTTTATGTCACAATAGGTAGTTTATGCTTATAGTACACAGCTTCAAATGTTTGCATGCACAAGTTATACATTCTACCTGATCCCCTAACTCTTCAATTTCCTCCTCAAAAGGAGCAACTGTTACCAGTTTTGTTCTTCTCTGAGAGCAGTTCTTTGAAAATCAAATGGTTTATACAAACTCCATTTTACACAAATAACATGCCACTACACAAAACTGCCCCTTGCCTTTTTCACCTAAAATGATTTTGGAGTTCATTATTATTATTTCATTACCTATAGACTCCCTCATTCAATTTAATAGCTAAGTAATAATACTTAGATGGATGAATCATAATTTATTTTATTAGCTCACTATCAGCGTACATTTGGGTTAAAAAAAGTTGAAAGCTTAAATTAGTAACAGCCAATGGTTATGATCATTAATTTCTCTTAGAACACAATCTTGAATTGGCATGTCCTACATAGAGACCAAGGTTTATTCTTCTGAAGCTGGAGGGAAGCCCCTAATGAAATTTATGACTTCAGGCAAACCAAAACATAACTTTATCCTTGGCGTTTTGTAAATATTTTTTTACTTTCTCACCTTCTCATATTTCCTCATGCCCTTTTCCAGAAATCCAACCCTTCTTAATTTTCACCAATTATCAGTACTCTTCCTGTTAAAACCCAACTGTCAAATTCCTTCTTGAAGATTTCCACCATGGCCCTTATCACCACAGAGAGGAACTTGATTTTTTTTCTGTTTATTTTAGAGACATATTTGTAACTTCTTCTTATCTGAATTATGGTTCTATAAGTATTAATGCATGCCTCATGTCCTTTGCCAGATTGCATACCCATTGAGGGTAGTGATATATAAAATATAGGGCTGTCCTTTACAGGACTATCAGAAGTCCTTACATGTATTTGTGCTTAATAAATACGTGTTGTATAAATATATCCTCAGGTGTTATTCCATTGGAATAACAATTATAGGACCATAAACTACAAGTAACTATGAGTCTTACTCTTAAAATTACTATTAGATATATGTTGGATGGATCATTTAAACTCTTAAAGCATTTGTATTTTAAAATGGGAATAAGATATCAAGATCATCTGTATCATTGGCTTGTTGTGAGAATAAAATGAAATAGTTTTATGTTGAAAAATCTCAGCATTAGGAGAAACTCCAAGGTGTCCTCGTCCAATCACCTATCCATTGCTCAAAATCTCCATATATCAATATCTCGATAAATAAACAATAAATTTACACGTAAAAATTTCCAGAGGCATAAAAATATCTCAGTCCAGTATAGAAGCCCATTTTATGTTTGTGTAGCTCTGGCTACTGCTACTGAGTGGGCACACAGTGAAATCTGTATTATGCTACTTCATAATGAATAGTTTGCTACATCTGATTGGTGATTGGTTGCCAACCTCTGAAGCAGGCTCACTCTGGTCATTTAATAAACTGTTCAGTAACTCAATCCACATTTTACAGGATTGGATTCTCTGGACCACACTGATAATGTTGTTGCAAGATTCTTCAATCTTAACTAATCCTCATGATGATTCAATGAACTATAAAAAGTATCCTGTACCTTCTTGCTTTAGTATATGCAATAAGTTGTGCTAGAGTGTTGTGTAACTAGTGAGTTTCACATTGGGTCACTTAACTTCTGTAGTCAAACCAAACCTATCCCAAACAGCCTTGGTCATTAACTAACAAGTAATGTATGTGAAAACATTTTCAAAGTACCATAACCAATAAAAAGGGCTAATGTTATTATTATTATAGAACCTCAGTCATATTTTGCTTTTTCATTTTGCTTTGAGCATAAGAAGCAACAAATTTCAAAGGAAAAGTGATTTTGAATTGTTAAAACTTATACTTTAAGAGTATATTCTACACAAGGATAAAATTAATTCATACATATCATCATTCCAGAGTTAACTATACTCTCTATTGAAAAAATAGTGGTAAGACTAAATTGTTTGGTAATTTTCTGTCACAGTATACCAGAATATGAAATGCTATATTTCAAAGCAGACTGTACCTGGCTGCATTGAGCTCCTACCTGAATTTATGTGTACCTCTCCTTATCAAACACAATAAGCAGTTGGAACAACTTTAAATGTGAAAATTATGAGGTGTTCAATGAAGATCTAGAAAACTCAAAAATCTCTAGCATCATTATAGCAGAAGTATAGATAACGAATACATAATCCAAAAAAGTTTTCCATTTCACCAAATCGTGCCACATAAACACTCATATTTGCTTAAATCTATGCTTCTGTAGGCATCTGTCACTCATCCCCTTCTTATATTACTGCTATAACTGGGCAACTAAAAAGATCCCAAATAATCAGGAATATTTTAGTCTTCCAAAACCTGAATTTTTAACTGAGATCTGTAATAAAACATACATCAATGAATGTAAAGGATGCTTACCTTCTGTGTGCACAGCTGACACATAGGTCCAATTGTACCTCTTCACTATGTCCACCATGGCCCGTGCCTGCTGGGCATCTGAAGGAACAACCCTCATGAAGTACTTGAACAGAGTCTTGTCGCTCAGATCCATGCTTGTTGCCGAGTAAGCAATCTGAGGTATGTTGAAAAGCTGGAGCAAGTTCTGGACCTGAATGGCCACAGAACTGGAGCCAGGCCCAATGACCCCTACAATGGGCTTCTTGGAACGGAAGGAAGAGGAAGACCCATCCACACAGCGCACCAAACCTTCTTCTTCTTCTGAAGAAATGAGGGAGTCCCTGATGAACTCAATGCTCTGCTCTAGGGCCACAGCCGAATGCCAGCAGGAATCCCTTATCTCACAGCCCAGTGTGATGTTGGGCAAGAGTGTGGGGTCTGAGTTGATCCTTTCCAGAGTGTGCAGCATGGCCTCCACTCTCTGAATGCCATACTGTTCACGAACTGCCCCACACTTCCTCTCATGAACTTTGTCCACCGTGGGCTGATGGTGAACAGAAAAGAGAGCTCCAATAATGATGTCACCTGGCATGTGAGCCACCACCCTCCTTTCACTGGACTGTGCACTCCCACGGACATCTTCTTTCAAAAGTAGAACTGACAGGATCAACAGAAGGACCATTTTAGGAAAAGAGTTCAAGCTAATAAAGACAGCATGGTGGGGAAAATTTAGGAGACTTCTGATAGATAGAATCAAACAATGTCCTATGTTGGGTGGCAAACCAAGGAATTAGCCAGTAATTTAGATGTGCTCTCTAAAGGACCACCATGTCCCCACGTACCATTTAGTTAGATGCATCCATGTGATCATGATCTTCAAAACCTGGAAAAAAAATAGCATGTGCATTTAACAATGTAAGTGCAGCTACTTTGAGAAGCTCTAATGGTCTATACTAGTAGACTTTGATGATATAGATTAAGATTATAATCTTTTTTTTTTTTAATTTTTTTTTCAACGTTTTTTATTTATTTTTGGGACAGAGAGAGACAGAGCATGAACGGGGGAGGGGCAGAGAGAGAGGGAGACACAGAATCGGAAACAGGCTCCAGGCTCCGAGCCATCAGCCCAGAGCCTGACGCGGGGCTCGAACTCACGGACCGCGAGATCGTGACCTGGCTGAAGTCGGACGCTTAACCGACTGCGCCACCCAGGCGCCCCAAGATTATAATCTTTTTGAAAAAAGAATCTAAAAATATTTCAGACTCTCCTTTGTCTATATCTGTTGTAATTTTGTGGTTGGATGAAGCAATCTGATAGAGATTTCACTACACTTATATTATTTCACTTCACTTATATTAATACTACTTCACTTATATTAATGTTTGTTTCATTTGTTCTTCTGGAGTACACGAAAACAAATCTTATGCATGGCAGGCCAAACTATATTCTTATGTGAAGATGAGAGAAAGCATCCTAAAAGCAAAACTATGCCACGAGCAGAAAACTTCAGGGAGTATGCACTCCAAAATTATAAACATTAGTTATCTCTGGGTGATTGTATTTTTTGTTTTAAAAAAACTAATTTTGGGCAGTAAGCATGTATTAACTATGAAATTGCAAAAATAAAGTTACTTTAAAGAAAAGCTACATAGTCCCTCTTCAAATGCAGTGTAAGGCAAGTTGAACAATCTCCCCAATAAATAAGTACTGTGTCTCGTTTCCATATAATATAGTACAAAGACATTATGAGGTCAGGTAGGTATTTCCACGCTAAATGAACTATAGGAAAGGAGGGAGAGACTTGGGGTGTCACAGAGTAAAATGTTCCCTAAATAGGTAGAAAGACATAGGGAAATGGGTACCAGTTTGTGGAAAAAATAATATTCAGTTCAAATTCTAGTTCTGCTATTAAGAATTATTAATAAACTGTTTAACCTCTCAGTACCAGAGTTTCCTCATCTGAAAAGTCCCATCATATGTACCAGGATACCTTATGGGAATCAACATAAGATATCAACTATGCAAATGTCTTGTATATTGAATAAGACTATATATATATTCAGGACATGACCTTTTCTGTTATTAATTTTCCAAGGGCATTCTGTAGCTAGGTGGTGAGGACAGAAAATTCTCTGGCAACCTACTCAGTCCTCCAGAGTCTTCAAAGTAATTACAGAGTCCTGTAATAAAATTCACAGTAATCAGTCCTCTATCTCTGATCCAGGAAAAAAAAAAAAATTACATATCATGAAGACCCAAAGGGTTGCAGGGATGCATGTTTGGAATTATCCTTCCAAGTAGAAACTTAGTACAGCTTTGAAAGTAGTCATCTATTTCAGTTTAAACTCCTGGGAAAAAGAGAATTTGTCCCAAGTTGCCTACAGCAAATTCTAGCATAGTTTGTAAAAGGGAACTGACAAATTAGTGATCTGGATTATTGAAAGAATAAGAGACTTATTTTGTATGTTGTCCTCTCTGCCAGCCAAGGATCTCAACTTGCTTTGAACTAATTCCCTAGGGCACCTGGGTGGCTCAGTGGGTTGAGTCTCTAACTCTCAGTTTTGGCTCAGGTTGTGATTTTGTGGTTTGTGCATTTCAGCCTTGCATCGGGCTCTGCACTGATAATGTGGAGCCTGCTTAGGATTTCTCTCTCCCCCTCTCTCTCGTTTCTTATGGCAAAACAGAAAGGTTCCCTTGCATAATGCTAAACATTAAAATTTTTAAAAAATCAAATAACTAGATGTTCCAGAATAACTAGGTGCTTAGCAATACTTAGGGCAAAAAATAAGTTTTGGTATAGAAGTTGGCACTGTAGACAAGGAGCACAGAATAAATACTGATATCATTTTCTCTTTTGGGAAATTATCCGAATATTCTCAAGCATTCCCTTCACTTGCTTAAACCAAAGACCTAGAGATCGATGCTTATTCTCATAAACATATGAATTCTACTGCAGACAAAAAAAATCTTAGGTAAAAGGAATTACAGTGTTTTACTAAATCCACAATGTTAAGGAACAAACCCAATAACAAAACGAGACTCATTTTTATTACATAAGAGCATCAAAGTGATATGCAAGACTAGAGGTGGGCTATCAAAATGATGAAACTAAAGTAGTCCCATGAATTTTATTTGTTAAAATTATTTTAGATAAGACCTATATATTGAGACATAACATATTTACATATATACATATATACATATATATGTAAATATATAACACTGAAATAGTCCTTCCTATTATTTAGCTCCCTATAAGTTAAATTAATGATTTAACTCATTCAAGATATATCTACTATTGAGTGGGAAAAACTAATGTAACAAAGAAGCACAATGATGTACATTGATAATTGCCATCATTATCTTTCATTGAACACCCATCATACACCAGACACTTGTTCATTAACTCATTTAACAAATATTTATGTCTCATGCCTATGCTATGATTCTGTCCTGGAAATTAAATACGCAAGAGAGAACAGGTTGTACATGATTCCTATACTCATGGGGCTTCAGATCAGTACTCTAAAAGGTGACTTTAGCTGGAGCCTGGTAAATGCAAAGAACAACAAAATAAAGAATGAAAAGAAGTCATTCATGTGAAAAGTGTGGCTAGAGCATAAAGAATGGGAGCAATAGTGGTACAAGATGAGGCTGCAAACATAAGAAAGGGCCAGACCATGTAGGATCCTGTAGGCTCTTACAAGGAATTTGGATGTTAAGTGCAACAGAATGCATTGAGGAGACGTAAACAAATGAATGGCACAATTCAATCTTAGAAAAGGTTGTTCTAGCTACTTGCTGTTCTGGATAATGTACAGAAGAAATCTGATTAGAAGACATAAATAATCTAAGTAAGGAATTATAGTGGCTTGGCTATTACTGGGGACAGTAGATATGAAAAGAAGTGGACACAATCAGATATATTTTGCAAGCAGAAACAGCTGGACTTACTGATAGACTGGATGTGCATAACAAGGTAGAGAGAAGTTAGGTTTTGAGTCTAAAAATTAGTGTACTTTGGTACCATTAAAAGATATGGGATCTACTGGTACAGAAATGGATGGAGGCAGAGAAAAGCATAGTAATTTTCTTTTGAACACGTTAAATTTGAGATACTTTTAAAGCACCTACGTACAGGTGACAAACAGGAAAGTGGGTATGTAAGACTGGACCAAAAGGAGTGTTTGGGGTTAGACATAAAAACTGAGGGTAACCAATACATAAAATCTTTGCAATGAATATAGTCACCTGGAGAGCAAGTATAAGTAAAGAAAAGGTGCAGCTGAGAAGTAAGCCCCACAGAGACGTCAGATTGTGGAAAAGCCAGCTAAGGAAACAAAGGCAAATCAGAAAGTAAGGAGAGAAAGTAAGAACATGTGATGTAAGAAAAGCCAGAAGAGGATGTCCTGGGCACTTTATATTTACAGACATTACACAAGGCTTGCAGGTTGCAAACAATAAAATACATTCTGTCCTCCCCAAGATATTATTTTCAAAATGCACTGAGTATCTGCATGTGGCATGTGTGTGGCAAGAATCCTTGTGACAACCCTGAGACATAAGTATTATTTTGTTATCTCTATTTTACAAATGATGTGGAGGGTTTGATAAGTTGAAAATTATCTGGTCACTCATAGCATAACATATAAAGTTACTGAATCATTGTATTGTATACTTAAAACTAATGTAACATTGTGTGTCAATATACTCACATACATACATACATACATACATACGCTAGCCAATCACTTAGAAAGTGATGGAGCTAGAATTTATGCCTATGCCTAGTGACTCCATCATACACTCTTTTCATTATTCCTTGCTGCCTTACTGTCCCTTCCTTCTACTTCAAAAGTCCATGAAAAACAAGAAGGGCTAGCCAAACACAGTTTGAACATCCCAGGGATATAGAATCTTATAGGAGTTTCCTTGAAAACTAGAGAGTGAAGAAAATTTCAGGAAAAGAGATAATCCAGCACTTAGAATGTCGAAATGTGTATAACTGTCTAGTACAAATGTATTTATATTGCCCTAGTATCCCCCACTAGATATGGCCTGCTAGATTATAAAGCAATGACTGCTTTGTAATCCTCCCCAGATGTACACAATGGCTATATTTCATCAATATTAGCTATGAAGCTCAGATACCTGAAAAGTACATTTTAAAATAAAGTATGACTTGGAAATTTGACAGAATTGTGCTACAACTTAGCTTATTATAAGGTTAAACAAGCGAGCCCATGTGTTCCCAAAATATAAGAAGTTAATAGAACATAAATTCCACATAGACTAGTAGGGTATACACTAGCTCTAGCACCATCACTCATCTGTCCAGCACGTGTTTATCAGTACCTGTTCTGTACCAAGCACTCTTCCAGGTCCTGTGGTTTCAGTTATCGACAAAGTAGACATAAATCCATGTCCTCCTAAAGCCTATACTCTAAGGCGGGGTTGGGGGGGGGGGAAGAGGGATTGTCAGGCAATAACCAAGATAAGGAGGTAAAATATTGTATGTAAACAGTAATAAGGGTTAAAAAGAAACAATACATCAGGGAAGGAAGATAGAAAGTGTTAGAGACATGGGGGAATTTTAATAATGTAGCCAAAGAAGTAGAAACTTTAAAAGTAAAATCTGGGTAAAAACCTAAAAGAAGTAAGGGAATGAGTCATGCAAATATCTAGGGAAAGAACATTCTAGATAAAGTCACAATCAAACGCAAGGCCCCTGAGGCCAACTTCTGCTTAGTACATTGAGGAACAGCAAGAAGGTGAGTATGACTGCAGTGAAGCAAAAATGGGGACAGAGGAAGCAAAGTGGGGAGATAGTATGATCATGTGGATTCTTTTTGGACTTTAGAAGTCTGGGCTTTAACATCATGCGACAATGATTTTCTGGAAGAGTTTTCAATAGAAGACAGACACACAATGACCAACAGTTCAACAAGAAGTAGGGCACAACGGCAGAACTGAGATGACAATTAGGAAATTACTGTAAAAATCCAGGTGGGACAGATGGCAGTGGCTTGTATCAAGGGGACACGGTGGTATTGGTGGAGAGAACTGGTGGGATTCTGAACATATCTTAAAGACAGAGTGGAAGGTTTGCTGTCAGATCTGACTTGGGATGTGAATGAAAGATCCGAATCAATGAAGAGATGCTTTCAGCCTGAGCAAATAAAAGATGGTGATACATTGACTGAGATAGAAACTGGAGGAGCAGATTTGCGTGGGCTTAACAGAAGATACTTTTGATAGATCAATTTTTAGATACCTTTTAGAAATCCAAGGAGAGACATTTAGTAAGCAGCTGGATATAAGAGGCTAAATTTCTGAGTGAGGTCTGCATAGAAGACATAAATAGGGGAGGCGACACTATACAGATATTATTTTTGGTAAATCGTGAAACTAAATGAAATCACCTAGGAAGTGGAAATAGAAAAGAAACTAGTTCTGAGACTGAACCCCAAGGAATTCCAGGGCTTAAATTCCGAGATAAGGAGAAACCAGCAAAGGAGACTAAAAAAATGTTGATATAATTTAAAATATTAACATACAAATATAAAATATTGAGTGTGTATGCATGCACAAAGTCTGGAAACATACACACTGACATTAATAGGATGTTTTCTGGGTGGTGGTAATATGTGTACCTTTTAATTTCTTCTTTGCCTTTATCTGTGTTTTCTAAATTTCTGCATTTACTATGAAAATATATTATTTGTGATATTAGTTTAATGTGGGACTGAGGGATCTACCTTCTAAATTTCTGCCCCAGTGTCCCTTGTGGCTTTATCTCCCTTGAATCTGCCCTTCCTCAGGGGTCTACTAGTCAAGCAAATTTGTGTCTCCTTTACACTGCTTTACCCAATGGTTTTGTTCATGCTGTTTCTGATCCCTGACGTGGTTTTGCTTTGATAGCCTTTATGGCAGAGTTTTTAAGAGCATGGGCTTCAATCAAGTAGACTTGGGTTTGAATCCTAATATTGCCATTTATTGGATATGTGCCCTTGGTCACTTAGCCTCTCTGAGCCTAATTGGAATGATAATGGTATCACCTCAAAGAGTTTTAATGAGGATTGAATGACATAATATTTTAAAATAGTCACTTTATAAAATCTTCCCAGATCCTTCACCTTGTAGTGTTTGCTCTATTTTCTGAACTCACATGACATTTTTATCAATACTTTCTTGTGTTTATTACTAAGCTAATATTGTAGTTATTTATACATGTTTTATCTTCTAACAAACTTCAGATCCCTTAAAGGTTAAATTTGTTCCATATATAGCACCTGGTATAATCCTTGCACAAAACAGATGTTCAATAAATCCTGCCCAATGAAGAAATAATGTAAAGTGAATTGCCTACACTTGCCTTTCTGGTCAACTACCTGACTGAAGTTCCAAGATATTATCCCTTGCTCCATCCTGGAAAATTGAAAAATAGATAATAAAACTCCCTCCATCCAATGGGTCCAGGCAACAGAGGTCCTCAAAAAGAAAAGCAAGGACTGACAAAGTAACAGGTAGAAACCTTTAATGTTTCCCATGGCTTTTCAACATACTAAGGAAAATAACATCAAAGTAACAGAGAGGGCCCTGTAGATAATTCAATTTAACTGAGACCCATGAAGATTACATGATTTTTGGCAGTCCTGAGACCATACCCCAGCAAAATTCCATCTCAAAACCCGGGTTTAACCACTTTCTACAACTTGGTATCTGCTTTTCCATAATTTACTAAGCATATACTTTTTGATCATATTTTTTAATTCAAATGGAGTGTTAGTATGAAATCTACACATTTTGCTCTCCTCTGTATAACACATTGCTAATATATTTCCATATTGGTTAATTTTGTTGATGGGAACAACAATAACAATAACTAAAATATGGAGACAGCTTACCACGTGGTAGGCACTACCATGCTTAGCGTTTCACATAAAATATCATTTAATCATCATAAAAAATTATCAGGTAAACAATTTTGTGCTTTTACAAATGAGGGATCTGGGGCTCAGGTAGAATGGTTTGGTTAATATTCTAAAGCAAGCAACTATCAGAAGCAAGATTCATATTCAGAACATTGATTTCTTTTTAACAGTCACATAGTATTCAATTATATGTTTATACCAAGTTTTAATTATCCTCTATTATTAGATATTTAGGTTATTTATAGATTTTCCTACTGTTATAAACAGTAATGCATGCTACTTACTTTTGAAAGTATTTGTACAGGACAAATGCATGATGGTGTAAATATTTTCACATATTATATTCTATCAATTTAGATTTTAAAAGGTAATAACAACTTCACTCTTAGTCCCTTATCCTTAACCTCATCAATTCTGGGTACCACACAATGAGGATCTGCTCCCTCTTGCTTGTATTCATGTTCACACATGAGGCAATTTCTCCTTGGTTATCTCACCACAAGGAACATTCATTTACTTAACAAGGGTCTGGTAGGGAAAAAAAAAAGGACGGAAAATAATACCATATTACTTTTTCAGTTTATAGAGGCTTTCCCCATTATTAATCCCACTTCAACCTACAACAAAATTACTGCCAAGAGAATCTGAGTATCTCATTTCATATAATCAAGAAATAGAGTCTCCAAGAGAATGAATTATTTGCTTTAAATTGTAACCCTGAGGTGGTAGAGGTTACAAGCTGGTAGCAAAAATAGAAAAAATCAGGTTCTTGTTATGGATAATGGGGAGGAATTAACTAATACAATGATTT
Source organism: Panthera leo (assembly GCF_018350215.1). Taxonomy (NCBI): domain Eukaryota; kingdom Metazoa; phylum Chordata; class Mammalia; order Carnivora; family Felidae; genus Panthera; species Panthera leo. Next base: position 43,795,973 of record NC_056688.1, on the reverse strand, counting down.
AAAAGCTTCCATAATGTTATAGATCTACAATCTAATAATATGGAGATTTTTAATTTAATCAAAAACAGTAAATGATAGGAGTTTACATAAATAGTGTAACTGGTATAATAGATTGCTTTAGGGTCTTATTTTCAGAAGCACTAGTCTGCTTTACTCAATAATATATTTCTTGGCTCATAGCATAATAAAACTAAGCACCATCCCATTATAGAAAACAGTAGACATCTATTTAATATGCATAAGTATTTTGCCTCAGGCAATCATACAGTCTCATATTGTATCCTAAATGAACATGAAGAAAAAATATTGGTTGGTAGAATTTGCATAAATGGCAACTTACACTGTAACCAGATTCACAGCTCGCATTGTCTTTTATTTTCAACAATCTTCTCAAACACTGACCATCTTTCTGGCACAGATGTCTCTTATATAACTTAATCCCCACACAAGCAAATCACACAGTTCAGGATATCAACACTAAAATGATTCCTTCTGCCTGAGCAATAGCCTCATCGCAAATAGACAGGGGTGTCAATATTGCATATGCCATGAACGCCTTTGATGTATTTTCCTGAAAACAAGTGCATCCCATAGATAAGAGATACTCTGAGGTATGATACCGAGAGCTTTATAGTCTAGGAAAGCTTCGTTGTTGTAGCTATCTCAAGCACACATCTGTGACTTTGTAAACAAGAAAGTCCAGCACCCTCTCTGTTTAGCCCAGATCTAAAAATATGGCATATTTTAAACAAAAGTCCCTTAAACCAAAAGTGGGCTACAAAATAACACTGTACAAAAATGAAATCTGTAATTTTATGCATTAATTAAAAGGTGCTGGTAGAATAAAGCTCACTAAATCACCGTAAATCATGAAACAACTGGTTTTAGTAGTCCATGAAGACCCAAAACAGCCTTCTACAGCAAAGCAATAAAAATGATGTAATCTACTGTTAACTAGTCTCAATTTAATTATCAAGCAGGGATTCCAAGCATCTTCCCATTTTGCAGCCTTCAGCTGCTTTCTTGTTATTTATGGTACACCTCTAAAGACTATAAAGCATTATTGTGCATATTATATTACTTATCATCAGGTGCTTGAAAATGTGCTTTTGCATTTCTAGCTCAATCTCTAGTTACTTATTAATGGCTAATATTTATTGAGTGCCTACTTTGTGCTAAATAATGTGTAAGCATTATTTAAGTCTCAAATTGATTCTGTGAGGTGGGTATGATTACTACCTATATTAAATATCTCTAGAAACTGAGGTTTAGAGGTGAAGAATCTTGCCAGATTCCATATTATACCTATAATAAATGGCAGAGTCAGGATATGAACCCAATGCTTTCTGGCTCCAAAGCCCACACTCAACATAATCAGATGATAATGTCTCCCAAAAGACCAAATGGGTTGGCTGGTTAAACCTTATGCATTGATTGCAAAACATTCTGGAGACTCTGCTTTCCATTAAAAGTTTGTGTAATGTCAACCATCTACATTTGTAAGCCATACAAACCAACTAAATAAATATAGGTAACTCTATTTTCTGGAATCATTTAGATCACAGTTTCCCAACATTTTGGACTAGACAATTTATTGTGGAGGTTTACTGTCCTGTGCATTGTAGGATGTTTAGCAGAATCTCTGGTCCCCAGATGTCAATAGCCAACACACCTCCTCTAGTTGTGACAAATAAAAATGCCCCCAGACACTGTCAAATGTCCCCTGCATGTCACAGTCATCCCCAGTTGAAAGCTGCTGATTTATATCTGGAAGGTCTACAAAAACATCAAAAGGAATACAACTATGAGCTAATCTCTGGATTTGTCAGTCCCACAAAACTTTTTCCTGAAACATCCTAATAATTTAAGAAGAGTAGTTTGGAATAGGCTTGTTTTAGCCCTTCTTTACTTTGTAACTTGTTTCTGGATGTATTATATTGTTTTGATGCTTGCAATTTCAACTTTGAGAAATACAGATTAAACCATGAGAGTGAAGGATGATATTGTCTTAGATTAAATAAGCATGGTTCTGAGTATCCATAAGTTGTAATAAATGAATGTGAGAAGAGCATCCTGCAATATATTTTACCATTTCAAAGTCTACTTTTAATACAAAACACAAAGTTCATTTTAATTTTAACAAGACAAAGAATATTTTATATAGTAATTATATGTTGGTTTTTCAAAATCTCATTTTATTTTTAAAAAAGCAATATATAATTATATTATTTACTTTTCTTCCTGGTATTTAAAGAGTTCTACTACATGATTGTGCATTGAGGAAAATTGACTTTGAAAAAATATTTTTCAATTACTCCTCTGCAAAATATTATGAATGTTAACAGACTACATTATTATTATTATTATTATTATTATTATTATTACAGTGCCCACTAGCACCATCATGATTATTATCTTTTAATTTTCTTCAGAACATTTATGCTCAAAATTTAAGACCAATGGCCTACAGCCAGAAAACTGATCATTAGGGAATTAATCATAGACCAACAGAATCATATCTACATAAGATACATTTTTTTCACATCTAACATATTTCATTTAAATTTTCTAACTAGTTTAACTAAAATAAGAGAAGATATTTGAAACAGCAAACTATGTACCAACCACAGGGGTGCTGGGAAGATTAAATTCAATAACACAGGAAAGCTATAAAACATTTGATATTCAAAGGCCTACATCAGTTTTATGGTCATAACTACCATTTCTACATTGTTCATTGTGGGTCTGGAACTTTACTTATATTTGTACAATTAATTCATCATAATCACTCAGTGAGACTTAGTGTTACAACCTGTTCCCCATTTTTAAAATGACGAAAACAGAGGCAGAGCAATGTTAACTTACTCATTCTAGGTTATGTAGCTATTAAGCCACAAAGCTGGGATTCAAACTCAGGCAATTTTTTTGCAAGGGTCTGCCCTCCCAAGTATACACAACTCACTGGAAACCACACTGAAACAATTCCATGATGTTTAGCCACACCATAAAGTTACCTACGTAATGGAAAGAAGGTAATTTTGATTTCCAAATAAATCAGATGTGTGTATTTATTTATTTATTTATTTATTTTTCCCATCCACTTGTTATATGATAGAAGAAACAACAAGAACTCAGTTTTAACAACAGAAAAATAAGAACAAATATTGCCTTGCATAATTATTACAAGGATTAAATAACACACCAATGCTTGGCATGGTGCCTGATATGCTCAATAAAGGGTAATTATTGGAGCAGGGATGAGCCTGCACCAAGACTCCTGCTTGGTTCTCCTTCTGAATAAAGGTACATATAATTCAAAAAAGATTATGACTGGTAAAATCTAGATTGTTTTTCTTCCTCTGTGAATTTAAAGGAAATGAGAGCAAGCCTATGGCATGATGTTTTTTAGAACTAAATTTTAACTGACTAAAATCAAGAAACACCAAGAAGATACTGTGTTTTACAAAGAGTTGAAAATTCAAAATCAAAATTCAAATTTTATTTTCTTGGGTTATATAAGCATATCGTGAACTAAAATATATTTATTTTGATGCTTCAGGACTAGCATTAACATTCCTCTGAATATTAAAAATAACACATATTTCTAAATTGTAGAATGTTCCTGCTTTGTAGCCATACATCTCCAGTATATCCAAACTCCAAACCAATGGATAGCTTTAGCATATCTCAATGGATGTCAAAAGATAGTCTTCACTGTTTTATAAAGTCAATTTATACTCTATCTATTAAAATAACATGGCGAACAGTATAAGAATAGTTGGGTTCATCTTTGTCTTCATCCCATGAGGATAGAAAGCCTGGGGGAGAATGGTGTACAAATAAGTACTATATGTTCCATGATTAGTGTCAGTTCATATTTTCTACGTGTAATTTTACCTATGGTTTATTGGCATTTAAGTTAGATGTTTATCTAAACTGCTCTGACAATTCCATAAAAGGAAATATAATAAGACTCCTATAAAATCTTCAACGTGTTTCGAATAAAAATGAGAACATTAGAGTTACTAAAATCCTTTAGTCATAAAAGTAATAGATATTTTGTGGTGGTTGGACAGTTTTCACTTTGGCATGTCCATCACATGCACTATGAAGTGATGACAGAGGCCTGTGTCTCCCCGTGGATGCAAAGTGAAGAACTGGACAAGTACTTGGATTATTCAAATGCCACCCCCTCTCCCCGAATAATCTCAGTATGTCCTTTAACAAATGAACATTACACAGTTTGGTTTCTCTTAGAGGATAGCCCACAGCCAAAATATTGTCATGTAATAGCAGATATCTAGGGGATGCAACGAAAATACCTGGATTATACATTTTGTCAAGCAGGGTGTAAAGAACTAGGGACAGCTTTTCTCTTAAAAGAAGCAGTTATGTGGAAAGTGTTCTATCCACATTCTTCTCCTAAGAAACATTAAGGGATCTGTCCGTAGTGCTGAAAAGGTCCCCACTGGAGAAGGCTGGAGATTTCATGGGATGTGCATTAACCTGATGAGTTCAGCAAGCAGTATTTTCAAGTCTCAAACTAAACATCCTTTCAAACTAAAATTGAAATCTATAAAGGACAGAAATGGTCACAACTGGCTCTTCAATGTGTAATTCACAGATATAAGAGATAAATTAAAGGAGAAAATTCCCTGTTCTCTAGAATGGTAATGGGGGGCACAAACCACAATTAACAAGAGGTGGCATACCTGAACATGGCAAAACTCCAAAGAATGCCTAGAATTTTGTATAACTAGGAGTATTCTACAGAAAACCTTCGTTTAGCCCCACTGGGGGGAAGAGGCTGCACAGAGTACAAGGCAATGTTAACTTGGCTGTCTCAAATGGCCAGAGGCCAGCATTAAGAATACAGATTAGCTCTGACCCAGTCTCAAGGGACTCAAAACAATAAAACAATAGGTAGGGAATGAAGAAAGAGGTGGAAGGGAGATGCTGCCTTCCCACTGGTCTGTGTCAATTTCTTAGCAGGAAGTAAAGTGATGGAGCATCTATCTGCCTGGTTACTCAAGCTTACAGTTCAGCTGAGGCAGCACCAAGATTGTGCCTAAATAAGCACAAGTGCTTGTTAACCTCTCTTCAATTTCCCTTCCCCACAGCACCTGCTCCGGAGGGAAATGAGGGCAGTTGGAAATTCCAACACCAGTACCACAAGCCTTCCAGGCAGACTCTTCACCTCTCTTTGTGAGGTCGAAGTCCAGGTTAGGCTCTGATCATCAGCTAGCTCACGGGCCTTACTGGGGTTCTTTCCCCAAGTCACTGTAGCCTGGGTTCCCTCCTCGGCATGCCGCTCGTGCTGCCGCTCCCCACTAACTAGCAGGCTTTGTGTCCGAAGGGAAAGATGCATCCACAGGAAAGGAAAGAGCGGGAGGGTGCAGACTGGGGTTCAGAAAGCAGCACGCTAGCCTGAGTTGAAAAAGCTGTGCTTTCAGCACCACCCGCTGTCCCCCCTCCTCCTGCAGCAGGCGCCAGGATCGCGGCAGCTTACCGATCTACTGGGAAGCGATTCTCCTTCCTTTCCCTCTCCACCTTTGCTTCTCTCAATCCCAAACCCTGGGGTGGTTTGGGGCAGCACAGTCTGCATACTAAACACGCGCACCTGGCCTTAGGGAGCGGAAACTCGGATCCAAAGGCATGCAGAATCCCTTTCTCAATCCTTGCAGCCATTCCCTCTTTTACCCCATTGCTCTCGCCCTTTCTCCCAACAGGTTTAACTAAGGCCATCAGCAAATGGAGCGGACTTCAACCTCGAGGTCTGGTCTCCCTGCTCCACGCTCATCCCACTCCCAAACCAAACTGTGAGCTACCCAGCAAGCTGATAGCTCCTACATCTTTCCTGGGCACAGGGACACTTGGGCACACAGACCCTTAGCGAGCTTACCCCCCTGTTGGCCGCACAGCGGGCAGTGAGACGCGGTCTAGCTAGCCCCCCATAAAGTTGGGCTGTGCTGATCAGCGGGGCAGAGCCGGCCTCTCCATTCCCGGGCTCCCCACCAAGATGATCTTAAGCTCATCTCCTGTGCTCAGTGCGCACAGAACAGCAGAGCTGAGGGCGGTGTGTGCAGCAATCTCCCTGCTACTGAGAAAGGGGGGAAGGGGAGAAGGGGAGCTCGCGGAGGAGGGAGGGGTGGTAGTTTGTATTTATAGAGAACAGAGTTCTCAGCGCAACTTTTTGGTGCCACCAAGTGGCACAGTGAGTTCCTTTAGGAACACAGACTTCGGGTCGAATTTGGATGGGTAAACCAGCTCCACAGCCAGATGATCACATGATAAGAGGATCAGGGGTTCAGGGGCACGCCTAGAACTTGTGTTTTCCCATGTGCACCCTCATATACCAGCACGTGTGATGCAGATCCCAGAGATCTAAGAATGAGCTTACACTGAGGGGGAAGAAATACCTGTGCCCTCTTCAGACAAGTGGCAGAGGTGTCAAGGACAACGGGCAGACGCCAGTTGCCTCCTAGGAACCTAAGAACCCTTGTCTCAGGAAGAATATCCATTCCCCTCTCCCTCCTAACCATCCTGCCTGGATTACAGTATTCTCAGATCTGACTTTAAAATCTTCCTGCCATCTGGAGTGCCCAACCTTTAAAATGAGATGCCATTCATTTTCCTTGTGTTAGAATCAATTCCAGATTATTTCCCAAACGCTCAGATTCAAAGAACTTCACAGCTTTGCACCAAACCTCCTTCTTTAATTGCTACCTTAAAAAAGCAAGTGACTTTAGGCTCTATGGATCTGAGTCTCTCCAAACATCACTCAGAACTCTAGGTTCCCTTGGTTATAGGCTAGGTGTCCGATTGTCCTTCTCACCCATCTCGACAGACCTCTCAGCATGCATTACACCAACCGCACAGCCAGAACCCTGCAAATGTCTTCGATACTTTGAGAGAGAATGTCCTGAAGCTTCCTTTATTGGATTTTCTGGGTTCTCTTCCTTGCTTGTATGCAGCCCCGAAAACCCATACAATCACAGACAGACACTACTGCATGGAACTCTAGTGCCCTCAAACACAGAAGAATCTCTCTACATTTTGCAGAAATGACACAAATGGAGAAACTGAGCACACAAAGGTTAAGGGACTTTTTCAAGGTCACACATTTTCCTAGAGACCAGCCCAGAGACTACCCAGTTTGGAACTAAATGAATACAGTGATGCCAAACCTGACTCCGAGGCTCCCGCTCCTTCCACCGCCCCATTCACTCATTACTCAACTCCATTTTCTCCCCCCAACAGTCCCCCCCCCACCGCCCCATCCCTCTCTCTGACCCCATCCTTTGCCAAAGTTCCCAAAAGAAACCTAGTGTAAGGATGTTTCCTTATCCCCAGTGGGAGTACAGGAACTTGAGCATATAGGTCCAGAGTTACAGGTGTACCCCCCTAAAATGGCCCCCTGTTCTAGAAAACCTCTCCCTCCTGTAGTGTATTCATGGAAGTGTCATTTTAGAAATGAACAGTGGCATTCACACCCCACCAGGTCCGTCTTGTGCTGCCTATTTTCAAGGTAAAGCACCAGCAAATGCTCTTGTTAGCCCCCAAATACTTAATGGTCTCAAAGATAGATAAGCTCCCCCCTCCCCGTGTTATGCACCCTTTTGTGCACATGTATCGGTATGCGAGAGAGAAAGAGAGAGAGATCCAAACGCCTCCTTTGGCTCAGATCTCTATTTTCTCCTCTGATTTTTTTTAGTTCGTTTTCTATGGAAACGAGCCCACTTAAGTCCCTCACTTATGCAAATAAAAGCAAAATGATCTTCATAAACCTCTCATTGGAGCGAAGCCGCGGTAACCTGGGCTCCTGACTAGAAATTCGTGTCTGATTCACACAGAACACGTCCTTGCAGGGTGACTTTTCTAAACTTGCAGGACCTCGTAGTGTCCCTGGCTCCACGAATTCTCCACCTGCCCACCACCTGCCCTCCCGGGTGTCTTTCGCCCAAGCTCCCGCCCCTCGCCTGAATGCTCTGCGTCCCCGTGCTGGGGGAGGGGCTCCGGCGCTATCCTCCCTCAGTGGTGACTCGCGGCTGAAAGAAAGAAAACGGCGCTCTGCTTACCAGGTGCGCGCCCTGAGCCCGGCGCCCCCAGCCAGCCGCTCCTCGCGGGCTTCCTGCGCTCGCGTGCCGGCCTCGGCCGCAGCTGGAGCGCCAGTGGCGGCGGCGGTGGTAGCGGCGGCGGCAGGCGGAGCGGCCCCGGGGCCCGCGGCGGTGGCGCTCGCTCTCTCGCGCCAGCGCCGGGAGCACGTGCCGCGCTCGGGCGGACGCAGCTGGAAGCGCAGCGCAGGGCCGCTTCCCACTCCTGCAGCGCGCCGCGTGGGGGCGGGGGAGGGGGGCGCCGGAACGCCGGGGCACAGACCGGGTGGGTGACCTGGAGCGTGGAGCCTCGTAGTCTCGGGGTTCAGGCGAGAGGAGCCTCGGGCTCCCTCTGCAGCTCTTCAGCTTCGCTCTGGGAGCCGCGGAAGGAGAAGAGCTGTGCGTGGAGGCGTGGGTGGGGTGTCACTCAGCGAGAAGCCCGGGCAGCAGGTAGATAATAAGCTTCTTTCTGACGGTGGCACTGAAACCCCTGACAGTGTTTGGGAGAAGGGGCGTCACTGCTGGCGGGCACAGAGAGCCAGGAAGTCAGGGAACCCCAAGATGATTCGCAGGTGTGAGTGCTTAGAAAGAACGGTCTCTTTAATGGCATTACTTATTAATAATACCATTTTGCATTTGTCTGCGCGTCTTACAAACTGTTCTTTCCATATCCATTAAAATTTCTTTCTCCGTGGTGGTTAAATATGTTTTACTTACTCAAATGACTTGACTTTCCTTCCCCCACCACCCCCGTAACTACCAAAATGGTAAAAAAAAATAAAAAAATAAAAAATACTGAAGTTATCTTTAAATTCCAAAACAGACTTCATTTCTGCCTCTGAAAAGGAGATTGGTATAAATTAATTGCATGGCTTAATTTAAAGAAAAGAAAGACATTGCAGCAATATTATTAGTAGTCCCATGATACTTCCCCAGCTGGATTTTAGCAGCCAGGTGCTTGCAGCAGTGGGATGGAGGATTAAAAGCTGAGGACACTCAAGTTAAGGGAGCTGGTCCTGAGGAATATATTAGGGATGGAGATTTCCCACCAGACCGTTGAAAACAAAACAAGTTGTTTTTTGATAGCTTCAGGGTTCAACAAGAAAAAGCTGTTATCTACCACACCTTGTTGATCTTTCAACAATGACATCTTTCTTTTCCCCATTTTCATGTGTGCTCTGATGGTGACATTGTTGATTTCTCAGATTCTTTTATTGCAACCCAGGAAGCAAGCTTCAGGACTTTGTAGACAGGCCAGCAAAGCTGTGGTTGATCTTCCTGAGTAAGAAAGATGAGAAAGATGGTCGAGATGAGAAAATACAAAAGTTGTGAGGGTTCTGAGGAAAATAAAGGGGATCTAATGGCTAGCTGATTCTGGAGATGTGATTAGGTTTGATGTACAATATGGTTCTTTAGCCCAATTGTCTGGGGCATTGATGGTAAGACAAGGTCATAAATCTGATTCTGGCATGGGCCACTAAGCTTTGAGTGAGCAAAGGACACACTAAGTTCCTCATCCTTCGTCATCAGTTGGAACTGGCTCAAAGCACATCAATGAGTGGGCTAAACCTAAGTAAGAAAGGGTTCTCATGGTGGCTACTCTTCAATTTCCTATAGATGTTTCCTGCCCTGCTGTCTCCCAGGATTGTGGAGAGGATGGGATGAGATAGGACATGTCAAAGCATGCCAAAAATGATAAAGCACTCTATGAATGTAATACATAGTTTACCAACACATATCCACTTCCTCTGCAACAAAAGGTAAAATGCAAAGGACATTCACTCATGTTAAACAATAGTGATATTTTCAGCTGAGAAGTAAAAAAAAAAGTATATATTTGTTTTTTAAAAAAAATTTTTAACGTTTATTCATTTTTGAGAGACAGCAAGCAGGGGAGGAGCAGAGAGGGAGACACAGAGCCTGAAGCAGGCTCTAGGCTCTAAGCTGTCAGCACAGAGCCCGATGCGGCTTGAACTCACAGATCAGACTGCAAGATGATGACCTGAGCCAAAGTCCGATGTCCAAATGACTGAGCTACCCAGGCACCCCCAAAATTATATAATCTTAAATTGCTCAGTGACATTTCACAGTGTAGCTTTACCTCATATTGGTAAAGTGTGAATTAGGTAAAATTAAAATTTAAAGGAGAAAAGAAATAATGTTTTAAGTCCCCCAAACAAGTTTGGATTGTAAAATGTTCAAAGGTATGACTTTTGCCTTAGCATGAGATATTAATAATCAAAATATTGTAATTCTTTATAGAATAGTATACAGGAATGAAAAAAATTATACTTATAATTAAGTGTACAACTTGTAATTATCATTGATTCCTTTCTTTCTCTCACACTTAACAATTTGTCAGCAAATGGCTGTACCTTCAAAATATATGCAGGGGTCCCTGGGTGGCTCAGTCATTAAGCATCTGACTTGGCTCAGGTCATGATCTCACGGTTCACAATTTCGAACCCCACGTTGGGCTCTGTGCTGATAGCTCAGAGCTTGGAGCCTGCTTCAGATTCTGTGTCTCCCTCTCTCTGCCCCTATCCTACTTGTGCTCTGTGTTTCACTCTCTCAGAAATAAATAAATATTAAAAAATTAAAAAAATAAAAATATATCCAGAATGCTATCACTATCTAACAATTTTCACAGATACTGTGTTGAATCAAGCCATTGTCATCTTTTACCTGCTTATAGCAATAGCTTCCAAACGGTCTTTCAGCTTCTTCATTTTTTTCTCTATAGGCTACATTCAACACAACATCCAGAGTGTTTTTTTATTTTTGTTTTTTAAAGAAGTTAGCTTAAATCAAAACCCTCCAGTAACTTTCCATTTCACTCAGAGTCAAAACCCAGTTCTTTACCATGACTCTACATAATCTGTCCCCACTCCATTACCTTTCTGACCTCATTTGCTAGTACTCTTCCCTTTTCTTTGCTCATTCTATTCCAGCCACCAGGACTCCCTTGCTATTTCTTAAACATGCCTGGCATGCTCCGATCTAATGGTCTTTGCATTAGCTGTTTATTCTGCTTGGAATACTCTGTTCCCAAGTAGCCATTGGGCTAAATTCTCTCCTTCAAATCTTTGCTAAAATCTCATCCCCAATGATCCCTTCCCAGGCTAACCTATTTAATACTACCAACTATTCTTCCTCATGATCTCAGTGCTCCTGATCCCCTTTACCCAATTCTATTTTCCCCCATAGCTCTTAATACAGTCCAGTATGCTATATCATTTATACATTTGTTGCCATTGCTGTTTATTGTCTGTTTATTCCCTCACTCCCATTAATTGTAAACTCCTCAAGGAACATAATCTTTGTTTTATTGATTTATTCCAAAGATTTGGAAGAAAATTCTAGCACATAGAAGCCACTCAATAAATGTTTGAATGTTTAAATGAATATGCAGATAGAGGTATACATTATACACACCACCCTTCATTTTTCTAGTTGGCATCAGTGATAGTAAGCCATGTGAATGTTTGCAGGAGGTCTGTAAGACTACTGAGTGACAGCACTTGTATCCAACCTGGGCACACTTACCCACCCTTACCCTCTTCTGTTTTTACATTTGTGCTTCTTAGACTTAGCCAGCTTATGTTCTAAACTCTGAAAGGATTATTGTACTCCTAAATGTTTCACAACTATCTGGTTTTCTGAACCCATCAAATAACAGATCATAAGTAACTTTCTAAAATAATTTCTCCAAGTGAATTTATTTTCATTCCATTATTGGTAAGTCATCAAGCATTTTTTTTTTTTTTTGCCTGTTACTATAAAAAGGACTACAAGAGAATGATGAACAAAATATTGGCTTGACTTTAGGAAACCTAATGCTATTAAGTATGTGTGTATAGTCATATATATGCTTACTGATTTACTGATTTGTTCATGCCATTTGTTGTATATTTATTAAACTACCATGAACTAGGCATGGCTAGGTGTTGAGGATGCAAAGGTGAATGAAGTAGAATTAGCTTTGTCCTTAAAAAACTTAAGGTCCAGTAAAGGTTGGGTCACACAAACAAACTAGTATGTCTTGCACTTGTGGAAGCGGCAATGAAGAACTGGACAAGTAGGTTATAAAGAATAGTATGGCATGAAAAGGGCCTGGATATCTTTCTATAGAACATTTAAAAAACGTAAAACATGAAAATATATCTCTGAAATAGTGATGTTGGGTAAAGATCCAAGAGTCAACCATGAAAAGAATGTTGCCTGTGTGTTTGTGTTTGTGTGGGTTAGACATGGTTGACCAGAGGGAGGGAAGACAGGAAGGGGTTTACAGGTATACGGAACAACCACTGGAACTTGTGGGGCAGGAGAACATTTACCATGTTTTAGAAAGTAGAGGACATTGGTGTCAATGAACTAGAGCTTGGAAAACCTTTATATCTCAGTTTGCTTAACTGCAAAATGGAGGTCGCTACTTTATCAGATTTTATTTAATAAATTTCAGCTGTCTATTTTCTGAATGTGAACAAAACAATTCTATATAAAAGTCATTGGAAATAGAAAATGAAAGCCACACAGAAAGAGGAGGTGACAAACACTCCAGTAATTTTGACTAGTGCAGGATCTGTGGTCTACCAGAAAATATTTAGTTATGAGTTCACTAGCAAACAAAAAGAAGGGCAAATGTCTTACCTAATATTGTTATCTAATATAAGAAAATGAGTTTGTTCTTTGAAAAAGAATTTTGTTAGTGAATGCTAATATTACATAGCCCCTTGTATAAATTGTCCTTAAAGACTCAATGCCTTCAAGAAGGATTTTACAACGAAAATAAAAAACTTTTTCATATTACATGGTCTTATATAAAACTTCGATCTAGGTCCCAGACAAAATATGGAAATTTAATTCAAAGAAGTTGTAAATCATGGGTCTAGAGTCACTCATATCTCTATCTCCAAGCAGGCCAGATTTAGAATATGGCCCCAGGAATTTTTTTCATTTGTCTGATATTGGGTGAAAAAAATTAAAAAAAGATCTTTATTTTTCAGAACTTGAGAAATAACAAGCATTTCAGTCAGTGTTTTCCTAGATGAAGTCCTGTCCAACCAGTGCTCTTGGCATTCATGTGGCAAACACAGAGAAACTCATCTCCACTCTGTGATTATTGGCCACACTTAACTCTATCATTGTGATAGGCAAAACACCTTCCTGAAGCCCAGAGTGAATAACCAGATACAAAGAGACTTTGAGCCCCAACCCAAAGGGTGTATCATAGTGCCTCCTGGATTTCAAGCCTAAGAGATTCACACTTTAAAACTGGCTCTGGCTTTTCCTACTATGGGACTGGCCAAGCTACTGAACCTCAAAACCTCATTTCCTTATGTGGAAATGAGAAAATGGAAACTATAATTAAAAAAAAAATACCTTGTTTTCTTGGTCATATATAAAGTCACTGTGCAAAACAAAAAGTATTATAGAGATCTCAAGCAAATCATGATTCTTTTTTCTTCACATTACTTTACAATCTGGCTTTATTGGTCCAGTGCAAACCACATGGAAGCAAGATTTTTGAAAATGGTGTTGGATTACTAGGGTCTTAAATAACAAAATAAAATTCCTCTCTGGGTTACCTTTTTATATTGACTAGAAATTTCTTATTTCCCTTCTCTGAAATACAGAAAATAGTGTTTTTCTAGTGGGGTTGGTGCTAGGGTAATATTGGGGTAAGCAATTGTACAGTCCCTGAAACACGGTAAGTACATGGTATCTGGTGATGATAATGATGTATATGAGGATTAATTTATTATAATTTCGAGTTATTTGCATCCTGTACATTAGAATGGGCAAAGCACTGAACATATAGCTTGGAACTTGAGGTTCACTCTTTTAGACATGTGGAAGTTGGAAAACCACTTTCTAGTCTGGTAGAATTTCTTTGTAAATGTATTTAAGTTGCAGGGCAAGGTCTTGTGGAAACTCCTAGTTAATGTTTTTGGCAAAAGAAATGATTTATTTCAACTACAATAAAAAAATATATTAAATATAATGGCAACAGCATCCTGTTTTGCATTTAAATGACCAAGTATAAAGTTACACAGATTTTATCCTTCAAAACAGGATTTGGAATCTTCACTTAATAGAATCCCTTGAAACTGCACCATATACATGAGACAGTTATGTTCTCAGTGGTGTGCATACAACTGTTGCAACCGTTCATAATACACTGAAATATAAGGCATCCTAACCTTTTAAAATCTAACATTGTATCTCACATTCACCATAGTGATTTAGGAGCTTTCTGTTGTTTTTCAAGGTTTCATTTTCTTATAAGTAGTTTGTTTGAGCAGAAGTCAATAATTTAAAGTTATGTAATAATCAGAGCAATGCCAGAAACTTGAAACTTGATGAACTGATACCTTCTTTTATTTTGCTAAATATTTGGTTTCTACATCTCTTCAAGATTTAGCAGGGATGTTGAGCTATGTTAGGCACATGGATCTACCAAGAACGTTGGCAGATGGCCCAAGAGCCCATGAGCTACAGTTGAAGTAATAAACAGAATTCAATTCTGTTCTTAACTTTCTTATCTGTAAGATGGGGGAAATACTAGTTCCATAAGTTAGTTGTAAAGACTAAATAAGCTATACTTGTAAAGCACAGATCTTGGCACATGGTAAGCATTCAGCACATTGTTAGTTATAAGTATTGTGGATGAGAAGCTGCATATGTACTATCTGAGTAAGAGCACAACTTCTGAAGTCAGTCTGCATGAATTTGACTCTTGGTTGTATTGCTTACTGGTTGTGTAAAGTAATTATTTAAACTTTCTGTGCATTAGTTTCCTCATAGTCAGAGAGGAATGGTAACCACTTCTTAAGATCACTGTTAATATCAAAGGAATTCACTACTGTTAAGTTTTTAGAACAGTGCCTTGCACATAGTGACCATGCAATTTTAGCTATTATTGGCATAATTTAGTGAGCATTTTAATCCATAGTTACTCATTTAGGTTTCCACCTCCTCTGATATAATGCAAATTTGGGGGGGGGGGGCGGGGAGTAGGCATCATATTTTACAAATTCCCCGTACTCAGTATTGTGCTTAGCATGCAGTGGTTAGCAAACATATTTAATGAATGAATTAATGAATATATTCTATCAATCCATCCAGATTCTCATAAGCTAGATTCTAAAGCAGCCTAAAATAAGTTCAGATCCACAAACTTTCTAGTTTAGGAGTTCTGAATGTGGACTACACATTAGAATTACTTAGGAAAGTTTTAAAACCACTGATTTTATTAGTATCATGTGGGGATCCAGGGAATTTGTTTTTTTTTAAAGACCTTCACAGATGATTATAATGTGCAGCCAATATTCAGAACAACTGCCTGATCTATTTAAACCATTTGTGTTCATTTTAAATTAATATGGCATAAATTATATCATAAGTAAGAGTAATAAGAGTGTAGATACCATATTTTAAGCAAAGTATAATTTGATCACAGAAAAATAAGTTCTGTGAAATTAATGGCCTGTTAGCTCCCACTGAGTA
Organism: Panthera leo; assembly: GCF_018350215.1. Taxonomy (NCBI): domain Eukaryota; kingdom Metazoa; phylum Chordata; class Mammalia; order Carnivora; family Felidae; genus Panthera; species Panthera leo. Next base: position 43,780,371 of record NC_056688.1, on the reverse strand, counting down.
TGGGAATCTTTTAAAATAGGCTCCCACAGGGGTGCCTGGGTGGCTCAGTTGGTTGAGCATCCGACTTCGGCTCAGGTCATGATCTCACAGTTTGTGGGTTCAAGCCCCCGCATCAGGCTCTGTGCTGACTGCTTGCTCAGAGCCTGGAGCCTGCTTTAGATTCTGTCTCCTTCTCTCTCTGCCCCTCCCCCACTCACACTTTGTCTCACTCTGTTTCTCAAAAATAAATAAAATGTAAAAAAAAAAAATTTAAATAGGCTCCCACATTTCACATTTCAAAAATCATTAAAGGTATACTTTATATCAGAAACACACATATCATCTCCAAATATTCTGCATACCAATTGTAGGAGGTAGATGGTAAAGCCAGAGAGGTGCAGTAACTTCCCCTAATCACACAAGTTTAAAATAGCAACTTGAAAAAGTAAAATAACATGCTGAAATCCAACACTTGTGCTATTTCCAGTATCTTATACTGCCTTTTATCCGTGCAAACACTCCTACTCTTTGACATATAAATAGTGTAAATTGTGAATATTGACATACTTGATTCATGTATTCTAGAACAAAATGTTTTTATTATAAAATCTCAAATAGGTATCACTCAATTTCTAAGAAAATAGAAGAAAGCAAAATAAAAGCATATTAGTGATTCATTTTATGAAAATATCTTCAGGAATAACTGTGTTCAAAATATTACAAGATCAATGATTCAATGTTCTGTGTAAAAAAAAAGAAAGAAAAATAATTTTATTGTCCAGTAACTTTTGTTTGTTTGCATTTTTATTTTCAACTTTTTAAAATGATATATATGTGTTTATGGGTGTGTGTGTATGGATGTGTTTTAATGTATCTATAGACTTTTGAGCAAATATTAATTGAGTGGCTATTACATGTCAACATTTGCACTGAGTACAAAGGTTACAAAGTACAACAACCTCCAGGTCTGAAAGTCTAGTTGCATTTATATTATACATGAATATAAATTGTATTCTGATTGTCTTAATTGAAATTTCTCTAAACAGTTTCCTGTATTTGTAATTATACTGACTGATGATTATTTTTCACTACCTTCTATTCATATTTATATATAATTACATAAGGAAAGCCTCGAGAAAGGGTCAAAACTTTAGAAAAACTACGAGTTCACTCTTAACTAGCTAGAATATTCACTTAGAATATTTAAGTGATCAATTTTTCAATTATTGGTCTCATTTTAGATTTTAATGTTGCATCATTTTTCCTACTTCTAAGTACTATTATAAGCCAAGGGGTTTTGTCCTACCTTTTTTTTTTTTTTTTTTTTCAAATTTCTCACCATACATCTTCACTCAAAAAGTAAAAAGATGAAGAAGAGGAAAAAGGAAAATGAAGAGAAGGAAAAAGAAAAATGAATGAATGAAGAAAGGAAGACAGAAAAAGAGCTAGGGAGAGATGAAAAAGGGAGGGAGGGAAGGAAGGGAAGAAGAGAAAGAAAAGACTGTACAAAGTAGAATTTTACAAAAATTGTCAAATTCCAAGACTGCATAATTTAAAACAAATCATGTAACTTATAAAGAAGCTATCCTGAAATGAAAGTTAAACTCTGTGTCGGCATTCCAAATGTAAGACTCAGAGTCTCGACCCAAGACCTCTCTTCTTGATCTCTTGATGTTCTATGGTCTCATGTCTGGTTTCCATGGTGACCACTTCCATAAGTCTTTTGAATAATAAGAAAAATTTATCTTCTCTCATCATTTATTTTCAGAATCTTTGAATTAAAATCTTTCCTCTATTCCTGGCATCCCAAGGAAGACTCTCTTTAACTTAAATGCCTTTAACTTAGATAACAAATTATCATCTCAAGAAAGAAGTACAAGAAAGAGAAATAAATATGTATTGGGCACTACAAATTGAAGTTTTAGATAGATGATAGGCAATAGATGAGCAGAATAGCCTTATATTTATTTATCTGGTGAAATGCATATAAACATAGATTTCCTTCTTCCATGGAAACAAAGGATCTGTAACACCAATAAAGAGCTAGTGAAGGAATAGAACTATTGGGGGCATAAGCTGTGCTTCAGAATTAAGTTAGTAACCCAAAACTGATTTTCAAATTCAAAACATTCTAAATATGACTTATCTTGCACCAAATAATATGCAAGATACAAGTAAGAAAGTTCCCTAGAAAACTTGGCATTTTCTACTATAAACATATTCTATCTAAATGTAAGTTCTGAATTTTGTGAGATCCATAATTGTTACTTCAAAATTTTAATCCAATTCTTTTTTATTTGATTGTATGGATTTTATTATGAATCATCAATTTCCAATTAGAAACAGGTATATAATACATTGAATAAATATATGAGTATATCTGTGGTTTTTATAGTTATATATATATGGTTTTTATTTTTATATATAAATGTAGGCATAAAGGTAGAATATCCAGACTATAGTCTGGTATATTTGGTAAAAGGATTGACATAATGGTGATTTCTAAAATTCTCATTGCTAGTGATTAAATTGTGTCCTTTATCATTTATTTTTTAAAGTTTATTTATTTATTTTGAGACAGAGAAAATGCATGAAAGTGGGAGCGGGGCAGAGAGAGAGAAGGAGAGAGAGAATCCCAATCAGGCTCCACACTGTCAGCACAGAGAACAACATGGGGATCAACCTCATGACCTACGGCTGTGAGATCATGACCTCAGCCAAAACCAAGAGTCAGATGCTTAACTGACTGAACCACTCAGGCACCCTTAAATTGTGTCCTTTAGGTAAATAATATTTAAGGACAGAAAATACAGGAATCCAAGATAAATTTAAATTTCAGATTAATGAATTATTTTTCTAACATAAGTGTGTGCTAAATATTTTATAGGATATACTTACACTAAAAAAACTTTTTTGTTTCCCTAAAATTAAAATGTACCTGGGTGTCCTGTATTTTTATTTGTTAATATGGCATCCCAATTTTTAAGCCATATACTCAAACTGCCCTACGTTCTGGGACTCTCACCATCAAGTAGGGTACATGGGGGAGAAAACAACGGTCTGAGAGAGCACTGTACAGGCTGCTACATAAAGGCAGTTGACAATCACTTTGAAAGCACCCAGGAGACAGAAATTTAAGAAACTTAAGTCTTGTGATCAAATGTTAGAAAGTTATAGTTACACGCTGTTACATATGCTAAAAGTCTACCTGTAACTGGGAAGCAAGAGCAGCAGCACAATGGAAATAGTCCTTTTTCCTCTTTAAGATGCCTTGTGGGCCTACAGGTCATGATATCAAAGAGCATCCATCCTGCAGTAATTACTCACAGTAGATATCAAAGAGGCATCATCAAAAAGTAACACCCAGACTAATACAATGTAGCCATTGATGATATTTCTTAAATGCATGAAAGCATCAGTTATGAAGCCGCTGGCAGTGTCTATGAAAATTTGAAAATAATTTTGATGAAAGTTACTCTAATAATATCTGAGTGCCTGAGAACAGGAACTGGGCCTTACTCATGTCAGTATTTCTAACACAGCATAGTGCCTGGCAATCAAAAAATATTTTTAGAATAAATGAATTAATACCTCCTCACTCCCCTAGTGATTCTGCTTATCCTCTCTGCTTTATCTAATACTTGGCCTACTTCCTTCCTTATGTTGCTGCTATTCTTTCAGCTGAGAGGCTAACTCACAGAGACTATAGAAAATGATCATGTTATAAAGCTTGCTTCATAGAGTAAATATAAGAAGAATTTCTGTCTATGATGACCAAAGAAGGGTAACAAAGTCATGTTGGGTTTGGGTGGGCATTACCATCTGGAGGAAGCAGTCTGATATGTATATAAGGGCACTAAAGTGTCTGATGATCCTTGATGTATGATAGATGGAGACATTCTAGTCCCAGATGATCTACTGGGGCTCTGCAGAGAAGCAAACATCCTGTATTCTTCTAATGAAAATGGTCCAACCAGGGTTATGCAACTTTCACTATGAGATAGGTTACTGGGGTTCATGGTAAGATTCAACCCTAGTGAGAAATGTCAGTGGGGATACTATATGGATAATATGACACAAAGGTAGAGGGAAAGAATGTCATCCAGGGAATGAGATCCATTGGATACTGTGACAGGTTATTCCAGAATGAATTAAGACCTAAAGAGGGTCCCCAGAGAAAAAAATGATTAATGTGTACACCCATAAAAAACTCAAAATCAATAATGATCTGTAAAAACAAGGAAGTCCTACAGAGCTCTTATATATCCTGATGGCAGCTGCCTCAATATTTATTTTCCAATATAAATATTTTCCAATATAAAATATAAAACCGTTTTAAGGAAGGGTGGATGTTTTCCATGCCCCTGCAATGTTCATGATTAGTTTTCCATCTAAGTAGCCTTAAGCCTGGGTCTAAGATGGCAAATTATTTTTATCTAGTCAGTCCCTTCCTACTGGTCAAGTGAGGCTCGTAAGATAATACCTCCATTGGTTAGCTGTGATTCTGAGACAGGGAACTCCAATCATTGGGTCACCAGAGCAGCCACACTGGACTGCTTGCTGACTCTGTTTGCTGACTCTGGATGCTTTCGGCTACTATGCCTTTATTGCATTTTAAAACTGTATGTATTATTCATTTGGAATACTTTAAAATTCATATGATATACTATTTAAAAGTTAATGGAGTAATGTAACTGAGTATCCCTCCTATTATTCATGTGCTTTCCAATATAATCTGAAATGCATATATATTATTTTTATCTTTACACAAATGGAGTATAGCATATTAAGTGCACTGTTTGGCACCATTTTTTTCCTTATCAGTGCAAGTAGTGCTCTTTGATTTATTTTTCATTGCTGCATAGGATTTCTTTGTATAAACATACCATAATTTTTAACCAGTGTCTATACATAGTTTCCGAATTTTGGTATTGCCAATAAGATCATAAAAAATTATCTTACTGAACATAACATTTCACACAACTGTGAATATGCATATCCAAAGAATATCTTCAGTTATAATTTTGATAGTTATTCCTAAAACTCCCTCCATATATGTTGTTTTAGTTAATACTTCAGCAGGATATATGTATTTTTACATGCTCTTAATTTTATCCCCTTCTTTTCCTAATTAGTGCATCCTCATCCCCCAAGATAAACTTGTTTCCCTGCACATTCACTAACATCGTATATTCATCACATGCATAATGTATTTTTTAATTTTTTTTAACATTTATTTATTTTTGAGACAGAGAAAGACAGAGCATGAATGGGGGAGGGTCAGAGAGAGAGGGAGACACAGAATCTGAGCAGTCAGCACAGAGCCCGACGCAGGGCTCGAACTCACGGACCGCGAGATCTTGACCTGAGCCGAAGTCAGACGCTTAACCGACTGAGCCACCCAGGCGCCCCCATAGTGTATTTTTTAAATGTTTGTTTGTTTTTGAGAGATACAGTTGGCACTGTCAGCCCAGAGCCCAACACAGTGCTGGAACTCACGAACTGCAAGATCATGACCTGAGCCTAAATCAAGAGTCGGACACTTAACTGACTCAGCCACCCAGGTGCCTCACATGTATGATATTGACAAATATGATAAAAGAAAAGTGACTTTCAGTATGATTTTAATGTGCATTTTTCTTATGATGAATAAGTTAAAATATCATTTTATATATTTAACAGTCAGTTGTAGTTCTTTTTCTATCAGCCATCCCAAGCCTTTGCTTCTTTTTCTCTTGAGTTTATTATGCTTTCTTTACTGATGCATAAAACTTTCTATAACAGGAAAAGTAGATCTTTGTGATATGAGTTGCAATTATTTTTCCAGTTTTTCATTTATCTGTTGACTTTTGGGCTTTTTTGTGTGTGTTGATTAAATAATATTTTAAAAAAATTTTAAGGAACCAAAATTATCAAACTTTTCTCCTTTATTTTTTTTCAGTTCTTTTATGGCTTCTAATCTGTTTCTATGTTTATTTTCAGTTTTTAAAATACCAGATTTTATTTTGTTCTAAATTTTTATTTTGTGCTAAATTGTGAGGTACACATACAATTTTATTTATTCCAGAAAGTTATCCAGTTGTAGTAACCATAAAATTAAATACCCATCTTTTCACCATAGACTTGAAACGCCACCTTTTCAAATACTAAATAGTCAAGTATATTTGGATTTATTTTTATATCAATAGTTTCAACTAATGTCAACTTTGTCCCCAGAGGAACATTTGGCAACGTCTGGAGATGTTTTGATTGTCTACCTTGGAAGTGGTACTGGTACATGTTGGTTAGAGGCCACATTTGTGGTAAACGTCCTACATTGCACCTGATAACAGCCATGCATCCTAAGAGGTCGTGAGTGCAGAGGTTGAGAAACCCTGTTCTTGATTTATATTCTAGTCCATTGATCAGTCTGTCCATTAACCTCTATCGCACAGTATTAACTATAATGGTTTTTTGATATAATATCCGCTAAAGTTAATTCCTTTTTGGTGTATATCTTTTCTTGGAATTTTACTGGTTATTCCCAATTGTTTATTTTACACACACAAAAAAATCTGTTTCTCTTACTTCCTCCTGAAAACAAATAAATCTCAAGGCACTTTTATTGGCATTGTGTTAAGTTTTAAGCAATTTAGGCAGAATTGTTGTCTTTATCTTTTGCTTCCCTTAAAAACCTTCCTTTGTGTCCCTCAATTGTCCTCTAAGTGTTTTTTTTAATTGAAATCTTCTCTCTTTGTAAGTTTACTTTCCTTTCATTTTTATTTGAAATGGGAGTCTTAGTTTCATTATATTTTTTGGTGTCCTCTGTCTTAAACTAATAGGCTTTTATAAATTAATTTTCAGCTTAAAAAATTCTCTTATTTTTTGTAAATATTTTTATTTGACTTTAAACAGTTCTGCAAAATTGATTTGTTTTACGGTAAACAATTTTGTGATCCTCAGAGAATGATAATGATAATTTTCTACCCTTTCTAATTTGTATGCTTCTTTTTTCTTCCTTTCTCTGACTACACTGCCTCATAACTCACAAATGATGCTACATTATAGTGGTAATAAATGGTAGCCTTGTTTTATTTCTTATTTTCATGAGAAAATGTTTTCCAGCAAATGATGCATGCCTATCGATTGCTATTCTATAGAAAATAGACGTTGGATTCTGACAATCTTTGTAACATTTTTGGAAATTATTTGTCACTCTTGCTAAAATTAGGTAGCGCTACCCAATAATAAAACATTCTTTTATTTCTAGAATAAGCTCCATTTGGTATTAGGTTGTTATGCTTCCACTATTTTGCTAAATTCTATATATTAATCTTTTATTCAGAATCTTTGCACCAATGCTATATTGTATTTGACCAGAGAAAAATACTGTTTTCATTGTATCATGCAGGAATGTTACAGCATTTGTGTCATACGTTACTAATAGCATAAATTCTTTCTCATGAGATTTGAATTCTAAGTTTTCCTATCCAATAATGCTGTTGTTCTGAAAAAAGCCCAAGAATCCACAGATAAATTAATTCGTGTTAGGGGCGCCTATGTGGCTCAGCCAGTTAACGGACTTGACATCGTATCAGGTTGTGATCTGGGTCAGGTTCACACTGATCATTGAGGGATTTTCTCCCTCCCTCTATGCCCCTCCCCTGTTCACATTCTCTCCCTCTCTCTTTCTTTCTCTCTCTCAAAAATAAATAAATAGATATTGAAAAAATAGTTTGCGTTAACACAACTAACCCTAGCTCCTGCAACAGATATATCCTTAAACCTCATTACTGGTTGCTCATATTAGTCAGGAGGGACAATGGAGCAGCTGGGGTTGAGATGCAAGAAATAGTGTCTTTTCAGCTACATATTAATTTAGGACCCAGGTAATTTCTATCTTGTGGCACTGTTATTTTCAATACGTAATTTCCAAATGTCTATGGAGTGGGAAAGGAGAAAGTAAGGGTTTTATAGCCAGACCTAAATATGATGTGCATAAATTCCACCCACATTCTGTTGGCCAGAATTAAGTCAAGTGTCCCAACTTAATTATGAGGGAAATTGGAAAACATAATCTTCATTTACACCCAGAAGTAAAATGAAATGAGTTGTTGAACACATTGGTAGTGGCAAGAAAAAACAAAAAACAAAATCTGAACATCTAGTCCACAAGAAAAATGAGGGATCTAAGAGTCAATTAACAACAACAACAAAAACAAATAATAAGAGTCATATATCTTAACTTCTTTCCAATGTCTATAATATCCTATAATATATATATATATATATATATATATCCTATAATATTCCTATAATATCATTTTTAAATGGTATCTTGACCCAATTTTGAGGCCCCCAGCTTGTAGCAAAGTACTACCAAGGGACAGGTTTCACTTGAGTAGCCAATGAAGTTCATTCCCCCAACTAGTGGTCTAGAGAGTGAGAACCCAACAGTTGAGGTTTATTTTTGAGGTGACTTAAGACAGAGAAAGAAAAAAGGGACAGGATGTGATTCTCTCCTAGGGTTCTCCTTCAACCTATTCTGTAGCAGTTTTGTTTTGAGGTATCTATATGGTTTCAGGTGTGAAATAATATCACCACGAACTGCTGTTAAATGTACTTATCAAATTGTAGTGTTAACTGGATCTAAAGGTCTCTGGTGGGAAAGTACTACCAAATAATTTATAATTTGATTTGTGTTCTACTCATAACCTAGATTATCAGGTATTATGGATTCCTTACTCTACTAGATAATCCATGCCTTGGTTTATCTAGCACATTTTTGCCAAATATTAGGTTCTTTTGTATTTATGGGAATGCCACGCCAAGTTCCTGGGGAAAGAACAAAGCAGGGGACCTCTAGATTAGTATGTGGTTGAACATCAAGGATCTGACTTGAGTTTGAATTCTAGTTCCTAGATTTAAATAGCTCTTGCAAGCTTTATCTGAATACTTAAAATCTATAAATATGTTTCAAATCTTTAAAATACCAAAAATGATAACTTTCTTCTAGCCATGTCAGAATTTAAAGAGCTAAGATATATGAAATACTTCACATAAAGTCTTCTAAACAGGAGGTGCTGAATAGTTGAAGGAATTGGGTGAAATTCACCCAGATTATACATCTCTACATTGTAATGTCAATTTAGGCAAATAAAGGAAAGATTTGTCTATCAATTAGTATCAATGTCTTACCTACAGGGATGTGCTAGGCCTAAATATGCGATCTCAGACACCACTGCAGACCATTTTCCTGATACATTTAACACTTGAGTCCTTGCCTAAGTTTTGACACAGAAATAATTGTTTTTTGTCTAACAAAGTAAAAAATAATAATGTTACCAGTGATTGGGCATACAATAAGTGCCAAGCATCTTGCTTTCATCTACACAACAATGCCATGGGTAGGTATTCATTAGAATACCATTTTCCTTCCTCCCTGTCTCTTTCCTTCTTTCCTTCCTATCTTTTTTCCTTCCTTCCATCCTTCCTTCTGTACCTACACCCCACCACCCTTTTTGTATTTTCCATGTAGAGTTCCCACAGAAAAGAACATCTGGCCCTCCTTGTGCACAAGTTAGAACTTGGTCAGAATTTAGTTACCTAATTTAACAATCTATGCATACTAAAGCACATGGTTCATAAACTGTTACTTTAAAAATGAGCAAATTAAAATAGTAAATAGTAGATTTTACCATTCAACACACCTTCAAAGGAGAACTTCATATGTTCCATAAAATTGTTGCTTAGGAAACAAATAATTTCATCTTATTCTGTGCATACAACTGTTGGTGTATAAATGCTCTGAATCAGTCCCCACACAACATGAAAGCTGATATTCATGCAGCCAGCAAGACAGTAAAGGAACTTTTACCTTGTGGTAGATTAGGAAATCCAGAGAGGAAATGAGGTCTACATTTTGACTAAGAAGTCTTTGGGAGATCAACTAGACAACAACATCCCTTCAAGTTCCTAGGAGAAGATATGAAGGATTTAAATAGGCAATTCTCTATAGGACATATATAAATGGCCAATGAATATATGAAAATATGCTTAATATCATTAATCATCACAGAGATGGAAATCAAAATCATAATGAGATATCCCTTTAAACCAATTAAGATGGCCACTATCAATAATAATAATAATAATAACAATAACAGTAATGTATTGGTAGAGGCATGAAGTCATTAAAATTCTTGTACACTGTTGGTAGGGATGTAAAATGATACAGCCACTATGGAAAACCATATGGAGGTTTCTCAAAAATTAGAAACAGAACTGCCATATGATTCAGCAATCCCACTTCTGGGTATATACCCCAAAGCAAATATCTTAAAGAGATATTTGCACATGCCATTTTCAATGCAGTATTGTTCACAATTGCCAAAGTGCCAAAGTGCTCATCATTGAAAGGACTGACAAAGAAAATGTGATAATACATAGTGTGGAATATTATACAACCTTAAAAAAGAAGGAAATCTTGACATCTACTATAACATAGATAAACCTTGAAGACATTGTATTGAATGAAATACACCTGTCAGGAAAAGACAAATATTGCATGATTCTATGTATAGTAGGTATCTAAATTAGTCAAACTATTAGTAGAATTGTAGTTGACAGAACCTGGAAAGAGGTAGAAAGGGGAATTGTTCAATGCATGTAGATTTTCAGTCATGCAAAATGAAAAAGTTCTAGAGATTGATTGCATTAAAATATGCATATAATTAACATTATGTCTCTGTATAGTTAAAAATGGTGATGATGGTGAATTTTTTTAGTATTTTTTACAATAAAAAATTATAAAATTTTTTTTTATTATTCAGATCCTTTGCCTTTTGATATAAATTATTGTCACTTTAATAAGGGTAGTTTTCTTGGGATGCCTGGGTGGCTCAGTTGGTTAAGTGTCTGACTTTTGGTTTTGTCTCAGGTCATGACTTCATGGTCATGGGCCTGGAGACTGCTTAAGATTCCCTCTCTTCCTCTCCCTCTGTGCTTCCCTGGCTTACACATGTGCATGTGATCCATCTCTCTCAAAAAAAAAAATATATATATATATATTTATATATATACTGTATATATATACTGTATATATATATATATATATATATATATATATATATACAGTGACGTGTTTATTCCTAATATTGATAATTTGTATTTTTTCAATCTTGTCTAGTGATTTATCAGTTTTAATAATCTTTTCAAAGAACTAAGTTTTGGTTTCATTAAACTTTCTCTATTTTTTTTTCATATTTCTATTTCATTGATTTTTACTTCATTTACACTTATTATTTCCCTCTCTCCAGTTGTTTCATGCTTAATTTGGTTTTCTTTTAATGGCTTCTTAAGTTGGAGTCTTAAAACATAAATTTCAGGCTTTTTACTGGTGTTTTCAGTTCCATTAATTACACTTTAGGCTGCACCTAACAAATTCTGATATATTGTACTGTCATTTTGACTTGTTTTAAAATGCTTTCTAATTTCCTTTGAGCTTTATTCTTTATTTATATGTTATTTAGAAATGTGTTCTCTAATTTTTGAATACTTGGAAATTTACCCTTTTTTTCAGTTTAATTCCATTATGGTTTACATACATACTCTTATGATTTCAATCCTTTTAAATTTGTTGAGACTTTTTTTAGGTCTATCTTGATGTGTTCTGTACACAGTTGAAAAATTGTGTTTTATGTTTTGTTGTTTGTAGAGTACCATAAAAACAATTAGGCCAAGTTGGTTGATAGCTCAGTGCTGGTCTTACAAATTTTTGTCACTGGTTTTATCCATTATTATTAGATAAGCAAAGAATTCTAAAACTATAATTGTGGATTTGTCTAGTTCCCCTTTTGGCTTTATTATTAGGTTTTTTGCTTTTTGCATTTTGAATCTCTGTATATGCATACCCGTTTCAGATCATTATATATTCTTGTTGAATTGACCCTTTATACATCATGCCCATCTTTGTCACTTATTGTGAAGTCAATTAGCTTCAAGTTTGGATAATATTTTCCTTGTATATCATAGGAAATTGAACCCATCAATATATTAAAAAGTATAACACATTATGATAAGTAGCTTTCATCTCATAAATGAAATATTATGTCAACATTGGAAAATAATTGAATTCAGTATATGAACAAAATATGAAAAGAGGAAAACTTGGTAATGATTTCAATTGATGTATAAAAATATTTGACAAAAATTAAACATTTACTTGTAATAAAATCTCTCAGTACAGTATAAATAAAGGAATTCTCTCAACCTGATAAAGAGCATCTATGAAAGACTTTCCCCTAAGAGCAAAGGATTAAATGCTTTCTCCCTTATAAATCAAGGGCTAATAAAAGTGTCTTCTGTTACTAAATCTATTGGATATTTTACCGGAGGTAGATCTTAACTAAAGCAATATGACAAGATAAAAACAAGCAATGAATATGAATTGAAAAGGAAGAAATTAGTATTTATAGATGACAGTATAGTCTACATGGGAAGATGACCAAAAATATACCAAAAATAAAAAAATGCCTCCAGTACTAATAAGTAAGTTTAACAAAATTATAGGACATAATTAAATATATATAATTTAGTTGTATTTTATACAGAAGCCAGGAGCTATTGAGGTAAGGCAAAAGAGTCACCTAGGATACAAGATTTAAGGATACACTCATTTTTAGGATTGTGGGACTAGCAATAAACAATATGAAATTCAAATAAGACAATAATATGTACAATAGTACCAAAGTCTGAAATACTCAGCGATAAATCTAATAATGTGTGTAAGATTTGTATGCTGAAAATTGCAAATATTGCCAAGAGAAATTAATAGAGATTCAAGCTGATGAACAGATAAACAGTGTTTATTGATTAGAAGACCAAAATTCTTCTCAGATTGATCTACAGATTAAATTCAAGCTACGTCAATCTGTTGGCAAGCTTTTTAACTTTTAGTAAAAATTTATAAGCTTAATCTAAAATTTGTTTGGAGAGTAAAAGAACTGGAGTAGGCAGAAGATTCATAATAAGAAAACAAAGTTGGAGGATTGAGACTCACTATCTTATTTCAATGTTTAGTGTAAAGCTATGGTAATCAAGACACGAAAGGTGACATAAAGCATGATTCCATTTACATAAGCTCTGGAAAAGGCAAAACTGTAAGGATAGAATCAGATCATCTTTTGATAAGAGCTAGTGTTGGGGGAATGGAATAATTGCAAAATGACACCAGGGAATGTTTTGGATGATGACAAAGATTCTCTAACATGATTGTGGAAGGGTTATATAACTATATATAGTTGGCCATATTAAGAATGTACTATGTGACAATCACTGTGAATACTACATAACCTCAGTACAAGAACTATGGACTGCAGATTCAGTAAGTATTTGAGTAATCTTTCCTGCCAGTGTAACACAGGGACTTACTTGGTGGGTGATTCTCATTTTGTTCATCTGTAAGATAATGATGGCAATATTTACCTCTGTGTAAAGCTCTCTTGTCACAATGCCTGCCACATGCATGTGATAATATATATTTTTAAATTTCCCTTCACTGCCTTTCCTTTTATGCCAGTATTTCTCATAGTCTAACTTTTGAGCTCTGGCATCAGAGTCACTTGTATATTAAAATTTAATCTTTGAGAATAAGATTGCAGAAAGTACATTTTAACAAGTGCTGAAATTGAGCAGGCAATGATGCTCTAACACTGTCAGGCTTCACTTGTTCCCAGCCTCTGCAACCCTTCTTTTCCACAGGCAAAATCCCCACCCTCAGGATCTTCCTCAATCTCTAAGAATGATTTTAATCTTGAATCATAAAAGATTCATTTGTTTTCTCAAAGTGCCATCCAAAGACTTCACGTATCAGAATGTCCTGAGGATGATTGTTAAAAATCCAGATTTTTGAACTCCAATCCATATGCACTAAATTATAATTTCTAGGGGTGGGGATTCAGGAATCTGCACTTAAACAAACTTCCCTTCCCAGGTAATTCTTGTTTTGTTTTGTTTTTTTTTTTTTTTTGAGAGAGAGAGAGAGAGAGAGAGAAAGATGGAGAAAATCTCACGAGGAGCAGAGAAAGAAAAGTGGGGCTCACCCAAAGTGGGGCTCAATTTTATCAGAAGTGGAGCTCAAGCTCACCTGATGCTGGCTGGACTGGAACTCACAAACCATGAAATCATGACCTGAGTTAAAGTCAGATGCTTAACTAAGCCACCCAGGTGCCCCCAGGTGATTCTTATAAACTGTAACATTTAAGAACTCTAGCCAAACCCATCAATCACACCCAAAGTGTGACTAATGTTGGGTTCCGTTTTGGTACTCTATTCATATCTACTGTCCTGTGCCTGGGTCTCTAAGTGGCAGGAATGGAGGACTTCACTATATTTGTACTGGGCAGATTCTGGCCCCAACCTATGCCCTACTGACCAGATTCTGACTCCTACTTATGTTTCTTTATTCTACAGGTGTTGTTTACTGAGCAATTAGTAGGTATCAAGCTCTAACCTTTGTTTTGGGGATATAGTAGTAACAAAAAAAAAAAAAGAAAAGAAAAAAAAATAAATGTTTTCCTGAAGATTAGTTTCTAATGTGTGTATATACAATTAATAAAATTAAACAGGTAAGTATAGCCTTTTAGGTGATTAAACATTATTATGGAGAAAAATGAAATGGGGATGAAAATAGAAGTGTGAAGATTATGATTTTAAATAGGATGATCAGGAGTGGATGATAAAAAAGGTGCTGATCTACTTGCTTCCTGTGCTTCTTAATGTGGACTAATGAAAACTAATCTTTTCATTACTAATGTCATGCTTACCCTCTTTTAGGAAGCATGTCAATAATTTCATGGGTCACTGGCCTGTTACAGGTTGCTTGGCTGGCCCACCGTCTAAAGTCTCTTACCATAGCCTTCAGATGCCAAATTATGGGACAGGACTTGGTTACCTAGAGTGTGGAGCTGGTTCTGGCTATAACATCTGTCTCAAGTCATTCTTCCTAATTTAACCATTACCAACCACACCTAGAGATGGTAGATTCATCTGGATTTGAAGATCTAATTGCAGTAATAGACTCCCACCAGAAGAGGGTAGCAGAGGGTTGCAGAGTAATAGCAGCTGCGGGCCTAGGTCTTCCCCCATAGAGTCTAAGTTCAGAGCATTAATGTAGTCAAAGTCAAGAGGGGAGTTCACTGGGCAAAGCACTGGCCTCAGAAAGATATCATTTGCAAGAGCTGGGACTAGGTTAGAATTACACATGCCCTGGAAGAAAAGGAAAGCAAAGTGATACCAGAGTGACAATTCTAGAGCATTTTTCTGATAAGGTCTCTTACCTGCTAACAAACCTTTGATTTCTTGCTAGATAAAATAGATGCCATGACATCTTCAGCAGTCTTCTACTGTTGTGACCCCTATTTACTCAGCTTCCTCTCCTGCCACTCTTACATACTCCACTCCTGTTAAGTTCTACCCCATTAAGAACACAATGGCCTCTTAGCATGCTATGAGATCTCAAGACTCAAAACTTTCTTTTCCTTTTTCTCTGTGGTGAACATTTACTTATGTTGAGTTCTTTGCTTAAGCTGATCATATGAAGAATTAAAACTGAAGTCTCAGAGAAGTCTCTTATTTGAGAATAACATAAAAAAGGGAACAAGACCACCTGTGGGGTCCTTGTCTGCAACTCCAGCAACTAGCACGGTGCTGTACATTAAAGACACTCAATATTTTTTATTGCAAGAATTCAACATTTTATTACATAAGGCAGTTAATCGGGATGGTGATTTTACAGCCCTTTTTTCTTAAGGGGTCAGCAGTATGATGTATGTCATTTCTACCTTATGCTCTGCAGAAACCAGATATAATGGCTCCTTGGTCAATAGTACCAAGCAGAAAGCCTGTCACCTACTGATGTCTTTGGGTAGCAAGCTGACAGTGACGTCTAACTGATGAAGCTAAAAAGACATCACAGGAAGGCCGAATGTTCTTAAAGCGATCATCTCCATGAGCATTGGTCCAAACAAGGCCAAAGGTCAATACTGTTCCCTGTGCCGCCAATAGCCGGGACAATGCCACCTGTCAGCTGCAGATTTACCAACATCTTTCTCCGGACATGAATTAACAGACAATATTCTTGATTCCTAGAGCCAAATATATGAGAAAAGAAAAGGAATGGGATTCACTGAGCAGTCCTTTTCAACAAATGCTGTGAGAAAAAAAAACATATTCAAAAGCATTGTTTTTCTTAGCTTTTATAACAGCTCTGTCAAAAGCTATTATTATTTGCCTCATTTTTGGAGGCAGTGAAATAAATTGAGGTAAAAGGACTTGTTCAAGGTCACCCACTAGTTTTATTGACATTAGAGTCCATGTTTTTTGTATTCTACCATGTTTTACCAATTCAATTCAACGTAACCTATGTATCATGTTTTATAATTTATAAAACATACTAATATTGATTTTCTAATTTATCCAGCACAAGCACCATATTGGACAGGGAAAATATTAGTTCTCTTTTTGGATAGGTAAGAATAATAAGACCAGAATGAGGATACATGAATTTTTGACTCAAAAGTACTCAAAATACTGAAAAAAAAATTCAAAACTAAACTTTGTCTTTTTTTTTTCTTTTTTTGAGAGAGAGAGAGAAAGAGAGAACAAATGGGGGAGGGCAGAGGAAGAGGGAGAATGAGTGTTAAGAAGGCTCCATGCCCAGAGCAGATCATGATCTGCGATCTCACCACCGCGAGATCATGACCTGAAATGAAATCAAAGGTCAGACACTTAACTGACTGAGCCACCTAGGCACCCTAAACATTGGCGTTTTAAACACAAAATAATAATGGCCCTTGTGGCTTTCTAACATGCATATGGGCTGGGAGGGAGGGGGCAGGTAGAAGTGGCATAATTATTATTAGATAAGGAGGAGAGAGAATGTAGGTGGGGTCAATCCAGTTGTTTGGCAGAGTACTTTAAGGAGATTTCTATGTTGTGGCTATAGAAAACTGAAATTTAGGGCTGAATTTGGCAATAGGGTCTAGTAAGAACTAAACTTCTTATATGAGAAAATTAGGAGGATGTGCTTTGTATTGCTTAAATTATCACTAAACAGCAATAAAAGGAAAATCCTGAAATTAATACCAAAGAACAATATGAAATCAGACATGCAGAGTGAAACATGACCATGAGAATAAACCTCCTTCAGAATTTCAGAAACATTGGACTTGAAATTTGGTCTGTAACAGAGGGCTTCAAGCTAATCCAATCCAGGTATTAAGAAGGAGAGCCAAACTGGTGTCTATATTATACTTGTAACTCACACTATGACCAGCCAGTGTTTATTGAGCAATTACTATATGCCAGCCTTGTTTAAAGCATTCCCCATACATAGTTGTATCTAATTCTCCCAACTCTATTAAATGAATGTAATGATCATCAACATTTTACAGATGAACAATGAGGCTTAGAGGTATTATGTAATTATTCTGAAAATCTCACAGGAGATAAGATCAGGATAAATCAGACAGGTCTATTTGATCCCAGTGCCTATGGCCTTAAAACTATTCTACTACATAACTTCAAGAAACTGCAAATTATAATCACAGCAGAAACTTCTTATCTCTAAATTATTCATTAATTTAGATTCAACTCTGTCACATAGAGTTAACAAGATTTCTAAGAAATATGCTAATAGAGCCATTACTTAGGATGCTTCCTTATTATCACCATTTAAAATATAATCAAAATGAGCTTTTCTAATGAAACTCTCTCACAGTTTGCAAACTTCTCCTTATTATATCCAGGAAATAAATGTATATGTCAAGGAAAAGCTTTGGTTCCTATCTGTTAGAAACTTTAACCTCTAAGAATAAATTAGTATGACAGAATTGTTTAACAAAAAAACTCTCAGGTCTTTTGCATTTATATCATGGAGGTGTGATGCAGCTTTAAATATGTGAAGGGACAGTTATAAGAGATAGGGAGAAGTGTTATACTTAAAGGTAGCTTGGAAATATTCAATTCAATCAACATGTTCTCTGAGCTGGGCTTACTGACTGGGAAGTAGGACTGGGGGGTAAGAGAAATAAATTGGATTAATAGAAGATTTGGGCCCTATCCAGGAGGAACTTACATTTCAAGTAAGAATAGTAGGTCATTACATATTAAAAAAACTGGGGAGTTTTTCAAGAAACTCTACTAGGAAATGGTAATATGATGCTAGAATACATAAATCACTACCAATGATGAGTGAGTTCCATTGCCAGGCCCCAAGGAAGAAAATTTCTATACATGATTGTGTTCATTTTTTTAATTATTTTTAATCTTTATTTATTTCTGAGAGAGAGAAAGAGACAGTGTGAGTCGGGGGAGGAATAGAGAGAGAGAGGGAGACACAGAATCCAAAGCAAGCTCCAGGCTCTGAGCTGTCAGCACAGAGACTGACGCAAAACTCAAACTCACGAACCCGTGAGATCGTGACCTGAGCCAAAGTCGGACACTTAACCAACTGAGCCACCCAGTGATCCCAACTGTGTTCATTTTTCACAAGAGTTTTATAGAGTCTGTTATTTACTTCCATTTTACCAAGGAAACAGAGATTCTCCTGGGCATGGAGATATGGGGAATGGAAGGTACAGACTTGCAGTCTGAGTTCAGGAGGCTGCCGTCCTCTTCCCTACTCCCAATCTGGAATGTAGCAAGCCTTTGAGCTATTATCTTCTGAAACAAATATGGGACTACTTGCACCTATCAAAATCATCATGCCATGTAATGCCTGCTACAAAGCCATCCTGAAAGGGTTTTGTTGGGTGGCTAATAGATCAGCCAGGAGTATTTTTGGATACAAGTAAATAAAACTTGATTAACAGTGACTTAAAATTCATGAATTATGACTCTCCTATAATAGCAGTCTTGCAATAAGATGCTGCTTGTATGGTTCAAAGGCTCAGTGAAAACAGATGAACATCTTTATCACTGTATTTTTCTTTTGGCCTTTTGTCATGACCATGTGGATGTTGCCCTAACATCAGGCATCACGTTGCCATTCATGGCAGAGTATAAAGCAATAAAGAGATAAATTCATCTTTGTGGGTCTCCAGGTAGCTATAAAAGTAGTAATAATAATAACTATAATAGAAGCAATAATACCTTCAATGTATTTGTTGCCACATATGTGCCAGGTTGTATACTATTTTTCCATGGATGGTCTTACATAATCCTTATGACAACCCTAGGCACCATTATTATCTTCATTTTATGTATGACAAAATTGTGACTCAGAAAGGTAATACCATATATTCAAGGTCATATAATTAGTAAGATGGAAAAGCAGGACTCCAGATGTTCTTTCTGGCTCTGACTGATGCTCTTAATCCTGCACTACTCTGATGCTTATAGTCAATGAATGAGTGATTGAATATACGTGTGTGTGTCTACACTTCTAAACCTCTCTGAGATGCCATTCTCTATCATAGCTTTTATTACCCACAATTCCTCCCAATTCCTGTTTCCTTCTTCCGTTTATATTTATTTGTTACATCTCTTATACCATCTCATCTATCTTTCTCTCAAAGTCATTGTCCACATTTCCTTATTTCTTGTATTCAAGTGTAAGAACCTAATGGGTAGGGTCCATGTCTGTTATTAAACTCAAGCTTAATGGGAAGGTGTTTAGAAAATGCATGTTGAGAAGTCACCTGAGGCCCTGCCCCTGGCCCATGCTATTTAATGAATCATATGGCATCTGGGATTCAATTTTAGTTAAGTCTGATTGCTTGGCCACTCTTTGGCCACTGCCAGATATGCCAGTTGTGAAACATAATTTATGTCTCTGGAAATATTAATAGGGACACAAAGTCTTTATAACTATTATACTCAACTAGTCCTACCAATAATCTCCAGAATAGAAAACACAGCTCTCCCCCAATCCTACCCCACAGGAATAAAAGTCCAGTTCTATTCCATAATAAATCAAGTAGCTTGCCTTTATAATATGTGGAATATTTGTAATTTTTAAAGTGCTAATATTTTAGAAATAGTATAATAATAACTCTCACTACCTAGTTGCATATTACATCTTTTTATTCTAGAACTTCAAGTTATTAAGCTTTTATTGTATATTTCATATTCATCAGTTATCTTTAGAGTGTTGTCTCAGCTGTCCATTTTTCCTTAACCAGGAAGTACTTAATAATACCTATTCTCTGCACAGCACTATATGAAGCACTGAGAATATAGAGATGTTGTAGTATAATAGATATTAGGAAGAATTATAGTCAAGGTACATTAACAGACAAAGTGATGAACCAATTTTCTTGAAAGCATTATAGAAAGCATTATGGAAGGGGGAATACTGGAACAAGGTCTTGAAGGATGAGAAGTTTATCAGCTGGACAAGAAGATATTAGGGTAAAGGAAAAATCAGATACAAATGTATCTAAAAATAAGACACTGGGGAATTATAAGTAATTCTATGTGGGTAAAGTATGAATGGCAACATGAAAGTAATAGAAGCAATGTTGACATGTGGGCAGTAACAGTACATCTAACTCAAGTAGTTAACATGCCTATAGTCCTTCTGCAGCCAAAAACTCAGTGCAAGTCATTTAGCAAATACAAATATCTAGATGCAACTGTTGTTCAGTGATTATGACAGATTCTACCCTCTCCCACTTTATTTTTTACTTGTTGGCACAATAAGACAGGGTGATTCTCAGACCAGCTATACTGCATACCATTTCTTTGCATATGGGGTATATTAATTATCTATTTTTGGCTAACAAAGTACTTCCAAACTTAGCATAAGTCAACCTTTTTTAGTTGGATGGTTTGGACTCAGGGTCTGTCATGAGGTTTCAGCCAAGCTGTATAGTGGGGCTGCAATCATCTGGAGGGGTGCTCATGACATGGAAGATGTCTCTTCCTATATGGAAAGAGAAAGAAAGAGAGAGAAAGAGAAAGACAAAGAGTGAGAGTAAGCGAGAGAGCAAGTGAGAGAGAGAGAGAGAGAGAAAGAGAGAAAGAAAATTTCCAGTACACTTTATGACCTATAGTTTCCAAAGCCTCACAATTTATTCTGTTTTATTTTATTGGACACACAGAGAACCACTGCATAATGTGGGAAGGGAATATATAAAGACATGAGTACTAGGAGGTGGTGATCAGTAGAGGCTATCCTACAAGCCGGTTACCACAATCTGCTCTCTGGATCTAATGATTCATATCCCTACTATATGTGAATATACAATATATACTCAAGGCCCCCAAAGCCTCATCCACTATAGCATCTGCCTGAAGTCCAGAATCTTATCATCTAACGAAAGCCCAGTTGCCAATAAAGATCCTTGGATATAGTTTCATATGTTAAAATCCTCAAATTATAGTTCCTTTCTATTTGCAGTCTTATGACCTAGAGAAACCAGTCACCTGCCCCTCATACACCTAACAGAAGCATTGGCCAACTTCTATATACACTTGCATTCTTTTTCAAAAAAAGAAATGAGTGACACACAGCAGTTATGTTTCCTAGAAGTTCTGAGGTCGAGCTTGAAAAATGTTGAAAGTTCTTTGTTACAGCTTAGCCCTACTCCTGTCCAGGAGTTATTCTCCAAAGCTCTTGGCTTTATCGCCTGGGCTCTTATTTGCATGGAGCCATTCTTCCTCTTAACTGCAGGTGAGTAGTCTTCTGAGCCTATTTCCTGTTAGTTGAAGTTTGGGGGTCCAGAGGCCTTTCATTGTGTACTCTGTCCCTTTTGCTCCAAGCTGGCATTGTTTCTACTGACATAATCCTCTTAAAAACTTTGTGAATCTTCTTGGGGTTCACTCTCTTGGACATGACCCCAAATCACAAATCCCATTGCAATAAGACATCTGAACTGTAGGTCTCTGTGGGTAATGCTGAGGGATAATGCCCTCAAATTTTCTAGAAGCCCAATTTTTCTGGAAGGCCTTCTGCTTGACTGAAAGGTACATGGAAACACCGCCTTCAATCTACCAAAGAGCTATCAAAGCATTTTTCAGTTATAGTATTTCCTGCATCTGGAACTGGTTTCCAGGTCCCTGGATTTGCTCTTTGCTCAGAAACCATTTCTTTTCTTTAGCATCCCTCACTATCTTCAGAGGCCTAAAAATTTCAAAACAATCAAATCCTAATTCTTCATTCCCTTCCTTTTATTTACCACTCTTTGTTCTCATTTACTATAGCAGCAGAGAGAAAAAAAGGAGACACTGGTAACATTTTCCCCAGAAAACTCCCTCGCTGTATTGTCCATCTCAAGAAACATATTTTCTACTTTCCATATTACTATAGATGAAAATGTTGCTCAAATTTCAGTTACCACATACCTTGGATCTTCCCCCCTCTGTTTTCCAGTATGATCCTCACATCCCTTTAAGCCATCACAGGAAGCGTTCTCAAAGTCCACTGTGTTTGGCAGACAGTTTCCTCATGAATACTCTTCTGAGTATCATTCAAGTTTCTACCCACTGCCTGGTTCCAAAGCCACTCCCAAGTTTTTAGATATTTGTTATGACAGCACCCCCACATCCAAGTACTGAAGTCAGTATTAGTTATCTAGTCTATATAAAAATTTACTCCAGAATGTGGTGATTTAAAACATGAAACATTTAAGATATAACACTTTCTGAAGACAGGGATACTAGGAGCCTTTTACTTGGTGGTTCAGACTTAAGATCACTCACGAAGTTGTACTGAAATGTGTGCTGAAGATGCAATCATCTGAAAGCCTGACTGGGGCAGGAGGATCCACTTCCAAGTCATTCATTTGGCTGTTGGCAGGAGGCCTCAGTTCCCTGTGACATGAACCTCCCTGTATGACTTCTCAAACAGTTGCAGCTGGTTTCCCCCAGAGTGAGTGATTCAAGCAAGAGAAAGAGAAAAAGTGAAGCCAGAAGCTTCTTTTATGGACTATTGTTTCCATAGTTACAGGCTGTCATTTCTTTATTTCTGCTTTACTCTATTGAGTGTACGGACCAACCCTGATATATTGTTGAAGGCAGATAAGCAAGGTCATGACTATCAGGAGGCAGGATCCTCGGGCTCCTTTTGGAAGCTGGCTACTACACGTGGGCATAGGCATAGACTACCTTTGATACCTTTATAGGTGAAGGCAGCCCACTGACATGTGATGTATGAAGCATGGGTAAGTAATTCACTGCTTTCATTCTGTTTAATTTCTGTCCAATTTAGGGAGAAGGGTAAAAGTGGTGAGTCTAATCCAACAAAGCATAGTGGAAAGTATGTCTTGATGCTATGTTTCTAAGACAAAGCTTTTAAGGGAGTGAATTATCCTCCATTCTTTACTCCTAAAAATAATAAGTTATCCTATAGGCTAAATTTATACTCAAATCATCCTAATTTATTCTTGGGTAAGGAGAAGGAATAGACAGGAACTAACATTTGGTACATGCTTAATAAGTAGAGACAGTGTATCATGTTCGCAACATGGTCAATCTCATTTAATCCTGACAAAAACCTGGTAAAGTATCCTTCATTTTACACTTGAAGCCATAATTTGGGGGGCAGGGACCAGAACAAAGAAAGTCTCACAGAGGGAGAAAATTGCATAGAGAGCTGAAAAAATCAACAGACGGTTCCCCCTGAATCTTCATCCAAATGTGGAGCTGGGTAAGAGTGTAAGGAACTACTCAGGGCCAGGGAAAGGAGTGCCATTTAAGAGCCAGGCGGAAGGATCTGTGAAGGTCACAAATGGCCAGAAATAATTCATCTTCACTAGCCAGAGTAGAAAATGTAATACTTTATGAGGCATCAGGTAGAGGACTCAGAGGATGATGCATAACTAGTGTTAAAGAACTTAGCCTTGCTCTAGACCAACTTAACAAACCTGAAAAGAAAGTCTCACAGGATGAAACTGATCCTAAGAAAACTAACTGCACCACAGAATACAAGTTAGGAATATATAAAGAATACCATTATTCAACCAGAAAAAATCCATCATGCCTGCCATCTAACAAAAAAATGAACATTTATGAAAGAAGCAGGAATATATGACCAATAATGAGGAAAAAAATTGATAGAAACAAAAAAAGACACAGATAATAGAATTACTAAACAGAGACATAACAGAGAATTATAAATACATCCCATATGTTCAAGAAAGTATACAAAACTATGTTAAGAAATATGCAAAATTAAAATTCTAGAGATAAAGATATATTGTCTGAGATGAAAACTTTGCTAGATTGAGTTAAGAGCAGAGTAAACGTCATGAGGAAAAATGTTAGTCTACTTGATGCACAGCAACAGAAACTATCCTAATGAAATACAATGGCAAAAGTTTTCAAAATATGGGACAAGCTAATTAAGCCTAATATTATGCATACTTGGAGTCACAGAAGGAGCATAAAAAATATTTGAAAAAAATAATGTCCAAGGCACATCAAATTACTTTAAAAGTAGTAAAGAGAAAATTTTAAGAGCAGCCAGATATAAAAGAGACATATTGTGTACTGAAGAACAAAGAGAAGAATGACAAAGCACTTATTTATTGTCAGAAACAGTATTAGCCAGAACATAAAGGCAAAACAACCTGAAACTACCATTACTGAGAATTCTGTACCCAGTACAAATATCCACCAACAATGAAGGTGAAGGTATGCCTGGGTGGCTCAGTTAAGCATCCAACTCTTGATCTCAGCTCAGGTCTTAATATCAGGGTCATGAGTTCAAGCCCTGCATTGGGCCCCATGCTAGGCATGAAGCCTACTTAAAAATAAATAAATAAGTAAAGTTGAAATAACAACTTTTTCTGACATACAAATGTGGAAAGAGATCATCATTAGCATATCTGCACTACAACATACAGGAAGCTTAAAGGAAGTTGCTCAGACCGAATTAAAAATGACAGATGATAGATATGTGGGTGAATATAATTCTTCCTTTTAAAAAATTCTCTTTGAAAATTAATTGGCTAATAAAACAATAATTTATTATAAAATTTTTGACACATTTTGAAATAAAATGTATATTAATAAAATAAGAAAGGATGAGAAAGGAGAAATGGAATGCTCTGGTGTTATCACCTCCCATGTTATTAAAATAGTTAAGGAAGTTAAAGATGTATAATATCAAGAAAAACCAAATATACAGATAAGTAGGTAAAACTAAAACGTTAGGAAAGAAGATAAAATGGAATGATAAAACATATACATTGAATTAATCCAAAACAAGGCAGAAACTGAGGAAAATTATGATAAAGTACAAAAGGACTGACTGAAACAAATAGCAAGATGAGAGATTTAATCCAAACTATATCAAAGAACACAATGTAAATGATGTAAACACCCAATCAAAGAGCATGAGTCTTTTTTATTATAAAGAGGCCCAGCTCCGTGCCACCTAAAAGAAATTCACTGTATAAGGACACAAATCAGATGAAAGGATAGAAAAGGATATACCACGTTACCACTGTCAAAAGAAAGGTAGAATGGCAAATTTATTATCAAAGTATATTTCACAGTAAAGGTTATTACCAGGAATAACAGGATCATGTTATAATCTTAAAGGAATTAATTCATAATAATCTCTGTTATGAAGTGAAGAAGATATAACAATTTTCCATATTTCTGCATTTAATAACAAAGCTTCAGAATACATGAAGCATAAATGTATACAAATAAAAAGAGAAACAAGTCCAGAAGTATAGTTGAGAATGTCTCTCAATATTTTACGGAACAGATAGACATAAAATCTATAAATATATGGAAGAATTTCACTTCATTATCAACTAACATGACCTATTTGACATTTACATAACATTCCATCCAACATTAGAATTCACATATTTTATAAGTGCACATGAATTACTAAGACCATCTTCTGGTCCATAAAATAGTCTTACTAATGTAAGTATGTTTTCTGACTACAATGAAATTTAAGTAAAAATCAGTAATGGGAGGATATCTAGAAAATCACCAAATATTTGGAAACTAAATACCACAGTTATAAATCACATATGGTTCAAAGAAGAAATCAAGATATAAATTAAAAAGCATTTTAAACTGAATGAAAGCGAAAAACATGGTGTATCAGAACACGCGGAGGCAGCGAAAGCAGTAATTAGAAATTAGAGCATAAAAGCCTACGTTAGATAAAAAGAAATTCTCAATGATTTCAACCTTCACCTTAAGACAATCAAAAAAGATGAGAAAATTAAATCCAAAAGAAGCACAGGAAAGGAAATATGAAATAGCAGAAATCATCCAAATAAAACAGCAGACTAACAAAAGAGAAACTGACAAACTTTTTCTGAGTGGTTGTGCCACTTTCTATTTCTATCAGCAGTGTATGAGGGTTCTGGTTGCTCACCAACACTGGGCATGGCTCACCTTTAATGCCGCAGGTATCCTAGTCACTCTGTGTAGTGTTAATTCATTGTGGTTTTAATTTGCATGTTCCTCATGACAGAAATTGAGGGTCTTTTCATGTCTTTATTCTCCATATGTACATCTTTTATGGAATGTCTGTTTAACTCTTGCTTATGTTAAAATTGGCTTTTGGGACACCTGGGTGGCTCGGTCAATTAAGCATGTCTGACTCTTGATTTCAGCTCAGGTCATGATCTTGTGGTGGTGAGATCGAGCCCCGTGCACAGAGTCTGCTTGGAATTCTCTCTTTCCCTCCCTTTCTGCCCTTCCCTACTCACTCACTCACTCTCTCAATAAATAAATAAATAAATAAATAAATAAATAAATAAATAAAAATATAAAAATAAATTAAAACTTAATGGAGTCTTCTAAAGAATAAAATTTTTAAATTTGATAAAGCTAAATTGATCCCTTTATATCTCTTGTTTTCTCATGTATATTTAAATATATTTGCTGAATACATGATCTTCTATGTTTTCTTGTGAATATTTGGTAGTTTTTAGTTCTTAAGTTTTAGGTCTGTAATACATTTTGAGTTAATTTTTTGCATATGAAATGAACAAAGCATTTCTATCACATATGTTGCAAACATTTTCTTTCAGTTTGTCTCATAAACAAAACCTTTAACTTTATTTACAATGGCTTTGTTGGTTACAAAAATATGTTTTTAGTGTGCAGCCAAATTTTCAATTTTTTTTTTAAATCTGGATTTTGATTTATAGTTGGAATGCCTTTATCTGCACTTAGGTTAAAGAGGAATGTATTTTAAGTTTAATTTTTTTTAACTAAAGATGAATATAATCTTTTAAATGATATATTCTTTTAGTGCTTGCGTGGCTTGCTATTTACTATTATATATATTATATACCGATCCATTCAGAGCCCATTTTTATGTATAATGTGAGGGATGGATCAAAGTTTATCATTACTTTTCAAATGACTAACCATTTGTTCTGTAACCTTCTTTGTCCATCTTTGAACCAGCAATTTGAGGTGCCACTTTTATCATGTATTAGAGTTCCACATTATTTGGGCTCTATTTTTCTTTTATCTTTAAAAAAAAATTTAAGTTTATTTATTTTGAGAGAGAGTACATGCAAGCATGAGAGCAGGGGAGGGGCAGAAAGAGACGAAGAGAGGGAGATTCTCAAGACTGATACAGGGCTCATACCCATGAACCATAAGATCATGACCTGAGCCAAAACCAAGAGTTGGTCTCTTGACCAACTGAGCCACCCAGGCACCCCTATTTTAAATTTTTCTATTCCATAGGGCCTCTCGATTCTTGCTGCCAATACCACATATTCTGTCAATTTACACTAACACATGATTTTATGTCTCATATATGCAAGATTTACATTCTTCCCACCAAACTGCAGAAAAGTCTTCACCAAGTTTATGCTCCCTCCTAGATTACTGCTATAAAATTACATCCCAAATTCAACATTGTACCTGTTCCCTCCCTTCATTTTCTATGAGAGTCCACTGATTTCCTCTTAGAGATGGTGAAAAATAGCAATCCTGTAACTGCATTACTTTACAGTAGAACCACTTAACATGGAAGGAATACTTCTCCCAGGTGAGGTGGCCTTGTTCATGTTTAAGGGTCTCCTGGATACCATTCTCTTCTTACCATCACTGCATAGTTCCCAAGTGGTCCAGATTCTATCCAGCAAGTTTTCAGCACATGAAATACAGGGCTGGTCCTTTGATGCCAAGATGGAATTTGGAGTGGTGACCCCACTGATATTTTCTTTTCTGGGAGGGTGTATAGATGTAAAGGGTCTGAAAATCCATACATGTCACTCAAAATGACTTTTGTCCACTTATCCAATGATAGATGTTGCAATTGTTTCTGCAGTTGTTAGCAAGCAAAAAGGGAGTGGCCGATTCAGCCAGATGTTACACAGCATAAAAAATCTCAGATGTGGTAGTCTCTTCTACAATATTGGGTGGTCCCAAAGTGTCACAAAAGAAATATAGATTGTTTAGGGTGTTAGGTACTTTCCATTTTGTTGTTGAGTATCTAGGAGCCCATGTATTAAATTCTTTCTGAAATTCAATTCCAGGAAAAGAAAAATTTGCTCTTTCCAAGACCAGATGCATTGTATCTAAATAGATTATTTTCTAAGCTATATAAAATATTTTTTGTTTGTTTATTTTTTGGAACTGGGGGTATGGGGTATAAACTAACCAAATAAATAAACTGTTCTTATGGTAGCCGGAAATACGTCAATATTTCCTTATTTAACATAATCACTGAGAGGAGTACTGTGGTCGCAGGACAAGGAGAGAAATCTTCCAAGAGAAAATTAAATGACCATGAAAGGCAAAATCAAGCAAGTGGATTATTTTGACACTACATAGTCAAAACCTAAAGGCCAACATCACTAAAAAAAATCTTCCTCATAAAACAAAATTGCTCTAGGTTTGAATTCGCTGGAAAAGAATTAGTCAAAATGTTAAATTACAAGTATATTAAACTTCTTGTTTATACTTTCCACAATGGCAGAGGGCAGATTTTCAAATTGTTGAGTATAGTATGAAGATTGGTGAAAACACAAGAAGCAGAATGACTAATTATGTACACTAGCTACTTTAGGACTAGATATGTCACTTGATAATTAAACTGTCAGTGAAATCAAGAACATTTATAAGTCTTGTATAATGAAATTATAACCTGAGAGTTGTTGATTTTCCATGTAAATAGTGTCTTAAAATGATGTGTGCATTTGCTACATAGATTCTACTTAATATGTGTTAATATTTACACTATCAGTGTTCTAAACTACTTTGGGATCAAATCTTTAGAACAGAGAGGGTGAACGCTGTAAGAAATGTTATGCTATGCTGCCAAAGGTGGGGGAAGAGGGGCGCCAAGATTCTAGATTTACTCATTTTTATTCTATGCCTTTTTCTTGGGAAAGTCCATCCATTTAATATTACCTCCTTCCCATCTTCAAAATTGATATCTTTGGCCTTCAATTTTTTTGTGTGAACAATCAACAGCAATTTTAGTTGTCGGATCTGTGTTAGTGTACAAGGTAACCTCTGCAATTTTCACGACAGCAACTTCCAATTTCTGGCCTGGCATGTATGAAGCTTGGAAATCGCCACTCCATCCCCACAACTTGTGAAAGTTGAACAAACTAAAAACTCAAGAACTCCTTTTATATCCATAAAAAAGTGAGGTCATAGGGTAAACCACTGTCTGTAATATTAGATAGACAGGCAGTCAGAACAGAGAATCACAATTTGGATGGAGCAGAAACCTTCAGAGGAACTGGTGCTGGAATAGGAAAACCTAAATTGTAATTGATGAGCTGCTGGAGCTCAGCATGGACAAGTTTGAGAGTGAAAATCTCCAGAGAGTCAAGGAGGAGGGATGAGGGAGGTTCACACACTTTTATGAGTTTTACCTCATGAGCTTGATCAGGTTCTCATAGTGAATATGAATGAAAAATCCCCTCATTCTTCCTGCAAAGAAAGGGGGAAAAGTCATCATTTTGAAATACAACAGGGCTTTCTGTCCTTCTTAACACCTTCCACCCTCGGGAAAAACTATTTAAACAGAATCTAATATATTAGGGTTTTTATTAGAGCCTAACTGACCTAGACAAAGGGAAATATCCAACTGCAGCCAGCTCTAGCCTTCCACAGGGGAGAAGGAAATACCAATAGACCTTCTAGCCTTCTCTGTGAGAAAAAGGAAATATACAACTCCAATCCACTCTAGCCACCCTTACCCACCTAAGGGCAGGAGGAACTGAGAAGCACTTGTGAAGATCACAGTACAATGGCCCAGACCCACTAAGAGACCAAGACCTACACTTAGGACTATAGAATGTTTCCCCTCCTGCAACAACTCACCACCACGTTACTAAAAGCCTATGTACAGTAGTTCCTTAAACCAGTACATCATGTCCAGTTACCAAGAAAAAAGTACAAGGCATACAAAAAGGCAAAAAAAAAAAAAAAACAACCCACAGTTTTTTTTAATGTCTTTATTTATTTTTGAGAGAGAGAGCGCGAGTGCAAGTGCACACACATGCGTGCACTCCAGTGGGGGAGGGGCAGAGAGCGAGGGAGACAGGATCCAAAGTGGGCTCTGCACTGACAGCAGCGAGCCCAATGAAAGGCTCCAGCTCACGACCCCTGACATTATGACTTGAGCTCAAGTTGGACACTCAACCAACTGAGCCACCCAGGCACCCCCAAAACAGTTTTAGGTGGCCCCTGTGTGGCTCAGTTGGTTAAGTGTCTGACTTCGACTCAGGCCATGATCTCCTGGTTTGTGAGTCTGAACCTCATGTTGGGCTCTGTGCTGACAGCTCAGAGCCTGGAGCCTGCTTCAGATTCTGTGTCTCCCCTGTGTCCCCCCTCCCATGCTCATGCTCTGTCTCTCTCTGTTTCTCAATAATAAATAAACATTAAAAAACAAAACAAAACAAAGCACAGTTTTAGTAGACAGAGGAAGCAATACAACCAGACTTAGATATAGCAAGCATGTTGGAATGATCAGACTTAGAATTTAAAGCAACCACGATTAATATGTTAATAACTCTGATGGATAAAGTAGACAGTGTTCAAGCATAAATGGAGCAAGGTAAGCAGAGAGGTGGAATTTCTAAGAAAGAATAAAAAAGATGCAGTAGAGATAAATAAAAACAATAATAAAGAATGTCTTTAGTGGGTTTATTAGTAGAGTGGACAGCCGAAGAAAGAATCTCTGAGCTTGAGGACAACTAAATAGAAACTACCTAAACTGGAAAGCAAAGAGAAAAAAGACTGAAAAACAAAACAAAACAAAAAAACAGAATAGCCAAGAGCCATGGAACAACTATTAGGGTGTAACATACGTGTAATGGGACTATCAAAAGGAGAAGAAAGACAGAAAAGAACAATTAAAAAAATTTGAAGCAATAATGACAGAATTTTCCTGATTTAATGTCAGACATCAAATCACAGGTCCAGGAAACTCTGAGTTCGCCAAGTGGGATAAATGCCAAAAACTTTCACTTGGGCATATTATATTTAAATTACAGGGGGCCCCAGCTGGCAGTCATAAAACGTGTGACACTTGATCTTGAGGTCCTGAGCTGGAGCCCCATGGTTAGTTTAGAGCTCACATAAATAAATAAATAAATAACCAAAAAATCCCTACAAAAATAAAGAAAAAATCCTGTAATAAGCTACAGGGGAAAAAATTATATCCAACTTCTCTTCAGAAATGATGAAAGCAAGAAGAGTGCAGAGAAAGGAGAGATAAAGTGAGAGAAATGATGGAGAGAAAAACTACTAATGTAGGATCATTTAGCTGGCAAAATGACCCTTCAGAAATGAAAAACGAAAATATAAAGACTCTTTCGTTTTTCAGCATGATATGTAAGGCAAAGAATGTGGGAGACTGTCCTCACTTAGTGAAGCAGACAAAATCCAGGTTAAAGGGGGTTAGGCAAATCATGCAAAAAATCAACTTAATCTTATAGCCAATGGTATTACCTGGTACTTATTAGGTGCTTATCATTTTCTGAGCACGGTGGTAGTTTTTACATATACAATCTTATTTAAATCCTCACAAAAACCCAAGCAAGAAAATTGAGACACAGAGAAAATAAGCAATTTCTTAAAAACAATGCAATGGGGAGTCATTAGAAGTTTTTAAGTAAGAAAATGATGTTGCCGTGTACATATTGTCTGTCCTCTATTATTGACTCCTTAATGGGTTCAATAAATATTAAAGCTAAAATGTTCTTTAGAAACAATCTAGCTCAACCATTTTAATTTACAAAACAAGGTACAGACGCCCAGAGAGGCCCATTATCCTGGCCAGGCCCTACAGATTCAGTTGTAGAGTATGATT
Organism: Panthera leo; assembly: GCF_018350215.1. Lineage (NCBI taxonomy): Eukaryota > Metazoa > Chordata > Mammalia > Carnivora > Felidae > Panthera > Panthera leo. The sequence goes on along the minus strand of NC_056688.1, from coordinate 43,748,141 downwards.
AGAATCTAGGACTCCAGACTGACTCTACATCTTTATGACACATTCCTTCCATTAACAGTCTCTGCTTAGATTTTAAAAATCATCAATTCAAACCAATAGCAACGACTGTAACCCTAAACCTAATAACATCTCTCTCTTCCCTTCTTTTTCCACATTACCATATCTGACATGCAGTGTAAGACAGAAAATAAGCAGACATTGGTTTTCCATTATGTGGAATTAGAATAGTTGACATTCTTTGATGCTCACTTAGTCATTTCAAACAGAATTGATTTCATTTTATTAGAGCTTTTAGGCTAAACTCTTGATAATTGCCTCATTAAATTTCACTCCTCCAACATGCTCCCTTGCAAACTGTGGAGAAGTCGTCTCTGAAATGGTGTAGGGAGAGATTGTGGACTTATGAGCCAAGAGAACAATGCTCATATCTAGTTCTATTTCTTATAGGTCAAATGATCTTGGACCAATTACTTAAATACTTTGGTGAATTAGTGGCAGCATTAATATCAACCTTGCCAAATTGCTGTGAGGATTAAACCCTATCATGATAAATAGGCACATTTTTCATGTTCAAATGTTTTAGAAACAAACTAAATTTTCATTTTTTTTTGTAGTCCACTAACCTGCTGAAAGGAAAGTGGTAGTATAGGCAGATAATGAGAAAGTTTAAGGTCTTTTGTTGCTTATAATAACATATAGCTGGGAATCTGATAATGAAAAATTTTTTTTAATTATTTTTAAGTGAGGATTTGCCATTTAAAAAATTTTTAATGTTTATATGTTTATTTTTTTAAGAGAGAGAGAGAGAGCACAAGCAGGGGAGGGGCAGAGAGAAAGGGAGAGAGAATCTCAAGCAGGCTCTACATCTCTAACACAGAGCCTGACACAGGGCTCAAACACATGAACCATTAGATCATGACCAGAGCCGAAATCAAGAGCTGGGTGCTCAACTGACTGAGAAACCCAGGCACCCCTAGAATTTGTCATTTTAATGACAAATTTCCTTCATAAAGCTATTATCTATGCAGGATATAACTTTAGAATGAGTAAAATAAAATCCAAAGGGTGGAAATCACACAAAAAATTATTTCAGATTTTTCAACGTCATACTCAGGTTACCATATAACAGGCCCATCTAAAAGTTCAAAGAGTATTTGAGAAATAAAGACTAACATAGTAAGAAAAAATGATGCAGAAATAAGTTTGCTAAATTAAACACAAAATCCAGAATTATCTTATTTCCTAGGTGAATGTATTGAGTAGGGCCCTGTTCATAGATTCTATACAGCTGTAAACTTTTTTTAAACTTTTAGAAAATTCCTAAATTACCAATATTTTTTTTTGGTCCAGAAAAAAATTAAGATAATTCTTGTCCAGTAGAAAAGATAACTCCAAAGGTTATAGTATTATTGACATGTAGAGTTATTAGCCAGTTTTGTATCTAATATAGCAAATGTATTTACACATTTCTGCTGAATAAATAAATATGTTTTACCCATACTGTCTTTTGGGGGCATGGGGAATTAAGTGTAAATGTCAAATCAATGAATTTTCACAAGTTGAACTCACCCAATGTTACCAGCACTCAAATCAGGATGCAGATCATGGTTGCCATCTTAGAAGTCCCTCCAATCACAGCTGAGACATAAAAGGGTAACCACTACCTGACTTCTAATCACATAGATTAGTTTCACATTTTTATTTATATATAATATATATAATAAAAATATATATGTATATGTATTGCATTGCATTTTATATGTATGTGCAATGCAAAACTTATCTATGTCATATATATCATAATATATATACTATACTTGATTATAGTAATCATACAGTATGTGCTGTTTCCCATCTGACTTTAAAAATTCAACATTAAATTTGTGAGACTCATCCAAGCTTGTTTATTCTTATTGCTGTATAGAATGCCATTGCATGAATCCTCCTTTTTTAAACCATAATTGACATATAACATTATATTTATATATAATATATAAACTATAGTTTCAGATATACAACATGATTCAGTGTTTGTATATGTTGCAAAATGATCATCACAATAAATCTAGTTAACATCCATCACCAAACATATTTACCATTATTTTTATGATGGGAACTTTTAAGATACACTCTTTCATCAACTTTCAAATATGCAATGCAATATTATTAACTATAGTCACCATGCTGTATATTACATTCCCAAGACTTTTTAATCTTATATCTCAAAGTTTGTACCTTTTGTTTGTCTTCATCCATTTTGCCTACCCCACCCCCACTTCCCATCCTGGAAAACACCAATTTGTTCTCTTTATCAATGAAATACAATGAATAAATGTTCTTTGAACCAGCTTTATCATTCTGCTGTTTCCCTTAAATGATCAAATTTTTGAAATGTGTTTGATATAAATTTATACAAGAATCATGACTTTTTAACATTAAAAAATTTTATTTTTACAGAATTTTTTTTATGTCAATGTTGCTCTAGAAAGAATCTCTTGAATGCTCCCCTCCAGCCGAGGTCATAAAAGGAAATGGAGTCCTTGTAATTCTAACAAAAGAGTGGACTGAATATTGGTGAATTGTTGTGGTTAACTGATGACATCTATCCATTTTATATCACTACTAAAGTTGATATATCTACATAGAAGTAAAGAGCCTCAGAGAGAAAAATGTAGGCTAGAGCTTGCATCTCAATTTTACTAAAAATCTCTCTGATCCCGTGGCTTAACGTCAACCAGGTGAAGAATGCTGGCAGAAAGAATGTCAAGGTCATCCCAGGGATACTCGCTTGGAATAGTCAGGGCAAGTGAATCAGGCTCACTTCCAGGGCTGAATGATTGTGGAAACAGGTAGTGTCACAAAGGAAAAACGATGTGGAAAAGACGGAAAATCTTCTGCCCTTCTCTTGTTTCTCCCCCAAATGCTCTGATGCAGAAGGAGTGCTCTGGGAATAGTCACTCAGCATATAAGGCCAAATAAAAAACAGTAATCCTGGACACCCAAAGGCTGAGCACTTTTGGCTATTGTCCAACTCAGAGTCACTACAGACTGTGAGGGAATCTACCTCAGCATGGCTTGTTCAGGGACAGTCAGATGGACAGCACAAACTGTCCATATGGCTACCACGGGCAAGCATGATACTTAGACAAAATCTTTTCTTTCTTTCATTACCTATAACCTTAGCAACTCCTGCCTGACCATGGGGGGAGCCACTGGAGTAGTGTACAATGAGAATATCCTAGCTGGAGACACCTTAACAACAGCAGCATTGCAAGCCAGTGACAGAAGAAATGGCAGCAAGAGATAAAGGCCATTACTAGACCGATTAAGTTCATTAGGTTTCTTGCTCTGAATAGTCTCAGGCAGCCCCTCTGGACTGAATAAATTGTGGGATTCTTAAAATAACAACTCTAGGGAGGAAGCCACATAGAAAAAGCTAGTATATTTTCTACTAACAGAAAAGGTAAAAGAAGAGCAGATTACTAAAAAGAGATGTGAACTTTATGTATCTGCTAAAGTTTCAATGAGACCTAGTCACTAGAATAGGGCTATAAGTTGAGTGTTTCCCTCAAAAATTCATATGTTCAAGCCCCAATCTCTAATACCTCAGATTCTTCCTTATTTGGAAATAGCATCTTTCCAAAAGTAATCAAGTTAGAATGAGTCATTTGAAAGTTTATCCAAACTAACTGGTGTAATAAAGAGAAGAAATCTGGACACAGACGTGCAAACAGTGAGAATTCCTTGTGAATATGAAGATGGCTATCTGCAGCCCACAGAGAGGAGCCTGGAACAAATCTTTCCCTCATAGCCCTCAGAGGAAATTAATCCTGACAACATGTTGATCTCAGACTTCTGGCCTCTGAAACTCTGAGAAAAATCTCTGTTGGTTAAGCCAGTCAGTTTTCGTATTTTGTTACAGCAGCCCTGCAAACGAATACACACGTTTTTATTTGAACAAGTGAATTATCTAGATCTGTAAGAATACATAAATGCATACAGTGTAAAACATCAATGTATTTTTATTATACCATAAATATATCAAACTGTATATGTACAAATATTATCCACTTAAATTTCTCTTTTGAGGAGAGGGAGCTCACTTACACCATATGTAGTCATTTAATCAAAACCATTTGGCGACCTAATGTTAGTGTTATTCTTGGCTTCTAATACTCTTCTTTGCCATTTTTATGGTTATAGAACGAGATTCAACTACAAGCACAAATGTGGACATATGCCCAAGACTGGCCAATCATATTATCCCCTGAAGCTAGCCATCATAATCCATCCGGCCATGAAATGTATTTAAAAGTAAATGTCTCCATTACCTTCCAAGAAATTCCTCCCCCACATATTTCATTAATTTATTTTAAATTCGCTGGCAACTGAAATTACAAAGTTATACCCAATAATTTTTTTTTAATTTCCTTCAGATTAATGGTCCCAATGATTAAGTGTAGATTATAAATCTTAGATTTTTAGAGGGTGGTAATTTGGCTTTACAAAATTGGAAATTTGGATGACTCATCTATAATCACACAGTTGGAAGTGGAATTAGAAAAAAAACATAGGTCTTGTTATTGATAAAATAACAAATTAATCAGTTTTTGGAGTTGAAAAGAGCAGTGAAACTTACCTAATCTAACTCCCAGTCTAATACTTGAATGTTCTTGATAATCTTTCTAATAAATGTCAAACTGTAAAAAGGGCCGGGTTTGCTATAACACATTGTTTTTCATAGTGATGGGAATAATAAATGGTATCTAATTCTAAGTTTACTAAATAAGTGACAGAGTAATGTTATTTGACACCAAACATGTGGTATGTCTAGAAAGTAATGGATTTGCTTTCCTATGGGTCTTATAAATAGATTTCATGAAGTTCAGAATCTTCAAAGATGTTTCATTTTTTATCAGATAGCTATCAAATTCCTCATGTAGAAATAGTTAATATATGTAATGATAATGGTAATAATAATACATATATGATAATAATATTGTTTCCTATGACAGTTTAAAAATATTAATATATAGTATACCAGACCTTTGCTTTGAGATATGCAAAGATATATTTCTTTGGTCTGAGAAATTATGAAAAATATAGTAAGAACCCTGCCTCTTGGGGTACCTGGGTGACTCAGGTACCTGGGTGACTCAGTCAGTTGAGGGTCCAACTCTTGATTTCATTTCAGGTCTTGATCTCAGGGCAGTGAGTAATTGGGCTCCTCACTGGGTATGAAACCTACTTAAAAACAAAACAGAACAAATTAAAAGCCCTGCCTCTTGTACTAAATAGAGCAATATAGGTGGCATAAGATAATTACTGTACAACAATTGTTCCTTTAGTCCAAATCTAGAATATCTCTTCCCATGTAGTAGAGGAAAACAATATCTAAGGCTGAAGTTTCATGTCACATCAGACAGGATGCTTTTCAATTATCACAAACTAAAGTTAGCCCTCTGGAGCACCTGGGTGGCTCAGTTGGTTAAGCATGTGACCCTTCATTTTGGATCAGATCATGATCTCACAGGTTCATGAGATCGAGCTCTGTGTCAGGCTCTGCACAGACAGCATGGCTCCCTTTCTCTCTGCCCCTCCCCTGCTCAGGCTCCCTCTCTCAAAATAAGTAAATTTCATATAAATACATAAATAAATAAATAAATAAATAAATAAAAAGTTAGCCCTCTGTGATTGTGTCAACTAGCAAGTCCATTATGCATACCTAGTACTGTGGGAGAAACAGGTATGAATACCACTCTATTAGATTAGATAATACTTATCAATGCAGAATTCAAACAAGTTATATATAAAACAAAGATAATGTTACATGTGATAATTAATTTATAACTATTTTATATAAATACCTGAAAAGTAAAATGTAATATACATATATACACACACACATGCAAACACACACATGCATATATGATTAATCAGTTAGGTTTGAGTTAAGACCTATGCACAAAGACCTTACTTAAAGTATAAATAGTATTGGAAATAATTTCCAAAACTATAATCTGATCATCTGATGGCAGTATACATATAAAAGCTCCTGCAAGTTAGAGATACTACTATCAGAAACTATTTACCAGAAATTTATACCCTAAGCAGGATCTAAGGACTTTGTACATAGCTCTCAACTCAAATCTAATAGATTAAATGTGTATGTATAGGTTTCATTATATGCATATATACTATTTTTATAAAGTTAGGTGTGCAAAAAATATTAAGGAAAATGCCACAGCATGAGTATACATTAATAAGTCAATCAAGGCTAGAAACATTCAGACACTAACGTGAATTATTGAATTGCATTTAATGTTTCCATAAACAATTATAATAAGCAAATTACACATCTGGCAATGATCCTGAATAGCATTTACCATACACATCCTTTCACTTGGAGAACACAGAGAGTAATCAATAGTCACCATAGAACACTTGGGTAATCCATTCCTCCAGACCATGTCAGCTTAGAATGACACTAATAAGACCCCTGCAGTGACTTTCAGCATGTCTGATATTGCAGAGGATGTACAGGATAAAAAAATTGAGAGAGTTGTTCATTAGGGTGAAAAAGAATGATGATCTTAATAACTCACAGCATACTTTTTTCTTAAGGAGTGAATTATACTTTTGGAAACATTTTGGAAAGTCACCAAAGGTATGAATAAAGAGTAAATGACAACGTGACAAAAAAGACAGTTAATTTGCCCTGTGTTAGAATTGAACAGAAATAAAAGACTGGAGGGTAAGAAAAGAAGAAAAGAGAGCAGTAGAAAAGCCAAGGACCACATTACAATAGCCAGTGACTTTTGAAAACAGGAATATTTAATGTTTTATTTGGTCTATCCATAAATGATTTTAAGTTATTTGTGTTGTCTTAGAGAGATCTGAGCAGCCTACATTCTCATACTCATAATTATCCTCTTTACTGTCCATGGACTTAGCTTGTCAAATTTCATCTCTGTTTTTGGGGAGTAAGTTCTTTTCCATAAGGTTCCTCAATGGATCCCCAGTGGGCTAGCTATACTGACTGTCCAGAAAGGTTAATTACCCTAAATTTTCCAAGAGTAAGCAATGTGAAATTCAATCTGCTCTCCCAGCTTGTTTGTTTCTAGTTCCCCAAAAAGGCCCATGTTTATTTCCTCAGGATTAATTTCAGGGAGGTTGAAGAAGCTGTTAAGCTGTTAATCATGACTTCCCTTGAAACAGTACTGGGGAGACAGGATTTCAAATTTAACACTTTTATAGAGTAACTATTATGTGACAATGTGTGCCTAATCCCCTCCTTGGGAAAGCAGTCCAGGAGAAGGAATGAGAAAAGGATGAATCAAAAGATGAAATGAGTTTGGTTGTCTGTAATATCAGATGATTTCAAAATCAAGGGAGTAAACAGAAATGAAAGTCAGTTGGGTGATGGCTCAGGTATGATTACTAAGCAGAGAGGGGAATCTAAATAAGACATCAAAGAAAAAGTCAGAGCCAGATAAACACAAAAGCAGTCTACATAGAGATCAAAGAATAAATTTATTGATAGACAAGTTAATTCTCAATCATCCCAAAAGTTAGGATTTCTATAATACTGGTTAGAGGGTATGGATTTAAACTGGTATTATAATGGGCAATCCCACTCCCTTCTTAAATCTATAAATCTTGGGGCATACTGATGGGGACCAGAGATCTGTAGCGTAAGCTTTGCTTGGTGACTGCCCATGCACTAAATGGTCTGCAAAATGGAAAGCTCAAGAATGGCAGGTCAACTATTAAGGAGAAGGTAATGTAGTCAAGAGATGGATCTATCCTTGTCTGATGATATGTTTATTGCATGAAAGCAATGCATATTTAAAAAGACAAGAGAACATGAGCACCCACTGTGCCTAAGAGCAAATATAGTTCAAGTAAGAGACCATGTATTACATGAGCAGTGAGTTTGAATAAAGAAAACTAACTTTAGAGGAAATGTGGCCTATTGATTGACAAATTCTAACCAGTCCAGCTATTTTTTTCTTGTTGCCACAGGAAAGAGTGAGTAAGGGCAAAAGAAGGGGTAGTAAGACAGAAATTCCTTCATAGAAATTCCAAAGGAGCTAAAGTGAGAATATCAGAAAAAGATTTCTTTTGATGCTTCTCAGGTTTTGTTTTTTCATCCCAAAGGCAACAGCAATACCTATGGTCAACCAGGCATATCTATACTCCCATCAAGGAAAAAGACTAGCAAACAAATCATGCTTGGTCTACACTTAGCTTCATCATGCTGCTTCCCAATCTCTATTACCACTGATCCTTTCTAGTCTCCTAGGACAACACGTAGGTAGTTCAGTGTTTATGTTCAGATGAATCTAAAATGAGTAAAGAAAGGACAGTAATTATATTTTATTCCAATTTAATTTCCTATCTTCAATTTTCCTTGTCATGTAGTCCAGTGTGTCTCACCAGGTGTGGAGGACAGTAAGCACTCTGGGGCAGCATGTGATTATTCAAAACAATACAGTTTTTCAAATATAAAAATCCATGTTTAAATAACATTACTTCTGTCTCTGTAAGAAAATTTAGGTGCAAAAAAATGAAGTCATTCTTTATAGTTTATAGAAATTCCAAACAAAAATTCTCAATGACTCAATATCTTAACATGCTCAGTTTCAACTCAAAGAATTTATTTTCTCTCAGATAATATCTGGATTCCTCTGCATAGCTGTGGCTCCTTCAGCATCTCCAGAGTTATATTAATCCAAGCATCTCCAGAGTTATATTAATCCAATTCTAAGACTCTCAAAAGCTCCACTTTTATAGAGTCCAAAATTCAGTAAGTCTCAGAAGAATATCACATAATCCACTTTACAACTGCACATGCTTTTTCTCTATAAAAATGCAAAAACAATATAATACTTTCATAAATCATGCCAACCAAAATTTTCTTTCTAACAATTAGGACTTAGTATAGTTCTGATTGTCATGACAAGGAACAGAGCAAAGACATTCAAATGGTATTTGGGGAGATGGGAATTAGAGAGGAAGAGCATGTGAAGAATCTCAAATGCTCTTGTATTCTTTCAAAACCTAGATGTCACATCAAGACACCAGGTCTTACTGAAGCTGCCTTCTTCTCCACAGAGAAGATGTCTTCTTGATGTCTTCCTACATCAAGCCCAGATGTCTTCCAACACCAATATCTTAGTTTTCTTGGTCTCATCCTACAAGGGTCTTACTTAAATGGAACCTGCTTTCCTTCATAATAGTTTCCTTCTGAAAACCCAAGCTTTCTTATTTACTCTATATTTCCAAAGAATCAGAATCAATACAACCACAATACAGGTACTGGCATCCTCTTTCCCAGCCCTCCGTGTGACCATCACCCTCCAATATACCAACGTGCTAGAGATCAAGCGGGAATGTTGTCTACAGTTTCTATCTAATGGAAAGATGAGAATGAAGATAATAAAAAGAAAGTTAAAAACTTTTAATCAGATGAGCAAATGCCCAATAATTCCAAAGTATGAGTCTCTCAAGGTAAAAGTAGATTAAAGTATGTGGCTTAAGTATAAGTCTGATAGAGACCTTTTACAAGCCACCTGTATTTACAGCCTGGAACACCCACCTCAGGGAGGAGTTGACTTTACTAGCTGAAATAATTTAGGACTTCCACACTTACCTGTTACTCACAAGGAAGGAAGGGAGGAAGACAGAGACAGAGAGCAACAGAGAACAAATACGGATGGGAAAGGAGAAAGAGAAAAGAGAGAGAAACACACACACACACACACACACACACACACACAAGCATTCTCAAGGGGGTGGTGGAGGGGGAGCAGACAGAGAGAGGAAGAGACAGAGACAGAGAGAGATCGAGGTTACTGTCTTTAGAAGGCAGTTTTAGGACCCTGACTCAAAGATTATCACCACATGGAAGGAGGAAACAGAATATAGTCTTTCCATTGATCTTCTTACTCATCTATGAAACAGGAAATAGAAGGAAAAGAGTAGAGTGTATTTCCCAGTATTTAGACAAAGTAACCCAACAGCTAGTAGAACAATGTTGCTCATTACATGCCAGTCTCACAAATTAGATTATCTTTTTTTTTTCCTGTGAGCTACAACAAGTAAAGCCATTGATAGAAAATGGAAGCTGCCTTCTCAGCACGATGCTGGAGGACACAAAGCCTGCACAAGTGCTGTCCTCAAGAGCCCGAATGAGGACTTGGGGAAGGTAAAAATATCCCTCCCACCATACCTACAGCTCATTATAATTCCAGGTAGATTGCTGTCATGGATGGTGTGAGTCTGAAGGCATAAACAGAAAGGACTGACTGGTAGGTAGAAATGTGGAGAAGTTTTTGCAGAGGAGGTGACATTTGTAAGATGATTTGAAAGTTAAGTAGGAATTTTTATCAGGCAGTCAAGTTGAAAAGGGCATTCCAAGTAATAAGAGCAAAAACTTAGAGATATAAAGTATATAGCTCATTTGGCAAACAGAGTGAATTCAGTCAGAAAAGGCTCAGGATAGTGGAATTGACAGAGAGAGAAATGAAGAAATAGTGTGTGTATGTGAGTGTGAAGGTATGTGTGAAAAAGGCAATTTGTTCACATATTATGCTTCTTTTTAAATGTCACACTAAAGATCTAGATTTTAATCTTTAGCAATGGGAAATCAACAAAGGACTTTTCAGTAGAAGAAAGACATAATCTGATCTGTGATTTAGGAAAAAATATCTCTGATGGACACGTGGAATGTGAGACTAGAAGGGTAAACTTGATGTGATCTCAAGGTCTTTCTGGCCCAAGCAATCTATCCACAGCATTGCAATGCTCCCTAATGGGCACAAAGTTTTGTGATCTTCACACAGAACAGGACCCCTCTGACAACTTTGGGCCTCTATAGTTCTTGGAAATGCTCTAAATGAGGGTTTGACAAATCAAAAACATGGCATTGGGTGGTATCAATATTTTTACATAATGGGCCAAAGACAACAAGAAAAATCTAGACCAATGTTAGCAAGGCTCAGAGATCTGTAGTGAAAACCTGACTGAATCTCCCTTAATCTTTGTGCCTGATACCCAGGTAACTCATAACCTGAAGTAGTACTACCCCCATGACAGTCTTTGGTAATTTATAGGGGTGTTTTCACTTACAAAAATCACTAGGAGGCACTGTTTTTAGTGAACAGGGCTCCAGGTTGCAAAACTTCCCAAAATGTGTAAGACAGTCTCTTAATAATAGCTATCATTAGCACTACACCACCCAAAATGCCAATGGTTCTCCTGTGAGAAACAATGTTAAATCAATATTTATTCAAATGTGTCTTATGGAATATTCTAGTCTGCAGAAATTCTATGGAAAACAAATCAACAACTCAAAAAACCAAGTAACAGTGCACTGTGATAAGTAAGTTTGGTCAATTCTGAAGATCATATCTCTTCTTAGAGAAGCATTTCATACATTAACATTTCTGTTTAACTTTATGTAATCCATTGTTTGTGAAATATATTTCTCTGTAACATCCCATGGACCACTTTCAGAAATTGCTTTAGAAATACAGAATCCCAGGCCACATCCCAGATTTTGCATTTCTAGCTAGCTCTGAGTAACAGTCTTACTACTGGTGAGAGGATCACACTTTGAGTAGCAAGGGAAACTTTTGGTTCTCAGCACTTTGTGTGATAAGAATCACCAGGTATCTTAAAATATACATATATTGGTGTCAAAGCCCCACTATGAGATATTCTGGTGAAGTTTATGCATCAACATTTTTTAAAAGCCCCCAAAAACTCCCTACGTGATTTTCATATCCATCCCGGAGGACATTTGAATTGCTTTGAATTGTTACTGCTTTTCATTTAATGGTTACCCATTTATCATGACAGATACAGTGGCTTTTATTTTTTGTTAATTTACTTATTTAGAAAAGGTCTGAGTTTGGATAAATATAGTCAGCATGATAAGCCAAAAAAATTGAAATCTGTATTATAATCATATTTTCATATCTATTTTCAGTCCTCAGAGCAACTTCAGGCTTTTGTCTCTCAAGTTTCATTTTTCTCATTTGAGAAATGACAAAATAAACAGGCATCGATTTATCACGTGCTAATAAAGATTTGAAAGAGAAATAGGTCTTATGTTTAGTGAAGCACACTTTGAATAGTTATTGCAAAAGTCCATGGGCAAAAGAATGACATGTTTAGGCACGTGTTTGGAAAGAGGACTCTAGCAAAGCACCTCTAGAGAATCGAATGCAGCAAAGAGAAAGCGAAGGTGTGGAGAACAGTTAGGAAAGTGTTTCAGGTGTCTGGACAAGAAAATAGGAAGCTCTAAAGAGAAATGAAGCAGTATATGCAGGTGGAAGGAAATGAATCAAATAGAAATATTTGGGGATTAGTCTTGCTTAGATGTTATAGGAGAGGAAACAATTTTCCCTTTACCCTTCTAGATTCTTGGCTGAGAACTACCTTGTAATACAAAGACAGATTAATAGGAGAAAAAAAAATGGAAGTTTAACAATGTGTACACCTCCTGTATACATGGGAGAGACATAGGAAAATTCAGTGACTTTCTGAAATGTACCAAGCTACCACCTTAAATACCATCTCCAGATAAAGACTAAAAATGCTGTTGATGGGTGGAGGAACCAGTTATGAAAGGCTATCAGGAAAAGCTCAACAAACTGAAACCCCTTAAAAGCATCAAGTTGAACAAAAATCAAAATGGCTTGATTTTAAAATCAGAAAAGCTTGATTTTAAACTAAGTAACCCTTTTCCTCTCTTCTGCAAATCTTCTCTCCTCCGTTCTTAGCCTTTTGTTTGGCAAATTGGTGCAGCCGCTCTGGAAAGCAGTGTGGAGGTTCCTCAGAAAATTAAAAATAGACCTACCCTATGACCTAGCAAGAGCACTGCTAGGAATTTACCCAAGGGATACAGGAGTACTGATGCATAGGGGCACTTGTACCCCAATGTTTATAGCAGCACTCTCAACAATAGCCAAATTATGGAAAGAGCCTAAATGTCCATCAACTGATGAATGGATAAAGAAATTGTGGTTTATATACACAATGGAATACTACGTGGCAATGAGAAAGAATGAAATATGGTCTTCTGTAGCAACGTGGATGGAACTGGAGAGTGTGATGCTAAGTGAAATAAGCCATACAGAGAAAGACAGATACCATATGGTTTCACTCTTATGTGGATCCTGAGAAACTTAACAGAAACCCATGGGGGAGGGGAAGGAAAAAAAAAAAAGAGGTTAGAGTGGGAGAGAGCCAAAGCATAAGAGACTCTTAAAAACTGAGAACAAACTGAGGGTTGATGGGGGGTGGGAGGGAGGGGAGGGTGGGTGATGGGTATTGAGGAGGGCACATTTTGGGATGAGCACTGGGTGTTGTATGTAAACCAATTTGACAATAAACTTCATATATTGAAAAAATAAAAATTAAAAAAACTAAATAAAAAAATAAAAATATTATTTGCTTAAAAAAAAAAAAAGAAAAGAAACCAGCTAGATCCTGTATTTCCCTATAAAACCCTCCAGCCCCTTCCTCTGGGTGGGCTTAAAGTTTTTGAAGGCCACAGCCTACTGCAGCCTCCTTGACCCAGCAAAGCAGTAAGCTATAGTTCCTCTTTATCTCAACTCTGTCTTTACATTATATTTTGACTCCCAAACAAGAAGATTGGTTTTCAAAAACAAAACAAGGGTATGATTATTTTGTAGTTTTTAGTCCCTCTTCATTGATAAGAATTTCTAGAGATTTAGTCATTCATCTTTTCCCACTACAAGGGAAGGAAACCCTTACAAATGGAGATTTGCCTTGTAAATGTAAATGTTCCTTGCAAAAGAGTGGCTTCTACTTGGTTTTCAGAGTTTCTTGTTTCTCAAAGGCAATCAGCTTGATGGGGTTTTGGGGGTGATGGTGGGGGCTTCAGAGCTGACAGCCAAGAAAGAATTCTTGAAGACATCTTTGGTGCAAAAAGGTGATTTTACTAAGGCATGGGGACGGGACCCATGGGCAGGAAGAGCTGCACTGGGGTTGTGACGGGTAACTGATTATATACACGCAGGGTGGGAGGAAGTGTCTCTAAGGAGCTTTGGAAGCAAGGTTTCCAGGACCTTGAGGGGTTAGCTGTTAGGAAAATGCCATTTATTACCATTTAGTAAAACTTCCATCATGAGACATTTCAGATTTATATCAGGGGGCCATAAGTTTGGAGTATGATTGCCAGCATGTACCTTGGGGGAGTTGAGATAAAAGAAGTCCCCAAAGGAATTTTTATATGTTAAAGTAGACTTACAGGATCCTGAAGGTTGGGATAATGTTAAGCCAAGATTCCCTTTTGCCCCTAGCAAAGTGTCAGCATCAAGGCAGCTGAACTACAGGGAGGTCACTCTGCCTCTTTCAAGGACTTGTCAATGGGCTGTAGGCAGTAAGAGAATTTAATTTTTCATTTGCCTTTGCTTCCCACATCACCATGGCAAGCACTTAAACCCCCTTACATCTTGATGAGGGTGATATTAGGGCTGTAAGAAATGGAGTCTATAGGTTTCTAGAGATTAGGCTATGGATAAGATTGCCTTTTTCTTGCAGTTTACTAAGTTATCTGTAAACTGAAGGAGACTCCTATCCTGTATGACTATGATCTCTATCAGTCAACCACTTGCTTTCTTTCCTGTCTCTTGTTCTTGGGAAGCCAGGAGTGTCTGAGAAATATCACACTTAAACCACCTGATGAGGAGTGGGCGCGGGGGGGGGGGGGGGGGCAGGTGCTGTTAGCCTGTACTTTGCCCTCAGCTTGCCCCACACTCTCTCATCAAGGGCAAGGGTCATATTTTAGGGTGGCAGTTCTGCTCCTCTTCCAAAGTTTATTGGTCTAAATGGAGAGACTGAAATAGTAGACAATTTTATAAATAGTTCCTGGATAACTTTTCTTAGGTACTTACGTCTATGGCCATACCACCATGAACATGCCCAATTTCATCTGATCTCAGAAGCTAAGCGGGGTACAGCTTAGTACTTGGATAGGAAACCACCTAGAAATTCCAGTTGTTGTTGTCATTAAAAAAAAGTAATACTATAAGTTTAGATATCTTCCCAGGAAGAGAAAATAGATAGATTAAAGGAAGAGACTAAGAATGAAACCAACAGGTTAACAAATGCTTGACAGTTCTACTCTAAGAAACTCTTAGCCTGATTCATGATTCTGTCTTCCAGAAATTTGACTGAACATCAATGAGACCATCTAAGACAGAAATTGGGAAGAAGTCTTGCAGTTGTGCAAAAGGGATCAAGAGTGAATGAAAGTAACCACTATGGTGACAAACTCTGAGATCTCCCCCCCCATCGGTCATATTAACCTCAGCATTCTTTGAACATCTGTCCCAAGAAGAGGCATGATTTCTGAATGTGCATGCCCAGAAAGGGGATCACCTCTCTGTCACTATAGCCAATCAGCACATTCCATATCCTGACCCTTTGCCCTTAAATACACTCAGCATTTGAGGAGGTAGGTTCAAGAAATCTTCCCTCTGCTTGCTTGCAAGCAATAAAACCCTTGCTTGAAATAAACTCCTTTTTCTCTACTGAAAAAACTGGTGTTAGTGTTTGGCTTACTGCACACTGGGCAAGAGAACTGTGAGAAACCTCCACGTAAGTGATGATAGGAGAAAGAAAAGGAAGTAAAGGAATGTGTGTAAAATAATCAGAGGAGGAGGAAACCATAAAAAAGCAAAAGGAGAGATTTTTAGTATGGAGGAGGAAGACAACAGAATCAGTGTGCAGAGAGAAGTCAAAGACAATAAAACTCATGCTGTAGCTCCTAGGAATCTACTCCTTAAACTGTGAGAGATGTATTTCCCATCATGAAGGAAACTAAAGTCAGATAAAATGGTGAAAGAAAGTGGGAATCAGGCTGTAAAGTGAAGACAAGGAAAAGAGCCATGAGAAGGTTTTTCCATGGACAAAATACTTGATAAGATTCAGGGCAGAATGCAAAGAGTGGTTGTAGGGTGTGATACGGCAATTGGAACAGGGCTTGGGAGGAGATACAAGAGAGCAAATTGCAAGAGAAATCAATAGGAGGAAAGGTAGAATGACCCATTCCTCTGAAAAAGGAGGGATTTTCTAGCTAAAGACCAGGTCATCTGCTAAGAAGAAGTAAGTATGTAAAAAAAAAAAAAGGGGGGGGGTGGTGGGTGGGTGGGATGGGGATTGGATTATCTTTTGTAGGAAGGATGAATAGGAACACTGAAGGTCCAGCTAAAGTTTAACAAATTTAACTTGCATTGGACCAGAGGGTGACAGGCCTCTGATTTTTTTTCCCCTAATGATGTCACCCTGGGAATCTAGGAGAGAAATATTACTGATTAATCTAATTGGATTTCCTGCTTATTTGGAATAGGAAAGGATAGGGAGGAAATACATATTATGACATTAATAAAAATGTGTTTCTCTGACTGTGTATTAAAAGATATTTTTTAAAAGTCCCAAATCAACACCTTCAGCTTCCCATCCTCTTCATGACCACAGAACAGATGACAAGAAATATAAGCATTTGATTGGAATTGGGTCATTAGTTCAATAACCACTCTACAATTGGCGTGAGTGTGAAAGCTCTTGTCATCTGAGGGGAAAAATAATCCCTGTCATCAACTTGCTAGAAGAGTGATTTTGACACCTCCTCAAATACTTCAAAAAGAATTTTCAGGTGATTTATTACCTGTCATAACAGATTCAGGCTCAAACTCTGGATACACCTTAGTCAGTGTCAATCTAATCAGTAAAAGAAGTTTCATGGACAGGGAGGGAGAAAATCAGGAAAGGAAAAATTAACTACAAATATGGCAAATTTGAGTTCTCATTGCACCAGTGTCTACACTAATTGCATGCTTGAATAGAAGAAGTTCAGAAAATAGGGTAGCCCAAGGAGAAAGCTTTATAGTAAATAAAGAAAACAATATGCACAGGTTAATTGTAAAGTCCTCTATGATATATTTGGGGTATACCAATCTTTAAACCCTCAGACTTCATTTTGAAGTCTTCAAAGGCCTCCATCCCAATTTGCAATTCTTTCACCTGATGATATTTTGCTAAAAATGAGAGGAAGAATTAAAGTTGAATTTAATAGTAGTTATTGATGCTATAGTGTCCCTATAGTGATTACAGAAATAATCACTATTTCTTCTAAGCCATTGGCCTTTAGGACCTTTTCTTAATACATGGCCTTGCCTACACAGAGCCTAACTGAGAAAGAGAAGATATTGTGAAGACTTGATATGTTGAAATAGCTAAATAATACCATCAGAATCCCCTCTATTCCTTCACCTTTCCATCATTATGGCTATTTATATAATACAAAGGATGAAGAGCACAGTTTTCTAGTCCTAACTTTCCATTACCATCTTTTCTTAACTTTCCAAGATTTACTCCTTTACCAAAAATGTGGGCACCTGCTTTGAAGAATAATGTTACTAAATTTTACTTCTTTGAGGGCTTTATTCTTGTGAAAGGGTGAGGGCTAAAAATATAACAAAGATTTTCTAAAGCAATTTTTTAGAAAAACAGAATTGTGGAATATTCAGATAAACTATAGTTTCAATAGTAGTCATCACTTCTGTCTCTTG
Organism: Panthera leo; assembly: GCF_018350215.1. Classification (NCBI taxonomy): domain Eukaryota; kingdom Metazoa; phylum Chordata; class Mammalia; order Carnivora; family Felidae; genus Panthera; species Panthera leo. Next base: position 43,730,532 of record NC_056688.1, on the reverse strand, counting down.
AGGAGCTCTGAAAAACTTGGGGGAAGGCAGCTAGCCAACATTAATTCAGAACATATTTCTTTAATACTCTTTAAATGTATTTGGAAAACATGTTAAAAAGTGATGTTACACTTCCAACATTTAAATTTTAGTTCCACAAAGAAGTTAAAAGGCACCCCTTCCAATCTTCCATATCCAGCAGCAAATACAATTTAACAAGCTGGATGCATATTGTCAGATTTTTCTTGAACTCACAGAAGGATACTTATATTTGTAATGTATTTGCATCTGCCAATCCTCCAACAAGATAGAGAGGCTACTTCTCTATTCACTTGAATCAGGAGGCCTTGTGACTTTTTTCTGATAGATTTTAAGTGAAATAGTGGTATTCCAGTTATAAGCCTGGCCCTTAATTAGATTGGAAGCACCTACTTTGTTTTACTGGGACACATTTCGGAATACTCGTTCTTTGAACCAAGTTTCTGTGTCGTGAGAAGCACATTCCATGTGGAGAGGTTATGTGCGGGCAGTCTATTCAACAGGTGTGGCTAAGCTTTCATCCAACAGTCAACATCAATGGCAATCCATGTGAATGAACCATTTGGGACATCCATCCCAGTGATGTCTTAGATTACTGTAGTCAAAATTCTCATTTAAATGTAGTTATTTGAGAAAACCCAAGAGAGGATGGCTCAGTTGAGCCTACCAAATCCACAGAACCACAAAAACTGCCAGTGAAGTTTTATATTAAGTCACTAAATTTTGGAGTGGATTATTACACAGCCACAGATAATCGAAGCAGCCTTTTCACATTTTAACATGTCTACTATTAGGATTATAATGAATGTGATAATAGAAGGTATCATTACATAATTTGCAATAATAAATTTCTCTCTGGGTAGTACATAAACTAATGGTGCTACTGATAATGCATCTGATAATCAGTAGTGTGTTCGATTCAAGGAAATATAGTTCTTTAAGATGCCATGAATGAAAGTTCAAGCAGTTGTGATGGTTGAGGTATGTGGGTATGTGTGAGAAGGATTTAGTAAATAGATCATGTAGACCCTAAATATCTAGGGTTTCAGGACTGAACATGGGCAGGGAAAAAGAGAGGAGTACAGAGTAGGGCATCCAGGATCATAAAAATAAATTATCTGGGAGACAAACCATAAGAAACTCTTAAATATAGACAACAAACTTAGGGTTGCTGGCAGGGTGTTGGAGGGGGGATGGGCTAAATGGGTGATGGGCATTAAGGAGGGCACTTGTTTGGATCAACACTGGGTGTTACATGTAAGTGATGAATCACTAGATTCTATTCCTGAAATCATTATTACACAACATGTTAACTAACTTGGATTTAAATTTAAAATCAATAAAATAATCAAATAATTAACTAAGTAAATAAATAAATAAAATGAATCCCCTATACCAAAATATCTGGCTAAACATATTAGCCAAAATGTTTGTAAGATGGTTAAATGTTAAGAACACTGATTTGAAGTTAGAAATGTTATATTTCAAAATAATTGCTATATTACAGTGTTGTCCCCCAGTTACTAACGAAATATCGTAAACTGTGAGAACTTGAGCAAGTCACTTCGCCTTCTCAAATTTCAGTTGCTGTGTCTGAAAAATGAGAAGGAAATATTCTGCCATGAAGTTATCTTATGAAACAATGCTTATGAAGGATTTCAAAGTGTAAATTGCTAATAATTGCAAGGGATTTTTATTAATACTATTAAAGTGAACAGTACTGGCCTAGAGTGAATCATAACCCATATTCAGGGCAGAATTTAGTCCAGAACTCCATCTTCTCCTTATTCTAAAACGTTTAATCTGTGAACTCTACTATCATACTCAGATTGCAGGGATGCAAAAATTCCTAGCAAAATATAAGCATATCAAATATAGTAACTTATAAAAAGTAAAATATGCCATGATTAAGTAGAAATTTATCCCAGGAATATAAGGTTTAATCAAATTTTAAAAAGCCATTCATACTGATTTAAAAAGAGACTATTATATGACCATCTCAATAGTGCAAGAATAAATATTTGATGAAATTCAACATCTATTCATGACTGCCCCCCGCCAAAAAAAAAAAAAAAAAAACCTTTCCAATACCTAGGGACAGAAGAAAACTTCCACAAACTAATAAAGCTTATCTACAAAAACCCTACAGCTAAAATCATAGTTTATTTTCCCCTAAGATCAGGAACAGGGTAATTACATCTAGTCCACCACTCATATTCAAGATAGTACTGCATATCCTAGCCAGTTCAGTAAGACAGGTTAAAGAGATAAAAACATAGATTGGAAAGGAAGGAATAAAACTACTTTTCCCCCCACAAAAGATATTATTGAAGATATAGAATATCCCAAATATGCACAAAAATATTAATTGAATATTTACATAATTTGAAAAGTACAATTATTATTTGGATTATATAATTAAATATAGAATATTTAAATATAAATTATGTATATAAGAAATATATATTTATATGTTGTATATAATAGTAAATATATATAATTAAAATATATAATATATATTATTATATATAATATAATTATAAATGGTACCATTTATAATTTATCAAAATGCATACAATTTTTATGGATAAATCTAAGAATATATGCAAGAAATATGGAAAACTTGTATGACCCAAACTATAAAATATTGATGAGAGAAATCAAATGTGGTTTCATGTCAGCATTATATGGGGAAATTTCAAAAATAAGGTTTCCTGAATTAGAAATTTTGAAAATGGAGCCTGAAAATCTGTATCTGCAGCTAGTTCTCCCGCAGACCAGTCTGTATTCAGATGTAAGTATTATTATGTCACTGAACTAAAGTAAGGTTATTTTTTTTGTATTAGTTTGAAAAGAGGCTTTTATTCCCTCTCTCTTCCCATCAGGTACCTCTTCAGTATGTTTCTTATTCCCCCAAGCTTTTACCAGATGCCCATATTCAATAAATAAATGCTGACTTGAAGACAGTGTTTTCACAGTAAGTGCCAGTGAGAGAGCCAGAACTAAGAAAAGGGTAGAGGCTCCTGGGATTCAGTGATGCTCTATTTTTTTATCACTCTGAAGTTATACTCTGATTTGCAATCCAGAGTCCCACCAACTTGTTGAGAGGGGCAACACAATAGCCATTACACATGGAATCAAATTGTTGCCAGACCAACATCTGATGGTGAACAGAGAGATCTCTGGGAAGAGGTAAAAAGCCTGCATGGATAGCCTTGTACTAAGTTAATTATCACTAATGGGTTTGAGGGAGAAATAAATGGGGGTGGGATGAAAATCTCACAATGGCATGCGCTCTGGGGTGTTTCATAAAACATTCGTGAAGTTGCTCTTGGCTTCACAGACAAGAGAGACAGGCAACTTTCAAAGGTTTCATATCTTGAAATCTTTTAGGTTTCTCACAATAGATGGAGAATGAAGAGTTTAAAGACCATTAAATTGTACACTTGAAGTTAATATTACATTGTATGTTAACTAACTGGAATTTAAATAAAAAATAAAAAAATAAAGAACATTAAATAAGGGTCAAGAAGACTGGGTTCTGATGCTCGTTCTGCTTCCATGTAACTGTAATCTTTGCTACTTTATTACACTTCTTTCGTCCTTTCTTTCCTGCTCTATAAAATTAGTGGATAGAATGAGTGGAACTAATCTTAGGGTTCCTGTACAGTTCCAATAGAAAATCTGTACCTCAAAAATTTGAGGTGTTTATACAAATGAAAGGTACTGAAAACTGAGATTTGGGTGAATAAGAAATGTGTTGCTCAGCTCTTGAAAATGGACATCAAAGTCTTAAGAAATTCTTCTTTTCACCTGAATAGGCATAAACAGTTTTCCAAGAGAGACAAAAGAAGAGACAGACAGAGAGAGAGACAAAGATTAGATGTAGATACAGAGTCTCAGTAGTGACAATCTGTACCGTGCACAGTGAAATACACAGTGTAATCTAAAGCTTGAAAAGCTTAAAACACTGGTAACAGACAACTGAACAAGGAGGAGGGACTTGTTGTCCACACTGCACACTGACTGCTGTTTTCAGTCTCTTTACTATATCCCTGTTCATTCAGAGCTGGACCTGTACAAAGAGAGCAAGGAGAGACACAATAAAGAGGCAGACCACTCCAGATTAGTAGGCAGCATGTGTAATAAGCAAGGAAATTTATGAGGCATCTTTAGGGCAGTCACAAGAAGAGTGGATCACTGCACCTGAGTGCCAGAGGCCTTGTACGAGGGTGAGTCATGTGGACTGTCCAGATGGTCTCAACAACACATTACCATCTCAAGGCTGTATACCTCAAATGGCTCTGGCTGTGAGTATGGTGAGCAGAATATATATTCCAAGGGCAGGGGAGCGGGTGACGAGCCTCCCATTGTCCAGGCCCTGCTGGCAAGTCAACCAGCAGGCATGTTGTCTCAATGACCTCACTGAACAATCCCCATAGTACCTCTCATGGTGTGGGGGTGGGAAGGATTGCTGCTCAGCAAGTTTAAATGAAGAGACTTTGTTTCCTTTTTTGAATGAAAGTTGCTATACTCTGGAGTTGTTTATTTTTCTTTTTTCTTTTCTTTCTTTCTCTTTTTATTTCTCTTCAACCTAGTAAATTTCTGAATGGTAAAATCATCTGAATCAAAGCCAGTTCCATAGCCTTATATTTTTTCATACAGGCCTCTGATCTAAGAGACTTAGGGGAAGAGTTTAGAAGGAGAATGAAGGAGATTGTGATATTGTGATTTATAAGAAATATAGATTTGGTCTTCTTCTATGGTTCCTGGCTCACAGCTCCTAACCTCCCTGGAATTTCTTTAGTCATAATAGTTTAAGGATGTCCTTTACATTATGTTAATGAGGTGACTTATGGATCTCAAGATGGGAGATGGTCACCAGAGGAACCAACTACATGATTAGAGAGTTAGAAAAAAAATTTTAAGTTCATTTATTTATTTTGAGAGGGACAAAGATAGTGACATTGGGCAGGGGCTGGGGGGTGGGGGTGGGCAGAGAGAGAGGGAGAATCCCAAGCATGCTCCACGCTCTCAGCACAGAGCCCAATGTGGGACAAGAACCACGAAGCTGTGAGATCATGAGGTGAGCTGAAGTCAAGAGTCAGACACTTAACCTATTGAGCCACCCAGGCACTCCTAGAGGGTTAGAAATTTCAGTCTCATCCCCTGACAGCCAAGGAGAGCGAGAGAGGCTGAAGGCTGAATCTTTCCTCAATGATTTAGTCAATTATGCCTATGTAATGAAGCCTCCGTAAAACCCAAAAGCATAGGTTTCAGAGATGTTCAGAGGTTTCATGGATTGGTGAACACATGGAGTAGCATGCCTGGAGAGGCCATGGAAACTCTGTGCCCTTTCCCCATACCTTGCCCTGTGCATCTCTTCCATCTGGCTGCCCCTGAGTTCTATCCTTTTATAATAAATTGATGATCTAGTAACTATAATGTTTCTCTGAGTTCTGGGAATGGCTCTAGAAAATTAACTGGAGGAGAAGGTTGGGGGAACCTCTGATTTATAGCCAGTTTGGTCAAAAGTACAGGTAACAACCCGGACTTTCTATTGGCATCCAGAGCCGGAAGAGATCGTTGAAACCTTTAATTTCTAACCAGTCAGAAGCCAGGTAACAGTTTGGGCTTACTACTGACCTCTGAAGTGGCATGGGGGGTGGGGGTGGGGGGTTGGGACACAGTGGCAGTCTTGCAGTCAACCTGTAGAATCTGATGCTATTCCAGGTAGATAGTGTCAGAACTGAGTTAAATGCCGGGACACCAGTAAGGTGTCTAGACAGAATTGCTTGGTGTTGTGTGGGAAACCTCTCTACAATACGCACATAGGAATTGGGTCCATGAACTCAATTTAGTGTGTCCTGTTGACAGTGCAATTCAGATTAATAGGAGTTGATGATGATTGTAATCCTAAACTGTTTTACGTCTCTCATCCTCACTGTCTCAGATCACAGGTAAAGCACCTTGCGACATGTACGCATGTACTGGTACATCATTCCTTCTTATGGCTGAATAATATTGCAATGTAGGGATATATCACATTTTATTTATGCATTCATTTGTTGATAGACATTTAGGTTTTTTCCACTTTTTGGCTATTATGAATAATGCTCCTATAAATGTTCACATACATGATGTTGCATGATGTTTTTATTGCTCTTTCCATATACCTAGAAGTAGCATTGCTGGGTCATATGATAACTCTGTGTTTAGTGAAAACATTAGGCTAAGTGAAAAAAGCCAGTCACAAAAGAGCACATACTATATAATTCCACTTATTTGAAGGTACAAAATAGGAAAGTCTACAGAGACAATGTATCTTAATGGTTGTGCAAGGCTGAGAGTAGAGGGGAGAGTATAGAAGAATAATAGCTAAAGGGTATGGGGTTTCTTTTTGATGTGACAAAAATGTTCTAAAATTGGCTGTGATAATGACTGTATATAATTATGGACGTATTAGAAACCAATAAAGTACACTTTAGGTGAATTGAACGTTACATGAATTATATCTCAAAAAAGCTATTAGAGATGAATGGGAAAATACATTCAAATCAAACTAAAAAAAAAAAAAAATGTATGTGGGAGCCTTTTTTCCTACCCAGAACAATCTATCCATGCTTGACCTTGGTTATCCCTTCTAAGAAATCCTAGTTTGGTGTAAGTGAGGCTACTCTGTGCTTGCCACTATTACAGCTCCTTCCACTTGCACCAGATGTATCTGTTTTGTGGCCATCTTCTCATTAGATTGCTATTCCTCTGGGAGGTGAAGTAATATCATACTAATAATTATGACCCTAGGGCCCCCAAACAAAGCCTGGAACATAATGGGTAAAAAATAAATATGTCATGTGGATGAATACTCCAAATCATTTTTCCCCACTGGAGAGGTGCAGAGTTTTCATAAGGAAGCAGACAAGAGGGTTTAATTTGGAGCTGCCAATTCTCTCAAGTGGCAACCCAGACTTCTCATGTAAAGTGGTACTCTCCTAGCAAGCTTCAGACACGGACTCTTAAACTTACCACCAAATACTTGTAAGGACACGGATAAAGACAAAAATTCACACCATCATTTAAATGGACACTGATGCAGGGTGCCTGGGTGGCTCAGTTGGTTAAGCGCCTGACTTCGGCTCAGGCCATGATCTCACGGTTCATGGGTTTGTGACCCACATTGGGCTCTGTTCTGACAGCTCAGAGCCTGGAGCCTGCTGTGTCTCCCTCTCTCTCTGCCCCTCCCCTGCTCACACTCTCTCTCTCTCTCTCAAAAATAAATACACATTTAAAAAATTAAAAATAAGCTAAAAAAATGGACACTGACAGTTTAAGAGCTAAGAATTTCTACTAATTATGACAGAAAGAGAGGTTAAAATAAACCAATACACAAAGTAACACAGTAAGTGTCCTGTTCTAATCCAATTTAAAGAAGTTAGGGAAGTAATTTATCTTTCCTATTGACTTAGAATTCTTCTGAGAGATTCAGATTTTTGTCAATGGGAAAATGGGTAGCCAACTCTCCACAAGCAGCCATCTTTTCAGGGAGGCCATGTTTAATGTGCAAGATTACTATTCCATGCCCCACACCTCCAAATATGAAGATATCCATAAAGATATAGCCATTCCAAGGACACATTAAGGGACTGTTGGTACTTACTTGCACCTGTGACCCAAATATAACTAGGTCACTTTGTGGACAGTTTTAGATACATGGTATTCCATCAAGCAAACTAAAGATTGATGTTCTAATTTCAGAAAACATTATATATCTTTAAGTATTTTAAAGAGGAAGCAAAAGAGAATTATATAGAAAGACTTCATAATCATCTTTTTTGCCAAAAATCTCCCCAAACACCTTCGAGCAAATGCTCAATGATGTTTCTTATTTTCTGTCTCCTACAAACTCTATAAAATTCTGACCCTTCCTATAAAAACCAAAAGAATCTCGAATGAATTTTAACAGATAATAAAACTGTAAAAGAACAAAAATGAGGTTGGCCTCACTTTTCTCTGTAAAGCCAAATGTCTGAAGTTTAATGGATACCTATCATTATATTTTGATGGAGAAAGCATCAGACATTAAGAGTTTCTGGAAAACAAAATATTGTTAGGGTCACAGTTACTGTTCCCTCTTTGCTTTTATGTGTTTCATATTAGACATTTCTTCAGATACTGTGTGATCTTGGCACACACTTCAACTTGAATTGTTAAAAAGCTTACTGGAAAACATAAATACCTGGGAGGGGCTTGTAGACTGTAGACTTAAATATAGGGAAGTGTGAAGAAGCTGTTTCATTTGGAAACACTAGATTGTTTTCTAGGACTGGTCAGATTTCTTAAAGAAACTTCTAATCCCCTTCCAAAAAGAAAACAACAGAAACCGTTGCTAGAAATCTAGGAACCAAGTCGGGGATGGCAGTGGATATTTGTGGGCTCATCTTTTGGTATGCAGATGGACCTTTTCTGGTCCCTCCATTTTCAATACAGTGCTCCTACCTTCATTATTGCACACTCATCCCTTCCTGCAGAAGCCCAGGGGCCCTTCTCAGAGAGTGGTCCCCGCTTCTGTGGGCAGGGCAGACTTTCCCTCAGAACTGGGTTGGAGATCTTGGAATTAAACTACTTCTTCAAAAGACTTTGGAATAGTCATACTGTTTGCAGTTTACCCTCCCCATGAACTTCCAGAGATAGATTGTGTTGTCAGTTACAGAGACTTGTAGAATTTCTACAGTACACACTGACTAGTTCGATTGATTTCCTCTCTTCCGGTTTAGGATTCAGCTTGGTCTGACTTGGTCAGGCTGCCTCCTTTGCCATCCATCCTTCACATCGCATCTTCCCAGCCCTGTTTCTGTCTCTTCTATCAGTCATGTGCTTGTGAATTTATTCATTTTAGATTCCCCTTTACCAATTGTTTGTTTAATTTTAGCAGGAAGTGAAATTAAGTTTGCTCTTACCAAGTCTATTAATAAATTTATAATTTTAAATTATCTTATTTCCAAGATGAATCCTAGTTGGTCATAATGTGTTATTCTTTAATCACTTTGCTAATTTTGTTTGCTAAAATTTTATTGAGATTTTTGCATTATGTTCACAAGTGATACTCTTCTATTGTTTTTCTTTCTTATGTTGTCTTGGTTTGATTTTGAAATAAGGTGAACTGGACTCATTGAATATAGTACTGTGTCCCATTTTTATTACCTGTAAGGGATTAGTATGGGAATGTGTTTTGACACATTCAGATGTTTTGACAAAACAGAACTGTAAAAACACCTGGGAATGTTGCTTTTTTATTACTGATCAAGTTTATTTAATAGTTTTAGGGTTTATTTAGATTTTCTATTTATTGTTAATAGTATAAGTTTTGTTCATTTTAGTTTCCCCAAGTGCATACATTTCATTTAAGATTTAAAATTTTTAAGCATATTTTTGGTAGAATTCTTCTTATGTTTAATGCCCTCTGCAACTATAGTTATGCTACCTTTATAATTTAATAGAGTTAATTTGTGCTTTCTCTTGAGTTTATCAATCTCCTCAGAAATTTAACGATTTTATTAGTTCTCAAAAAATATCCTTTTTATTGTTTCATGGTCCTAAAAATAACTAATTTTATGATATTTTTTTATTCTACTGCCTTTGGCTTCTTCTTTTTCCCTAACTTCTTGAACTGAACACTTAAATCGTAATTTTTAGAAATATCTCTACTGTAAAATAAGCATGTTCAACCACAAATTTCCTTCTAAAAACCATTTTATTCCTGCATCTTCCAGGTTTTGTTACATACAGCTCGTGTATTTAATTCTAAATACATTGTAATGTCTATTTTGATTTCTTCTGTAATTTAAATATTTATTAATAAATGGTGTGTGATTTTGGCTTTTTGTAACTAATTACTACTTTCATTGCAATATAGTCAGAAGAGGCATGTGTATAATTTTCATCACTTAGTAATTATTGAGATTTAATTTTTGGCGTGGTTGATAGTCTACTAAAATGTTTCATATTTCATTAAAATGATGAATTTTGTTGTAATGGTTTCTCAGAGATCTCTGTGATGATTTTGGACATTTCAGCATCAATGTTCAATTTTGTCAGTGCTCACTCCATAAATTTGGGGGGAGTATAAGAGTACAGAGAATTTGTATGTTGCTGATATAAAACTATAAAGATTCAGAATTAAGCAACACAAATGCTACATTTAAAATGTATATTATTCCAACAAGGTGGTTCTAAATGGAAATGAATAGTCTTGAATTTATATGGCAAGGAATTGTTCCTTTTATTATTTACAATAGCTTTCTTTATCCTTAATAAATCTTTTGAGGCTTGAAGTCTATTTTATGTGCTAATAATGAAGCTACAGCAGATTTATTTTGGTTAATAATTTCCTGTTTCTTTTCTTCTGTCTCTTTATTTTAACCTTCTGGTACTTCTACATCTGGGATCTTGTGTGGGACAATCAACAGGTGTATACAAATTCAGAAAAAAATTAGCTTTTTAGTAAATGAATTGGTCTTCCAATTGTTAAGTGATGGCTCTTTATCCTTAATAAAGCTTTAAAGTCCATATTGTTTGTTATTTAATACTATAGTTCTGCCTCATTTTTAAGCCACTCAATTGACTTGGTACTATTACTGATATTATGGTCAGTGTATTTATAATTTCCCACATCTTTTACCCAGTTGTATTTGTCACCATTGAATCTTTCTGGATTTTTTTTGTCCTCCACAATGATATACAGTGAGACATTCTTTCACTGAGAAGCTGTGAATGGTAAATACTCTTAGCCTTTCCTTCCAAGTGTCTGCTTTTAATTTCATTCTTAGATCATAATACATTAAACTATGAAATTGCAGGTTATGCGACTCTTTTAGTATTTTGCATATGTCTTTGGATTGTCTTCTGTAACCTTATAATTGTCTAACTTTTTAAAAAATTAATCTATCTTTTCCTACCAGGTTCTTTTTCAAGATTTCTGTTTTGCTTTGGTTTTCTTTTGTTTTACTCTAATATTTTTGGAAGTCTATTTTATTTGTTCTGCTTATAGCTCATTGTGCTTCTTAAATTGAGGACTAATGTTGTTCTTTAATTCTGCAAAAGTTCTCATTTATAATTGTTAATCATCTTTGCAATTTCCCTGAGCAAAAGGATGTGATGGCCCATTTAAGCTGTCTGAGGGGCAACCTTTCACACTGCCAACTTTGTGCAAGGTTTCATCTCTCCTTCTTTTACAGGCCTAAGGCCAAATCTCCTGTCCTACGTAGGTGTTAAAACCTCATTTCTAAGTATTGGGTCCATATCTGGATTATTATCTTCATGGACACTAAGTGCACCATATTGATAATCGATCACAACAGCCTTTCATTCTCTCTCCACGCTGGAACTCAGGATTTCCCTTTCTTCCTCTTTTACTTCTTTTCTTCCTCTCTCCCGTCCTTCTACCATTTCTTTCTTTCTTTTTGACTTCTACCCACTATTTTAAAAATATTTTTCAGAATTTAAATTTATTTTAATGCATGCTGAGACTCTGCAGGTTTTTACTTCACATTTTTATAAAGAAATATTTGTAATCTGAAAAGAAAAAGGGAAATAATCACACATATCCCTAAGAATCTAATAACATAAAGCTTATCTATTACATATTCTGCTATTTTTTCTTAATTTAGATACTAAAAGGAAAAATGTGACTTTCATTTGGAAAATAAGTCTGCTAACCCAACTCTTAGCTGAAAAGATTCTAAATCACCAACTAGCGATATAGACAGATAGCCTGACTGAGGTAGAGTCTAGGCTGTCAGATCAAAGAAAATCTTCCTTTTCTTCTGTCTTTCTGACACAACCCTGACGTCCTTAGCTAACCCTTTGTAGAGTATGGCCTTCTTTGGACTTTACATTTAATCATCATACCCCAGTGAAGTGAACTGAGTCATACAGCTGTCATGAAAAGTCTACCTGAAAGCAGTCAGTTCTCTGGATATTCCTAGCTTAAAAAAAATAAATAAATAACTAAATACTATCATCTCTTGACAGGGGGAAACAAGAGAAGCAGACTAGTTTTGTGGTCAGGCTATTGGGAAGACACAATTGAATTGAAGTTGTGTATAACGTGGCGTAGGTGGAGGTTCCTGTTTCTGGGGAAAACTAGCAGATTTTTCCAGAGTTTTTCTTTTCCCAGAACTACTTTGCAAAATAAATTGGATGCGGGGCATTTGCCTCATGTCCAGCCTCTTTCATGGCAACATAAGGCGAATAAGTCTGGGCTGCATCAGAGTTGTCTATGGCATAAAGCGTATGTTTTCTCTTTGTTTCAGCGCCTCTGATCATATGATATAAATATGCCTTTGTGTAAGGCAGCAAATTTCAAAGGGCTTTATAAGTATCATATCTTTGAGGAGTAAGTGATCAGAAAGAATGGGGCATTCTATGCCTCAGAATTTAGTTACCACTATGAAATACTCAGAGGATCAGGAGAAAAAGTTTCTTAATCCCTTAGACTGTCTGATCCTCTAACATATAAAATAGAAATATTAGGATATAGAATCTTAGTAGCACAAAGATACATTTGTTACTAGGCTTAATTATTAATAAATTGAGATAATTTGGGATGAAAGAGAAATTGATAATCTAAAATTTTATAGAATTCTTTCATATTCATTGTCTAACTTTTTTTTGGAACTGCTGAATACAAGAAACAAATTTAACATATACATATTCCACTTTTTAAATTTTACCTTTTAAGTGATGACATGTCCTCCAGAGAAGAGATATATAAAACACAAAGGGAGAAGGGCGTGGAATTTTTGAGAGGCTGAAACCTCCTGTTTTAAACATACCTCAGTTATTTATTTTTATTTTTTTTAACGTTTATTTATTTTTGACAGAGAGAGACAGACCATGAATGGGGGAAGGTAGGAGAGAGAGAGGGAGACACAGAATCCAAAGCAGGCTCCAGGCTCTGAGCTGTCAGCACAGAGCCTGACACGGGGCTCAAACTTAAACTGGGAGATCATGACCTGAGCTGAAGTCGGACGCTTAACCGACTGAGCCACCCAGGCGCCCCAAAACATATCTCATTTAATTGTCATAATAATCCTGTTATCTAATTTTATTATCCCTATTTTACATAAGTAAATAAATAAAAATAAAACAAAATAAACTGAGGCTTAAAATGAGGTTAATGGCTGGTATAAAACAAAACTGGTCTTAAATGATGGACTCCCTTCTTTTAAAGCCTGCTTTTATTGGTTTGTTTGATTTTGCTATGTATCATGATTGACTTTAGATAAAAAGCTATATTATTGGCCACTGGATAAAAGTAAGATGTTTGACAAAAATACTAGAGATTACATCTAAATGGTATGGGGACAAAACTTTATGTAGCAAATAGGCTATTACAGAACTTCCAGTCCAGAAGTCCTGCTAATTCCCTTATAGATTTGGCATTCTTGATTGAATTTTTTTTACACATGCAGTATTTGTCATTGGTTTAGGCTGACAGACACTTGAATAGCACAAAATCATTACACTGTGTCCATAATAAGGATTATATATTTTATAATGACAAAACTTCTATGAATGTTGGTCTAGCCCTCAATGGTGATGAATTGAGGGCCAGTGGTAAAGAGCTGGATTTCAGTAATGAGGAAGCACATTTTCTTTGCTTGTTATGACCTTTCTATATCTCCTTTTCTCTTAGATTCACCTAAAATAATCCTATCCTTTTATCCACATGAGCCATAGTATCTATACGCCATGAAGTGGATAGCATGCAATCTTTAACTCATCCCTAAATCATGTCAATTTTTCACACTGCTGGCACAGAAGTCATATTTTCTCATTAACTCTACTTTCCAACCATAATCAATTACTGAAGGTCCTAAATGGATCTTGTCATCTCTGTATTTTTCTGCTCCCTTTACCCGGACTATACTCTCTTCCCCTTCTTCTGTTTACTTATACCATTCTTCCTTCAAAGCTTGATTCAGGCCTCATCTCTCCCCAAGAAGTTGTTCCTGACAATCTTGTCTCCCCAGGCTGCTTCACAGATGAGTTGGTGGGATATGAGATGGAACATTGTCTCCACTGTGTTCCCATAATTCCCTGAACATAAATCCCAACACAGAGATCTGGTGAGAAGAACAGAGGTATTGTAACTACACTGGTGTGTTCAAACCCTGGATCCAACAGTTCTTAGTTGCATGCCGTGGGTAAGTCATTCAAACTTTCTGAACCTCATTTTCTTTATTGGCAAGATTAGAATAACCATTTCATTGAGGTTGGTTGCATAGAAAAACAACATGTAAAAGGCACAGCATAGGCATTTATGCTGGATATCGTTCCTTTGGCCTCCCAGGTTCATCCTTTGCCTTCTCTACCTCATTCTGGGACACATGAGGCTGAAAACGAGAATTGCATTAATGGGCTCCTTGCTCCTCTGGCTTGAGTTTGACTTCACTCGGAGATGTGCACAGACATTAAGATTAGATGGCAGAAGAAAAGTGAAGTCAAGGGTCAAGGTATTTAGTCCCCAGTCCTTTTTTTTTTTTTTTTTTTTTTTTTTTGTAGCCAGACGTTGCCTGCATTTTTCTCCAAGGCCACAGCTCCCGCCAGCTGGCTCAGTCAGTGCAGTAACCTTCTCTGTATTCCAGCAATTGTTCCCTCCCCTTGCCCTTCATGCCCAGGATTCTGCATTATCCCTTGTTCATTTCCTTTAACTCTTCTCCCAAAATTGTAAATAGTTCCTTTATTAAACCCCCCCCCAAAAAGCCAGCTTACGTCTGTCAGCTGCTTCCTGCCAGGGGCCTGACTAATATCACATTCAATATTATTAACAATGTGCACTTAACAAACTGTACTGTAATTGTCTCTTGATTTCTCTGAATCCCCTGTCAGACCATGAACTACTTCAGAGCAGGGACCATAGTTTATTTGTCACTGTTATTATCTGCTGTCACATACAATGTTTGGCAAAATATAATCACTCAATAAATGTTTGTTGATAAATTAGATGAGGGAAGGGATGCATATTTTCTGACTCCTTAAAAGTAGACACTGCCCTTTATTCTTCTGAGTACCTCACAATGGGTGATATCAGGAAATGTTTGCTATTATGAATGTGAATTTGTCCAGAAAAAAAAATGGTTTAAGATGATTAAAAGGAATGTTTCAAGGCAAATTATTCTTGGGAACGGTCAACTGGCCATCAGGTTAAGTGCCATATGAAATTAGCTTAAAAGGATAAGAAGAACTGAACTCTGGAGAGGGCAGAAAGTTGAGTTTGGCTGAGTCTTTTCATAAACCCATACTTAGTTTACTAATCTATGTAACTATTTGGATAAAAGTGAGTTGAGAAGGGAAACATGCTATAGATTATTTAGGTAAACATTTTTTTTTTAACCATTATCTTGCATAGAACATTATGGTAGTGCACCCATTTTGGAAGACATCACTTGAAGCACAATCACTAGGTTAATTTTTTTCTCTTCACCATAAGAGATATGCTAATTATGTTAATTTAGTAGTGGGTAGGAATAATGATGAGAATTACACTTTTAACTTTGTTCATCACAGGCATCATTGGGTACCCAGGAACAACAGGAACAGCTCAGGAAAAGGCAATTGGTTTCAAATGGCCAATTAGAAATTCCGGGTTGTGACAGGGGCTCAGATTCAGGATTAAATAGTTCAAATTTTAAAAGACAAGGAAATTGAGTTTGTAGATGTATTTTGTCATCTAAAGCTATGAAAAAATGGCATCATTTTAACAACCTTTGGAAATAGACCATGCAGGCATTATCACTTTCATTTTATAATTGTGGGAGGTTAAAACCAGAGAGATTAGGTGCTTTGCCCAAAGTCACACAGAACAGGGCAGTACCAGAACTAATACGAACTAATCTATGGTGGTACTAGTCTTTCCACCTTACCAGGATGACTCTTCCCACCCAGAGTTGCCCAGTTGTTCATCTGACTTTATTGGAGGCACATTTATTATAGGCTTTTTTTCCCAAAGCTCTTCTTCTAAGAGTTATATGTGTTTATTTTATTATAATGAATTTAATTTATTTATGTTGGTTTTGGCACTTTCATGAGATACTTTTTGATAATTAGAGATTATCTTTGCTGATAGAATACGTAGGGGTTGCCCTCATTTTGGTTTAAGTTTCAGTGTCTTCCTAGAGCCATCCTTGGTCTTACCCAAACTGTTGGATGACATTGCCTTTATGGTGATTCCCAACCCATTAGCTGCAGAGCTCTTTAGGGATCCAGCTAACCTATGGGGCCCTAGATATTCCAAAACAACCTGTATTATGTGTAGGCTGACTAATTTCTGTGACATAAACATATATACCTAATGTTTTACAAATGCACATACCTACTGCTATAAAAAGAAAATATGAGGGGCGCCTGGGTGGCTCAGTTGGTTGAGCATCCGACTTCAGCCCAGGTCATGATCCCACGCTTCATGGGTTTGAGCCCCACATCGGGCTCTGTGCTGACAGCTCAAAGCCTGGCCACTGCTTCAGATTCTGTATCTCCCTCTATCTCTGCGCCTTCCCTACTCTGTTTCTCTGTCTCCCCAAAATAAACAAGTATTAAAAAAAAATTAAAGAAAAGAAAATATGAATTTATGTGACAGAATTATGAAACCAATAGGTTTGTGTCGTTATTTGTGTTCAGTAAATAGTGAAAGACAATGCACTTTCTCCCAGAGGATCTGCACTATCTACTGACTTTGAAACAAGTTTCTTTTTACTTTCAAAAACACTTTGCATTTTAGTTCATTTTGGTTCATTAGCTAGATCTGCTTTAATGTCATCAGAGGCTTTGCTGTCTTTCAGCAGTCACCCTGCAATTGTGTCTTTTTACTAACCCATTTTCTTTATAATGTGTCTTAAATTATACCCTTTGTTCTTAAAATGCAGATTTTTCTCTTTGTTAATACTTTTTAGATCATTTCTAATGAAGATTTAATGAAAAGTGGGGTATGCATTAAACAATCGCTGAAGTAGCTTTACATCTAGAATTGTGCACGATCAAGCAATGGACATACAAAGATTAAAACCTGTCGTAAGGATAATCTATAGACAGTTTAAGTAAAGCAAAGAAAATAGGAGTCATTTGGTATTGTGGTGACTGTGATTTACCTAACACCCAACAGTTTTATGAGAACCAGTTTGGAAGGGAGATTTAGTGTATGACTGAGGTAATCTATCACAAAAGACCACATTCAAACTAGGGCAGAGAGGACTCATCTCAGCTCTAGAAGCTTATCAAGGTTATGATCAAGTACCTAAAGCTGACCTTCACAATAGTTATGGCAATATGACACAAGCAAAATATGAAGTTAAGATTAGAACCAAAGCAGGATTAGTACAATAAAGTGTAAACAACAAGTAAAACTTTATTGGCATAGAAGATCACACAATAATATAGAATATCTATGAAATTTGGAATATACAGATAGATATGGCCTCTGAGTGGTGCCTGGGTGGCTCAGTAGGTTATGCATCCAACTCGGTTTCAGCTCAGGTCACGGTCTCACAGTTTGTGAGTTCAAGCCCTGCATCCAGCTCTGTGTTGACAGTGCAGAGCCTGCTTGGGATTCTCTCTCTCTCCCTCTCTCCCTGTCCCTCCCCTGCTCGTTCTCTCTCTCTCTCTCTCAAAATAGATAAATAAAGCCTAAAAAACAAACAAAAAAGAAGTTTAAAAAAGATATGGCCTCTGAGATTCACTGTTAGTTTGACCTTAAGCACTAACCTTAGTTTTCTTAAGTATAGAGGGCTATAATATGTACCTTACAGGCTTGTTATAAGGATTAAATTTGAGAGGGGAAGGAGTGAAAAAACTTATATTTAATTTAGCCAGCTGGACTCAGTTTAGATGATCCCAAATTTGTTGGCAGCATCCAAAGCATCATAGTCAGAAGTAAGTCGAACATATGCCTCTTCTTTCCTTCAGGGCTGATCAGAGCTGCTCAGGCTCTATGTCAGTGTCATAGAGCTTCTTCACAGCCTGTTTAATCTGGTGCGTACCTGTTGGCCTTGACATACACAATGAACACAAGTGTTTGTTGTCTTCTATTTTCTTCATGGCTGATTTTGCAATCAGGGGGAACTTGATGATGGCATAGTGGTCGCGCTTATTTCTCCTCTGGGTGCTCTTTTAAGGATATCTGGGCAGCCTTTGGAGACATAGTGTCGGGCCATGAGAAGGGAGGTGAAATGCAGGTCTTCTTATTTTATTTTATTTTATTTTTATTTTTTGTGGTTCTGGACACATTTCGGTACCATCTTCTTGCTTTGGCTTTGGGGTTAACTCTGGGAGGGGCAGGGGCTTCCTTCTTCACTTTTGGTGCCATCTTCACGAAACATGAGGATTCAATTTTTTTTTTTTAATTCTGTGTAAAAAGCCTACCCCAAAGCAGACTTTCAGCAAATAATGTTGCATGAAAACGACTGTTGAGCAAGTCCTAGGTAAATAAATGCTAGTCCCTTCTTGTCTCCTAGCCAGACCTCTATCAGGATGCTGGTAACTGTGTCATTAACTCTCCTGGTTAGTCTTCCTTCACGGTGGGCCTTCTCACTTTCCCCAGTCAATAATGAGTTTATTGCTGGGTTTTGCCCTCTGGCTTAATGTTTGACACTACATTCAAAATGATGGCTAGTCTCATTCATATTTCTTCCCATCCTCCTCTAACTCTGCTTTTCCTGTGTCCAAGGTAGTATGACGTGATCTTAAAAGTTCACCCATTAGCCTAAACTGTTATGATTTATTAACTCAATGCCAGTTTTATTATCTTTTTTGTTATTATCTTTTATTATTCTTTATTATTATATTTTATTATCTTTTTCTGTATGTTTGAAATATTTTAGAACTTTAAAACACATGTCACAGAATAAGGACAATAAAAGAAGAAGAAATAGATCTACCCATCCATCGGTTCTTCCACTCTCCATCTAATAAAGATATATGTAATGTGCCAGGCACTGTATGAGGTACTTGGCATGAAGTTACATTTTTGCCCTCAATGGGTTAATGGTCTGAAGGAAACATGAGACAAAATGATAGATCATTACAAGGTATTCTGATACCAAAGGTGAACTTAGGGTATGATGAGAGATGAGAAGAAATCCCCGCCCCCCCACCCATCCTCTGAGGGGTCCTGTAGAAAGAAAAGGCTTTCTTGAAGCTATAACATCTGAGCTGATTCTTTACAGTGTGACTCCATTATGCAAGTGAATAGAGGAGAGAAGCATTCTTAGTAGGGGAAAGGGCATGTAGTAAACTCAGAATTCTAAGGAAGCAAGATATCTTGGTGTAATGACAGAAGTTCAGTATCTTAGAGGTTTTAATTAGAGGAAAAGAGCAAATGAGGATGCTGCTTAGAGAAGAAGGGGCAAATTTATAATAATGGTACCTAATTATATCTAATAAAATAGTGATTTCCTAGCTCTTAACACTGAAAAGTCCTAGAAGAACGCTGTAGTGATGAACACCATAAGCACCCAGTTTGTGGTTTTTAACAGTAACATTTAACATTTATTGAGGAGTTAATATATGTCAGAACTTGTATTAAGTGCTTAACATGTATCATTTCATTTAAAACTCAAAAAAGATCTATGTGATAGGGCTGAGTCCACTGAGGCCACAGTAAGTGAAATTATGGAACAAATTGTAAGTAGATGCCTATTTCCCCCCTTTTTTCTTTCCATGGGTCTAAGACTAAAAACTGGCAGAACTTGAATAAAAATTCAGTGACTCCAGAGCATTAAATCACAGTGGAGGCCTGTGACTTATACAACTTTGCATCTCCCAAGTATCTAGTATAGGTTCTTGGACATGGTAGACACTGAATACTTACTGATTAATGAGTTAGTCTAAACTTACACTGTAGAGAGTTGATGGCTTCATATTTTTCCCTTCAACTCTATACATGCATCCACATAAACACAATGATAATAATCATTACACAACGTGCCATCATGTAAGGTGGCTGATGTCTACTAATTAGCTGAATATTGGGGTAGAGATGCTTCAACTTTTTTACTGAAGTATAGTTGAAAAGACGCACCTGTTTTTACCACTTTTACCTCCAAAAGAAACACAAATACATAAACCAATAAGGAATTGAATACATAAAATTCTAGAAATCTTCATAATAGTTATGACAAATATGTAGGTTGTTTTTGGAAATTGTTAGAGTACCAAATCATAATTGTGAAATTGATAAAGCACAAGAATCGAGTATTTACCCCACCTTTCTTATATAGAATATAATTCAGAGTAACCAAATAATTGATGATGAAAAGTTATTTTTTTACAAAAATATTTTAAATGCAAATAGAATTACAAAATTCATGAGGTGCCTGGATAGTTCAGTCAGTTAACCATTCAACAGCTCAGGTCATGATCTCATGTTCATAGATTATAGCCTTGCATCAGGCTCTCTGCTGCCAATGCAGAGCCCACTGAAGATTTTCTGTCTCCCTTTCTCTCTGCCTCTCTCTCATTCTCTCATCTCTCTCTCAAAAATAAATAAACATTTAAAAAAAAGAATTACAAAATTCACTATTCTTGTAATCTTCAATAAAATAATGGATATAGGAAATTATTATGAATGAATGATATATCTGTGAGGTAAAAGTTTGTCAGAGAACTATATTACAGACATGACAGTCTGACCTTTCCTCTAACCATTGTTCAATGTAAAAAACTAATAGTGCAAAGAGCAGATGTGTTCCTCTGATGTCTTTGAAAAAGTAGTGCATGACAACATGCATGAAGAAATTCTTAACAAAAACAATACAAAATTGATCCTGAATCTAATCAAATCTCTAAATCTAATTCCCTACTTATAGAAAATGCAAGGGATTATTACTGAAAATCCATGAGGTGATAGAAAACACAGAATAAAGAAACATATTAGATGATACTGAGAGGAAAAATTGGTCATCCCTTAAAAGCGGAAAATACTAGTGAACAAAATCCAGTTTCTTCTATAAATAAATTGCATTTTTTTAAAAGATGAGAAAAATAGATTTTTAACAACAAGAAATATGTTAACCAAAAGCAATTTATAGACCTTGTTTGGATCTTCAAAAAAAATATGTTTAAGATAATTAAAATAAATTGAGCATAGACTTGAAATCAGAGGATGTTAAGCAACTATTGTTCTCTCTTTTTGTCTGAGATGTTAGACTGATATTGTAGTTATATATTTAGGTCCTTAATTGTTAACAATGTATACTGAGACATTACAGAGAAGACATGCTATTGGAGACTTGTTTTTAAAATACTAAAGATTTTTTTTCTTTTTATGTTCGTGAGACAGAAGAAATAATGCCTACAGAAATATGATGGTGGTGGTTGAAGTGTGCTGATGAGTACATGCTAATCAATTATATTATTTGTTTCTAGTTTGAGTATATTTAACTATTTACAGAGTAGAATTTATTTCTAAATGGTAGGTATTCAAATTGGAATCAATAAATGGTAGCTACTATTAAAATTGAGAGAAGGAGGGCTAAAAAATGAAGCTGGAGAAGAAAGTTCAAACTATCATCAACTGAATGAGCAAAGACAAACCATCAGAGTGAGGGAAAAGATCAAGGTCAATACCATGACTGGTCAAAACCAATGAGTGGCTGAATGATCAACGTAAACACCAGAGACCAGAGAAGAATTATTTGTGGCTAGACTCTACCATAAACTCTCAAATTCAGCATGTCTAGAACTGAACCCACATTCAATTTCCATAAACATTTTATCCTCAGTCTTTCATTTTAGTTTATGACACAAGCTAGAAACCTAGAAGTCAACTCCAAATCTCTTTACTCTTGACGCCTCACTCCTCTTGAATTCATCACCTGTATATCTCTCAAATCCATTCACTTCTGTCCATCTCAGGGATCATCACTCTGGTCCAAGCCTCATAATTTCTTGCCCGAGTTATTCTCTACTAAGGATCTCTAGCAGTTATTTCTAGATTAACTCTTGTTCCCATCCCCATGTCTGTTGTCCTCTCATCAGCTTGAGTGAAATGTTTTCAATTCACATAGGATTACATCACAACTCTCCTTCAAACCTGTCAAGGACTAAGATCTCATTCATATGTATACCACCATACTTCTATCACATCTCCAGTCTCTGGGGTTGTAGCCACTTTAACCGTCTTTAGGATCCTTGAACATGCTATGCTCCTTTCACTTTGGAGCCTTTGCACATGATATTCCCTCTGCCTGAAATGCACTCACATCCACTCTTGTCCTTTTCACCAGATTTCTTCTAATCTTCAGATGTCACTTGAAATGTAACTTCTTCCAGAATACCTTCCTTAACTATGCCTCATGAAACTAGATAGGTCTCCCTGCCATCTTCCCTAGAAGCTCTTTTTTTTTTTTTTTTACAGCAGCTTAAAAAGTCATTTGACCAGGAAAAAAAAAATTAAAATACACATAGTTATAAATGTTATTTAAAATTATTAAAATTAAAATATTATTTTAATAGACTACATGCTTCATGAGGATAGAAACCTCTCTGTTTTGTTTACCACAGCATCCCCATCTCTCAACATATGCCTGATAATTGATAATAAATACTTGCAGGGTATTTACTGAGCTCTAATTCTGGTTAATAGAGTATTGCATTAGCTCAGGTGTTAACTCATACAATAATCTCCTAGAATAGGAGATTACTCTCAAATTCTGTCATTCAGGGAAGAACAAGTTTAAATGGGGTTTGATATGGAAGAATTTTGTATTGACAATAAGACTGTTAAACATATGGATGGGAGAAGATAGTGTTCTATATTTGAGAGTAATAAAGAGGTCTGTCAAGTTAAAGTGACCACTTTTCTGAAGAGAAGTTAAGAGGACAAAGTACATTTTTGCCATTCATCTAAGCATGCTTGGAAGGCTATAAAAAACAGACCTGGGAAAATAGACACAGGAATCCAGCAGTGTGATGAAGACTTTATAAGTTATTCACTGGGAAGCCTGATAGGGGGGCAAGTGTAAAGCAAAATTCTTAATTAAATTGAACATTAGAAGTGAATTCTGTCTGCAAGTAGATGGAACAGAACTACAAAAGGCCACATGTGGTTATAAGTAACACAGAACCAAGACTCCCCAGGGACAAGAAGCCCTGTGTTAATCCCTTGGTGGGTCTGAAAGGAGGAAGAAAAAAGATTAAGCCTCCTTGTGGAGATCATGTGATGACTTCCTGATCCCAGCCAGAGGCAACATTTCCATGGAAACTTATCTTCTCTTCTTCTTCACCCACACACTGCTCCTTCCACCTAAAAAAGCTGCTTTGAGTCCCAAGAGAGTGGTATGGAGTCACCTTGATGTTTTTCTAAAAAATGAGACTAACACCAGAAGAAAGGAGAGAAAGCAGAGGCTGCCTATAACATCACGAGGAAAGCGATAGATAGTCTTCCCTGGAACCCCATAGCTCTGAGACCAGACACCGCTGCCTTACTCAGAGCTTTAACTTGTTCTCAGTTGTTCTGTAGGTTTAAGGGGACCACCCAGCTTCAAGTATGGAACAGGATAAGGAAGGAAATCCAGGAACAACTTTGGTTTGCCTACTCTCATCCTATAATTCCTCAGTTCACCTTAGTTTAAACCACTTAGTTTTTAGGCCCCTTGATGGACTGGTCCCAAGTTTAACTTCCTTTAGTGTGGGGAGCCTTCCTGAGTCCAGTTCTCCAGCTCGGCCAGTGAAACACAGCTCCTGCCTCTGGAGTCTCCCCCTGCCTGAAGTAGTATCTCCATTCTATTTGTCTTTCCAACTTACGCCTACCCTTTAAGCTTTTATTCAAGGGGCATTCTTTTAGTAAAAGTGGAATACTATTATCCAAAACTATGCAATCTGTTTCAGTATCCTCGGCTCACAAAGATGTCCCCTCCATTAGAAGTCTGATGTACATATTATCTATATTGCTCATTTGAAAACTGGCATAAGTGGTAGAATTATATTTTTATCCATGTGTTTCAGTTTATCTAGCTGACTATACACAGAAAAAGAATTTATAGGACCAGTAAATATTTATTGACTAAATATATTAATCCTATTCATTCACACCCTAACTTGAGAATTCTTTTATAAGACCATATTGCAGACTAAATATCAAAACAATTTCTGATTTCTAGAACTTATGGGTGAAACAACATGGCTACAGCATTTAAAAAAAAAAAAAAAGAGTTTCCTTTGGAATATTAGCTAGTAGAAGTCTCCACAATAAAGCAGATCACCCACCTATCCTATCCTTAGGAATGGTTAGGAAATGAATGCCTAGATCACTAGAAAGTAGTCAACTGTATCAGATAATAAGGAAGGTGAATCAGAAAGATTTTTTTTTCTTCAGATACTTTGTATAAAATAAATAAGCTGCAATATAACTGGAGATGAAATAAAATCTCTAGGCTCTGAAAAGAATCTCTTTCTGCAGAGCTGAGTTCTGCAAATGTTGTGGCCTATTTATGGTCCCTGAGAAACTACCTTGGCCCCCATAATCTCTAACCTTTCCTGAACTTTCTTAATGAGAGAAGCTCTATTCCTGATACCACCTCTCATGTTCAAATTCAAATCATCACTAATTTCAGTCAACCAACTGGGTTTACTTAGATCAGGCATGATTATTATTCTATTATTATAACCATATGAGTTAAACTATTAATGGTGAAAAGTGTTTCTCCCTTTAACATACGCCTGTCCCACTGGTGGGATACGTGCCAACTCCAGGGAAAAGTTAGTCATGTGGTTTTCAGAAGATGAAAGCTTAAGATAAAGACGGAGAGTGTTTGATGCTGGAGGTGGGACTGGTGTTATATAGGTCTTAGCCGAAACATGTGATAGTCACTGTAGGGGTAGCTGGAAAGAGAAGTGTGTGGCTCAATTAACCAGCTCAAACAGATCCGTGAGGACGAGGGTAAGCATGCTCCTGGCTGCTCTGTGCTGCCTGCTGTGGAGTTTCCGGACCTCCGCTGGCCATTTCCCTCGAGCCTGTGCCTCCTCCAAGAGCCTGATGGAGAAGGAATGCTGTCCAGCGTGGACGGGTGACAGCAGTCCCTGCGGCCAGCTCTCAGGCAGGGGTGCCTGTCAGGACATCACGCTGTCCAAAGCTCCACTCGGGCCTCAATACCCCTTCACGGGGATGGATGACCGGGAGGCCTGGCCCTCCGTCTTTTATAATCAGACCTGCCAGTGCTTTGGCAACTTCATGGGATTCAACTGTGGAAATTGCAAGTTTGGCTTTTGGGGACCAAACTGCACAGAGAAGCGACTTTTGGTGAGAAGAAACATCTTTGATTTGAGCGTCCCAGAGAAGAACAAATTTCTTGCCTACCTCACTTTAGCAAAGCATACTACCAGCCCAGACTATGTCATCCCCATAGGCACCTATGGCCAAATGAATAATGGATCCACACCCATGTTTAATGACATCAATGTTTATGACCTCTTCGTCTGGATGCATTACTATGTGTCAAGGGACACACTGCTTGGAGGGTCTGAAATCTGGAAAGACATTGATTTTGCTCATGAAGCCCCAGGTTTCCTGCCTTGGCACAGACTCTTCTTGTTGCTGTGGGAACAAGAAATCCAGAAGCTGACCGGGGATGAGAACTTCACTATTCCATATTGGGATTGGCGAGATGCTAAAAGCTGTGACATTTGCACAGATGAGTACATGGGAGGGCGCAACCCAGCAAACCCGAACTTACTCAGCCCAGCATCCTTCTTCTCCTCTTGGCAGGTAAGGCATCCTGGACATACAATATCAGAGCATTAAAAAAACCTCAGCTATTGCTTCTGCAGGCAGGCCTTCATATACCCTCCTCTGCATCTCTCCTGCCAAGAGTAGAAAAGGTCCTCTATTAAAAGTTCTCAGTATACCTTGTATTTTTCCTTTACAGCACACTTCACGATTGTAATTACACAGATATTTGTGTGGTTATTTGTCTAATATCCTCCACCAGGTTCCTAAGCTCTAATAAATACATAGTATTTGGCTCATCACTGTATCTCTCAGTACCTAGGTTGGTGCCTCACAAGTGGAAAGGGCTCATTATCTGTTGAATGAATGGATGAATGTTCAGATGATTAGGCAGGTTAATGATCTAGGTCAATGTTTCTGAAATTTTCTTCACAATAAAATTCATACAGTGTATAAATTACAAATCCCTGGTCTTACCCTTAGACCCATTGATCAGAATCTTCAGGAGACGGTTCTTGGGAAGGCATCATTGACTAAATGTCTATGGTGATTATTATCATCAGGAAAACTGGGTGAATATTATTTAGATTAAATCTTTTTAAAAAGTATATGAAGACCCTGGGGCCCGAATAGGTACGTAATGAAAATGTTCATTTTCATTTAGCATGTGTGAAGCCCCGTTGCAAGACTTTTTGTGTAGTAACTCACTTAATACTTTTACTAACCTTTCCCCAGTCTAAGGATTGAAACACTGAGGTATAAAGGTAACTTGTACAAGATTGCAGAGCCAAGAAATAGCAGAGATAGGTCAGGCTGGGCTGCCTGATTACCTATAGTATTCCCAAGGACATGACTGCTATGATGTCTTTAACTGAAGGATCTGGCTTATTCCACCTCATTTCATTTTTTTTCGTTAGGCTGCAGAAGAAATTTGCTTTTTTTCCTAAATATATTCAAACTTTAGAGGTACAAGGTAAGGAATTAAAATTTTGAAATTTAATTTCTATTTCTCCCGTTCTAAAATTTTCACTCTGGATTAGGAGCAAAATGTGACCCAAAAAATATGCTTTTAATAATTTAAAACCATAAGGTGAAAGGAATGCTTTTCTGTCTTTATTCCAAACATTTCTAATATAGAATTTTGACTAGCAGTGCTTTATGGAATTAAGCCCAATGTTTCAATGAGATGGGAAGAATCTGGCATCCACATCTTGCACTCTACAGACTTGATATATGAATGGCTTCCTCCCCTTCCCACTAAGTTCACACACCTTCCAAATGTAGTCTATTGAAGCTCATTGAAAATTGGTCATGGTGTAATACCTGGTATGACTAATGCCAAGTATTTACCAAGAGTAATGAGTGTTTTTTGCAGAAAAGGCTGGAAAAAGAAGAGCCTGAAAAAAACCTATTTCAATAAGCCTTTGGATCTCCTACCTTAATCTATAAAATGCAAAACTTTCATCTAACACTCTCATCCTGTTACTGCTTAAAATACTACTAAGTTAGGATAGGGATTTTTAGTCATTTATAATGCTTTCCTTACCTGTACAGTTTCACTTGACCCAGAAAGGCTGGTGTCTTATCTAAATTACCAAAAATGTGACAACATCCACACCGAAGCTTAATAGATAGATACTAATTCATATTTTATTATAGGAGATATATGCTACTTGGTATTACTAGCAATATATTTGCTTTTTTTTCCTAATCATTTATTATTGAGTGGAAAGTCCTTACGCTCCCCTTTTTTCTTTATAAGTGTGGCCAATTTTATTTCTAAATAAAACTTTTTGGGTCTAGTGGGTAAACACTGGACTGAAATTATTACATTAGGTTCAATATTATTCTATAGTTAAACTGCTGTGTAGTAGTTGGTGTTAAAAACAAAATTTGGAAATAGAGTGAACAAAGACCATTGAAGAAAAACAATCAAATAATAGTTTAAATTAAAAAGGAAGGGTCTAAATTAAAAATTAAGAGTCTGACTCTTGATTTCATCTCTGGTCATGATCTCATGGTTCATGAGATGGAGTCCTACACCAGGCTCTGTACTGACAGTGTGGAGCCTGCTTGGGATTCTGTCTCTCTCCCCTTCTTACTCTGCCCCTCCCCAACTCGTGCTCCCTTCCTCTCAAAATAAATAAACATTAAAAAAAAAAGAATGTGTCTGTTTCTAGAAAAAAAAAGGAAATGCAAGAACATTTGTATCTGCCTACTGTTGAGTAGTGTCACTGTGTGAGGTGACAGTCACCATTTCCATTTTTTCTCATAGTCTCTCTGGTTACCATCCTTTAAAAATGAAGATCAGTTGTTTATATCAATTTAATGCAGTTCTCAGTATCTAAATCACTTAGGGAGCTTAAATAAATTTCATGGATCCACCCACCTAATTTCTGCTGGAAAATCCTCTTCAAGTAGTCTACTGTGAAGTTGAAGCATCTGTATTTTTAAAACCTTCTCTCATTTGTTTTTTATTTATTTATTTTATTATTATTATTATTAATTTTATTTAACACTTTATTTTAGTTTTTGAAAGACAGACACAGAGCATGAGCAGGGAAGGGGCAGAGAGAGAGGGAGGCTTGGAATATGAAGCAGGCTCCGGGCTCCGAGATGTCAGCACAGAGCCCAATGCAGGGCTGTAATCCAAGAACCGTGCGATAATGACCTGAGCTGAAGTCAGACACTCAACTGACTGAACCACTCAGGCAGCCCTTATTTTTAATTTTAGAAAGAGAGATCTTGGAAGAGGGGCAGAGGGAGAGAGAGAGAGAGAGAGAGAGAGAGAGAGAATCTTAAGTGTACTCCACGCCCAGTGTGGAGCCCAATAGGGGGCTTGATCTCACGATTCTCAGATCATGATGTGAGCCAAAATCAAGAGTTAGACTCAAGCAACTGAGCCACCCTGCTGCCCCTAAAACCATCTCTTATGATTCTAATATGCAACAATCATTGAGAATCACTGACTTAATTAATCTTGAAATTGTTTTGGTATCTATTTCACTTTACAAACAGGTTTTGTAATAAACACATCACTAGTTTAAATGTTTTTGCTGGAATTGTACACTCAAATCAAGAAGTACTACTTTGTTTGGAGAATCAAATAGCTTCCAGATTCAGTGAATTCACGGAGACCTTCAAAATTAGGTAGACTGATGGCCCCTTTCATGCAAAGTCTCCATTTTCCCTCAATTTCAGATATATTTTACAATATAAAAATAGAGGCTTTAGAAATTCATAGCATTTATTAACTGTGAGCTAAGAGACACTCAGTGGTGTGTACCATAGTGTCCTTACTTTATAAAGGAGGACAGAGAGATGCCCAAAAGGTATGATTTATACAAGGTCACACAGGTGAGGATTGAAACCTGGTGACTCTGACTCCAATGCTATTTCTCCTGTTAATAAGGAGCCATTTAGGCTAGAAGAAATCAATTAAACCAATAATTTATGGATATAAAATTTGACTTGTAGTTACTTGTTCTTCCTTAAAATTGAGTTGCACAGACAAATGGGGCAGCTATTCTGTAGTCCTTTTCATTTATGTTATGATAGAAATATTCCATTACATTTTTACTGATCCACATCCCTTACTCAGGTAGAATTTACCCTCACTCCTTTGTGCTACATTACACTTGGTACAGATTTCTATTATAGTATCTATAACTCTACAGTACATGGAATGGTTTTCAAACCTGTCTTTGTCTACCATACTGTCTGCGGCTCCAAAGGTAGAGACCATTTCTAATTTACTTTTGTATCCACAGAGCGCAGAACCATGATATATACATAAAATGGACTTTAAAAATGTATGTTGAACAAAATTAAAAGTCATAGAAATGTTAGCTCTAAAAATAACATGGATTAAAAATTAAACTCTGCATGCCTGGATTTCTAGAACCTTAGACCATACTTCTTTATAGCACTGGATCATCAAGGTCAAGGACACAACAATGCAAAATAAGCAGTGATTCACTCAAAGTGTAGAATAAAACATTTTATGTAGTTCTTCCTGGGCTTCTGTATGTATGTTTATATGAATTCATGCAAAAAAAAAAAAAGAAGAAGAAGAAGAAGAAAGAGCATACAATAGAGGAGATCAAGCAAGTTACAGAGTATTATTTAAGTGAGATTGAGTTTCCCATTACATAAAATAATATATTAATTATTGTTAGTATTTTTAGAAAAGTATTTTTCTTATATTCAGAATTTATGTCTTTTGTGTATATGTATTTTTTTTCATTTATTTCTTTAATGACAAGAGCTTTTAATGTAGAAGCATGTTTGTCATCAGCTAAAACAGTCCAATATATTTGGAGATGGGGGGGGTTCCTTAATAACATTAAAGTATAAATACCTGTGCTCAACACAATTAGATCCAATGTTAGGCAAGCAGCAGATAGACCAGCCATAAAAAACGAAAGGTAGATCAGGAATAACTGTCATGATGTATCAAAATACAGAGAAAAACCAAATATTTCCTAGACGATAAATGCGAGTGAAATGTGGCCAGGGAATTCACTCATCAGGTGAAAAGCACATCACATGGAAGGAAACAGTGGGAAGAAAAAAAAAAATAAGTCACATTTCAGCAGAGAGTCATGGGTTTTAGGTAACCATGGCAACAGCTCAGTGAAATAACAGCTTCTCTTTTTTCTTTATGGAAAAGATTCTGTGGAATGTCATATGGTTTACTTTCTTCCCACCCCCCCACCCCCATAAACTTCTAATGCCCTAATAGAATCTTTGCTCCTGAAAGCTTTTAATAACTGATAGTTTATTGCTATTTATTTAAGTTTAAGAGAACACTATCTAGATTCACCTCCATTAATCTGTTTGTTCTGTTTGTTCTTTCTGTCTCTCTTTTTTCATTTGATTTGGGACACTTGATTTTTTCCCCCATCATATGCTACCAATCACCTGTGTTGAAATAGAAAAAGAACAAGTTCCTCATCAGAGGATCTCTGCCACTTATCAGACTCTGCCTCTGCCACTTACTAGATGATGTTGTGCAAGTTATTTAGAGTCTTTGACCATTGGCTTTTCTCAACAGAAAGCAAAATAGCGTTTTGTTACTTTTGTATCTCAGCTACAAGATCACGGACAAGTTACTTAATTATTCTAGGACCCTTTTTTCTTTAAAATTAGAATAATATATCTTGGGGCGACTGGGTGGCTCAGTCAGTTAAGCATCGGACTTCAACTCAGGTCATGATCTCACAGTTCATGAGCTCAAGCCCTGCTTCGGGTGAGCCCCGCTTCTCTTTCTCTGCCCCTTGTGGGATTCTCTGTCTCCCTCTCTCTCTCTCTCTCTCTCTCTTTTCCCTTTGGTCACTTATGACCTCTCTCTCTCAAAAAAAAAAAAAAAAGAATAATATATCATAAAGCATTATTGTAGAGGGATTCAGTGGAATCTGTTCATGTAAAATGACTGGTTTAGTATCTGACATATTCTTTGAGTTCCACGTGTGGTAATTATTATTATATATTTATATGATATATCCAT